>NC_133437.1:5952214-6268464 GCF_011762505.2 Arvicanthis niloticus
CATAAAGCAATGGGAAAACAGAACCAGAAGAGGCCATCTCTTGTACCAGGCAGGACCACCAGTGCAGTGATAAGGACACCAAACCACCCATAAAATTTTCAATTCAAAATTTGTCCTAAGAGAAAAGCTCGACAAAGATGGAGCAGAATCCGAGGGAATGGCTAACCAATACACAGCACAATTTCAAACCCATTTCATGATACTGCTATGCTTGCAGACAGGAGTCTAGCATAACTGTCATCTGAGAGGGCCACCTTAACTGCTGACTGACACAGTTGCAGAGATACACAGTCACACATTAGACAAATCTGGGAAATTTTATGGAAGAGTTGGGGGAATTATTTAGGGTCCTAAAGCAGATAAGAACTGCACAGGAAGACCAACAAAGTCAACTAACGTGGATCCTTGGGGGCTCTCAGAATCTGAACTACCAACCAAATAGTATACACCGGCTGTTACCAGGAACCCTGCACATATGTATCTGCAACTCAGTCTTTATGTAAATACCCCAACAACTGGAAAGGAGTCTGTCCATAAAGCCGTTGCCTATCTGTTGAATCCATTCCTGTAACTTGGATGCCTTGTCTGGTGTCAGTGGGAGAGGATGGCCCTAGCTCTGTAAAGACTTGGTGTGCCAGTGTGGGAGTATTCTCAAGTGGGGTCTCTACCTTCTCAGAAGATTAGGGTGGTGTGGAGGTAGGGCTGTGTGAAGGGGATACTGTGAAGAGAGCAGCAACTGGGATGTAAATTGAATATATAATAACTTAATGTAACAATTACAATTTACTAAAGTATAGAAAATGAATGCATTAATTTAACAAAAATAACCTCATTAGAAATGTACATTCATGAGATCATGGGTTTGATATTCAACTTCAGAAAAATAATAAAATGTCTAAATATAAGCCTTGGGATTGGAAAATATATTTTAATTTCTGTATGATTTTATATGGGATATATATATATATATATATATATATATATATATATATATATAAAATGGTTGATTATTCATCAATTAGGAGAAATTGGAAATAATGGTGAAACTGAATAAGGTTCTTTTCATGTAACACATGCAAGAAAATAATCATCAATAAAATTTACTTTTTTGCTCAGGAAAGGCACACCAAAGCACAAAACTCATTAATCTTTCTCCAGAATTGTTAAAATTTTTAAAAAGTAAGAAGAAATGTTAGTGTAAGACATAATCAGATTTCTGACATTGATAAAGACCTGAAGTCTTTGACATGAACTGTAATTGAACATATGCATATCTCTTCCTCAGTATTTCAAATGTAAGTTTGACTTCCTCAGATGCACATTTTATAATTCTTTTGTCACCATGATACTCACTATCTTCCATTCAGTGAAGACTCAATGACCATCAATTTTATAATAGAGAAATATAATATAATTAGCCATTTGTACATTTTCAAGATAATAATGAATAAATTATAAGTGAATTAAACAATATTTATAAATGTCATAAGCATGTGAACTAAAATAACTGAGGTAGAAAAGAATATGAAATTTATCCTTCCATTTATTTAAAATGAAAAGACTAAGTAATGATGTTATTGTGAACTGATTTTGAGGGTTCTGATGACATTTCTGTTAAATAGCAGTGCTTACATTGCTAAATATTTGTAAGTGTTTCTGTTTTGTACATTTGGCTTTTTAAAACTGTGTTTTTTAACAAAATATTTAAACACAGTGCAATATCAAACTTAAAATTCTGGCATTATAACAATCTTTTGTGACTGGGAACAGAAGTCAATTTTACAGACCAACTAAATCTAAATTTCAATATATTTTCAAAAATACAGCTTACTCAACATATCAGTGTCTTCTACTTGTACTTCTTGTTTGACACATGAAAACATCCTTGGTTGCTTTTTGCGATGAAGGCATCTTCTCACAACAATCTCCTTGCTTATGTGATAGATGTGTGCAAAGGAAGAGTTAACTCTATTTCTAATATAATTCCACTGGAAACCAAACTGGAGAATGAATGGTGATTTTCATGATTAGCACATATATTTTCTCACTGTTTTACTAACTGCTTTAGAACATCTGTATAGGAATGTTTATGCACAAATGTTCAAAAACATTCTCACGTAATGCTTAAGAGAGGTCTTCTGAAAAACATAGCTCTCTATTATCTTCCACTTTCCTTTCCCCAGCCTCAAAGGGCCCCAAACCCTGAAGGTCTTGAATCATGTCACTATCATTCTAGCTAAAAGGAACTGGAGAGCTCTCCCTTGGGTTCCTATTAACACCTGCTAGTTAATCAGCCAGAGGGGCTGTTAGTGACTGATGTCAAGTCCTTCCATCCATCCTCTTTCCACCCTCCCCAGAGGCTGCACCACCATCATAGCCATCCTAGCCTGGGGAAGAGAATCACAGAGCTTGGGCAACATAGCCATTTGGAGAAATATTAATTTGATTATTCAAACACTGGAATTAGTGAGTAGTAGATTCCTAATTATGAATTTGCAACCAAGAATGCACAGCTGTGTAATGTATTAGCTGAAAAACTAAATTCTCAGCTTCAGATTTATAAATATTTTAGGTATAGTATAAATTCTGCTTCGAGTAGTAACAGAAATGTCCCTGGATAGAAGGCAGCTACTGACAAGATGTATGTGGCAATGCACAGGGGGTCCTCACATTCTGAACGAGGAATAAGTTTAGCAGTGCAGCCATCTCTAATTTAGTCTGTTTTCTTAATCTACTGCCAAGGGAACATGCTGGGTGATTCACAGTAATAAACTCTACCTGGATACACAGTAAATCTGAACAGGGGAACTAAATGCAGCCTACTAACTGTTGTTACCACAGATATGGATGAGTAAGCTCTAATGTGATCATTAACTGACCATCCCACCAAGGAAACATTTGAAATGTTATATGTCTGACACTCTGTCATAGGGTAAGGATGATTGAAAATTTTAATAAGTTTATTCTGGAAAAAATGAAACATTTTGAGAGAAATCTAAAATATTTTAAAACAAGGAAAACAAACTATTAATTTAAGTTTGATCCCGTAGATCATGGTGTTAGTTTAGTAGATTCAGTGTTTTTAAGAGAAAAAAAACACAATTTTTTAAACAATGTTCAAGTTTATTGACTACAATTGTTTGAAAACCATTATATAATTGCTGCTTTGGGACATCTGCTGTTCTGAGTAGAAAACTGAATTATGTAATATTATGTACCACATTATATTATCTGTCAAGTGAAGGCTACATTTGCAGATATAAGTACAGAGCTATGATTCTCAAATCATTTTATTTTTCCATTAATCTGACCACTATCCTAATGCAATTGAGAATCAGAACATACCTACAGATGCTACTTCTGACCAAGCCCTTTGCAATCATACCCATATAAATATTATCACAAAGGTCACAGATATACATGTTATTTTTTAATTAAATTTCAAGGGGCTTTTAATACAATTTCTGATTATTTCAAATAAATGTGCTACGAACATAGTTGAGTGAGTGTCCTTGTGATATGATGGACCACCACTTAAGAATATATCCAAGGATGTTATACCTGTGTCTTGAGGAAGATCAATTCTTATTTTTATGAGGAAACACCATGATGATTTGTATAGTGACTATACAAGTTTTCACTCCCACCAGCAATGGAAGCATAGTCTCTTTGCTCCGTGTCCTAACCAACATGAGTTGTTACTGTTGTAACTGATCTTAGCAATTCTCACGGGTATAAGATGAAATCACAAAGTTGGTTTGATTTGCATTTCCAAGATGGAAGCAAATATCAAACATTTTTAAAACTATTTCTCAGCCATATGAGATACCTTTATTGAAGAATTCTTTGTTTGGATCTGTAACCCATTTTAAAATTAGATCATTTGTTTATTTTTTAAGATCTAGTTTCTTGACATTAAGTTTGAGTTATTTATATATATTGGATCTTATACCTCTATTGGATATGGAGTTTGTAAAAATTATTCCCCATTCTGTTAGGTGACTCTTTGTCCAATTGATGGTATCATAAAGAAATTACAGATTTTGTTTTTACTTTCATGATGTCCCATTTATTGTTGATCTCAGTGTCTGCTCACTTGGATTTCTGTTCAGAAAGTTGTTTCTCTCCTGAACCAATGTTTTCAAGGCTGTTTCCCAGTTTCTCTTCTAGCAGGTTCAGAGTGTCTGGTTTTATAGATCCACTTGAACTTGAGTTTTATGCAGGCTAATAAATATGAATCTATTTGCATTTTTTCTACATAAAGACATCAGGTTTGACAAGGACCATTTCATTTTTCTGTTGTGCATTTATGGATCCCTTAGAAAAAATAAGATGTTCATATGTGTGTAAATTTATCTATTCATCTTCAGTTCAACTCCATTAATGCACCTGTCAGATTTTATGACAATACCATGCAGTTTTTATTACTATAGCTCTGTATTACCTCTCAAAATCAGGGATGGTAATACCTCCATCAGTGCTTTTATTGTCTAAATTTGTTTTATATATCCTAAGTATTTTATTTTTTTATATGAAGCTTAAAATTGTCATTTTAAAGTTTGCAAAAAATCCGTTGTAATTTTAATGGAGATTGTATTACCTGTAGATTGCTTTTGGTTGAATAGCCATTTTTTCTATGTTAATTATTTTGCTATGTTAATCCTACTCACCCATGGCCATGGGAGATCTTTCCATCTTGTGATATCTTCTTCAATATCTTTTTTCAAAAACTTTGTATCTTATCATATGAGCCTTTTTCTGGATTGCTTACAGTTATCCCCAAATGTTTTATATTATTTGAAGCTGTTGTGTATGCTGAAGAGCATAGTAGTAAGTGAGTAATGGTAAAAGTTGACTACTAGATACTAAGTTGCAAATAAGAGCAACAAGTTCTTGTGTGGGTTAGAGAGGTTGCTCAGTGGTTAGCAAAACACACTGCTCTTCTAGAGAACCTTTGCTCAGTTCCAGGCACAAAATTACAAATATCTACATAGCATCTACAACTGTCTATAATTCCAGTTTCAAGAGATCCAATAACACCTTTATACCAATGTACATAAAATAATATAATTTAAAAAGAAGACATTATAACTCTTGGAGTTAATGAATACAATTTTAGTGTTCTTTGATTCTTTACTACAAATTCTTTTACATTTAGGTACGTAATTAATCAGTTATTCGTGTACACTCTTTAATTCTGAAACTAGAACAAACATAAAATAAATGCTTCTCATTAATCTTTCCCACTTATCCTCGTAGTGCTTCTGCTAGTCTGTGATCATTATTTGTGGACTTCACCAAAAAGCTTTACATCAAAACAGAGCAATAAAGAATCCACTTATTCATTTATGTGTTGGTTTATTGACATTTGCAAAAGGTAGTTTCAGATTTTCATCTTGATTTAGGTGATATAATATGCTATTGTTTGATAAATTCTCTTCAGTTGTGCTGCAAATAAGGTCTTACTGCCTAGTTCATTAGTTAAATTTTTCATTGCCTTGACAAAACAACTGACAACAGAAATTAAAGGAAGGAGGGGTTAATACTCTCTCACAGTTTTCTGTAATCTGGTGGTTAGTGTCAACACTTAACTTGAAGGAATGTATCATCACCTGGACTTAATTAAGCCTCTGGCATACCTGTGGGAGATTTTCGACATTGTACTAAATGAAGTGGTAAGAAATATTCACTGTTCTGACCCCAGTCTTTGCTTGGCATCCTGGTCTGTGTGAATGGAGAAAGGGAACTACAAAGCAGCATGTGCTCATTGCTCTTGTTTTCCTGATTGTGAATGTTATATGACCAACAGGTTTGAGTCCCTGGATCATTTGATCTGAAAACATAATGGAATTTGTTCTTAAACCATGATTTATCACAGGGACAGGGAGAAAAACTATAAAAGATTACATCATAGTAGACAGGTTTGGAAGCAGGAGCAAGAGACAACTAGTCACACACCATTTACTAGAAGGTAAGACAGACAAATCCTGGATCATAGCTTTATATCTTCCCCTTACCCTTTCTGTCAACCCATTTTCTTCAGTCACATTTCTAATAGGAAAGTTCTTCTCATACCACTAACTCAGTCTAAAATTTCCTCTCAGACATGTCCAGTGATTTGACACTTAGAAGATTCTATGTCCTATGAACTTGATGATCAACCATAATAATCACAATGGAATTTGTTAGATTATACATACACAATATAGTAATTACAGTTATCTTGAGAAATATTCTTATTTTTGAAGTATGTTTTATATACTTCTTATTAGATGTATTTTTTCTGAGCCCTATATTTTATAAAGTCACTAAGATGGATTCAGTCAATGATGTACATTTTTGAGGAGACCAACTAACACAAATCCATCTTAAAGGTATAAAAGTCATTAGAAGTATATTGACTATGGCTGTATGTTAATTTTAATAGACTTGTAGTAACATGTTCATTATTAGAAAATTAATACATAAGGTCTTTATATATACTTTAATGAAATCATTTTCTGATTTTGTAGCTTCACCTATTTCCATATCTGAAATATACTTACCAGATAGGGAAAACAAAGCAAAACAACTATTGTGATTCAAGACATTAAAGTGATAGAATGATAAAAATTAAAATAATATAAATAAAAGCCATGCGTGGGTCAAAACTGAATCGCACACTTCTAGATTAAAGGTATAAGTATAGAAATTTTTATAAACATCATGATTAACAATGTTTTAATTATAAGACTCATTGTATATCTGAGAACAGTGATGGCATATTCACTAGTATTATTTTCTTAACACACTAGACCATCAGCAGTTTTTCTATTTGAATCTAGGTTTGTTTTGTGCATGTGTGTACACACACACACACACACACACGTATATATATATACACATATATGTATATACACACACACATATATATATCATATATATATATACATATATATATATATATATATATGAGCAGAGATTTAGTTTTCTGATTTTTTAAAATTTTATTGGATATTTTATTTATTTACAATACAGATGTCATCCCCTTCCCCCATTTCCCTCCCTAGAACACCCTATCCCATCCCCCCTCCTCCTTTATGCTTTTATACAATTTTGATAACATGCATGTATTAAGGTCTGTTCTAGGTTGAGAGTCTAGCAATACAATAGATCCAAATAGTCAAGGAATAAGCAAGACAATAGCACCAATAGTCAAAGAAAAAAGCAAGGCATTAAACAGAATTACGTGAAACTCCCATGATCACTATTTCTAAGGGCTTATCAGGATGACCAAAGTATCTGAGCCTACTTCCCTATCTTAGACCAAGGTAATTTTCATGTCTGAAGCCTACTTCCTTGTTCTAGCCTAAAATTCAGATTCCTGTCTGAAATTACTTCTTTATTCTAGCCTAATATTTAGATTCCTGCCTGGAATTACTTTTTTGTTCTAGCCTAATATCAGATTCCTGCCTGAAGCCTACTTCCTTATCCTTGGTCAATGTCATATTCCTGCCAAACAGCCCATTTCCTTGTCCTTGGCACATGTCAGATTCTTGCCAAGCAGCCCCAAAGGCTCTCTAACTCATTTCCTTTTTTTTATTTTATTAAAAAAACAGCCTGTCTTAGGTCCTTCTGACAAGAATGCCTTTCTTACCCATCATGGAATATGCATTATGAAAAGCAATGCACTTATGTCTTAGGTTGGTAAGGCTCTGTGCAGAATTTTACCTATCCTTGGCTTACTAGCCTGTTAATTTCATAACTCTGTCTGGGGGTCCATTTTCAGGTTCAAGCCATATACTTTGGCTGCCAACATGTTGATGTTGTAAAGGAAAGTGATAACACAATGGGCAGAAATAAAATATTCCCAGGATAAAAAGGACTAGCATGACCAAACTATATATACCATTCTTGAAGCTTGACCAAAATAGAAACCTCAGGTCATGGGTAATTTTATCTGCAGTATCTACCACATCAATGCTCAGCAGAGCAGCATTCTTGAAATTCATAAGCTCCCTATGTATCATTAAAACATCATGAGAGGTGTTAGAATTATGCCAAATACACTGCAAATGTCATTAAATTTCTTCCTAATTATAATGACTACCACTGTAAATTGTAGAAATAACATGAATCTAAAGGTATTTGACATGACACTCAAGATGGCTTCTTACCCTTAAATTCTAAATGTCATTCCAGTAATTTGCATAGGATAAAAGCATCAATTCTTCTTCTAAATGCCTATTTAAATCATCTTGTATATTCAACACATTAATAACATTTTTGATAAATGATTAACAAAAGTAGCTGTCTTAATTTCTTGTGTCACAGCGAATGCAGAAGCAGTGGTGCTAGCAATTAATGTGATTAAAGCTGTTATACCAGCAATAATCAAGCCCACTACCCTCTTGCTTCTGCTTAAAGCCTGACTCATTTCTTCAAGTACTTGCAAGCTGTTTGTAGAATACCAAGGTTCTGTGATATTCAGGGCACTAAAACAAAAGCTGGTTGATAGACCTCCATAACTGACATGCCAGATTTCAAAACACAAACACAATTAGAAGGTGTAAAATCAATGCAACTTACATTAAATACTGTAGAAGAAACAAAAATATTTTTAACTTGACAATTAAAAGAGCCTTAACACATGTGCTAGCACCTGTTTGAAATCCAGATTCTGCCTCAACTTTATCTCTTGCTAACATATAGTTTTCTGATTTTATACTTAATTTCAGATGACATTTGGTCAACTGATATTATTGATAATACTACTATGTTACCAAATAATTATATTAATATTTTTAAACTAACATGGAGAAAGTAGGTAATAACAAAAATAAACTTTCCGGCATTATACTTCTATTCAAAGCTCATTATCTGTCCTGTTTTCCTCATTTCTTGCAGTTATTTTTTAAGGGCCTTCCATAAACCCAGCCTCTCCTATCACTGTTCTCAATACTGCTTTTAATGATTGTCATGTGGATGCACAGACATATGTATAAAAATATTTTTGAGCACAAGATAAAAAGAGGATATAGTTAGAGAAGTTTGTTTTATGTTACAAAGGTGCATTTACTTCCACTATGTGACATCATTACTAAGCAGTAATCCTCAAATAAAAGATAAAAATGAAAATGTTCCATGAATAGTAGATACATATTTATAAATCATTGGAAACCATTTTTAAGTTGTGTATTTGTCATATCTTTTAACATATTTTCTGGTCATAAATAGAAGTCAATTTTTTTCTGAGATCTTGATCCCAATAGTGAAATTAATGAATATTTCACCTTTTCTAGGCTTACTAACAATGATAGAGCTGTGCTGTGATAGCTTCATTCTTATTTCTTGCTGTATCAAATACAACACTGTATTCTGTATACTTGTAATATTTAAATGTTGTGTTAAAATGAAAGATTAATATAACTATCACACTGAAGGTAAGCTCAGAAAATTTTTAGCAATCTGAATAAGAGTACAGAGCTCTGTGGCTTTTTCAGATTGTTTGCAGGACTTATCCTAGTACATTTTCAATGTTAGGAAATGGGAAACAATACAGGTGTACTCTAGTGGAATACATTCAAGATGTTCTGATACTGTTGTATGACTTAAAATTTATTACTCACTTTTAATTTCTAGAAATTACTATTAAATTGTGAAAACATTTATGGAAAAAATACGCTAGAGGATATTCGTCTTCAGAGATTGCCTAGTACAATGATAAATCACATGTCATTTAAAGATGTGTTTATAACTACTTAGCATGACAAAATCAGGCAGAGATTATATGATTTATGAGTTGTAGCAGAAGAAAGCCCCTCAAGGGGATACTCACAGTGACCAACTTATTTGAGATGAGAGACATCTTTCTCTTCTCAGAATATAAATGTATATATATATATATATATATATATATATATATATATGTGTGTGTGTGTGTATGTATATATGCATATATATACATATATTTATATATGTATATATATAAACAATTTGCATGTCAAATATCATTTTAAGCAATGAATTAGGTTAAATAGACTTGAACAATTTTAAATATTATGATGGTTTATCAAGATAATAATTATTTGTATTGTATTGATAATAACTATATTTTATCTCACAATAAATTATCAACTATAAAATGTACATATTTTACTCTATGAAACATGAGTTTTCATTTTTAATTTAAAGTCAAACTGTAAATATTATTACTACGTATTACCTTTTATTGGCCTCAGTTTCCTCATTTAAAAAGTGGTATTAAGGAGCTGGAGAGATGGCTCAGTGGGTAAGAGCACGGGCTGCTCTTCCAGAGGTCCTGAGTTCAATTCCCACCAACCCATCTGTAATGGGATCTGATGCCCTCTTCTGGTGTGTCTGAAGCGAGACAGTGTATTCACATACATAAAATAAATAAATAATTTAAATAAAAAGTGGTATTAAAATACTATTTCATTAGGTTATTCTGAAAGTTACATACATGTTCAAATTACCTTCCCAAAATGCTGTCTTTTCCAGAAGTTTGTTGAGTTTCAACATGATATATTTCATGACATCAAGAAACAAAATAATATAGCAATGCAATATTTGTTTTTTACAAAAATGGAATCCATTTTATTACAATCTTTGTTTTAGAACTAAGTGTATGTAGGAATATAAAAACATTGAATATTGAAATGATGTTATTAATAGTGAAATTTATCTAACTATGTAATTGACCGAAGAATATAAGATTTCTACTGCATGCTTAATTTTTTATGTTAGTCTCTGAAGTTGTGGGATTAAAGCAGGATGATTTATTTCTCAGGAAAAAAACCCAACAACCCAATTTAAATATGAATGATGTGATAAGTAATCTTAGTTGCCAACTTTACACATGTGAGAAGAGGAAACTTCAATTGAAAAATTATTTCCATCAGATAGACATAACTTGTGGACATAGCTGTGAGACATTTTCCTGACTCCAGCTGTTCTAGGAGAACCCACTCCAATGTAGGTGGTGCCATCTCTATACATGTGATATTGGAATGTATAAAAAGGAGGAGCTGACAGGTAAGCTACTGTTTTTACTTTGTAGGTCTTGTTTTGGCAACTGTACTGTTCAAGATTCATCTTTATATCATCCTGCCACATTTGGAAAATGTGACAATAATAAAGAAAGATAAAGACATAGATTTATGAGAACATGAGGAGAAATAGGAAGTGATTGAGGTAAGTGAGAAAGGAGGAAAAATAATGTAGACTATTCATTCATGTATGAAATTCTCAAAAAATGGTAACATTTAAATTAAAAAAAAAATAAAAGGGAACAAAACTTTAACCAAGGAGCAAGCAAGTAGGCATGATCTCTCTGCAGAATCAGCTTCAATTCCTACTTTGAGGTTCTTGCTTTGAGTTCATATTCTGATTTACTCTGTGATGAACTACCAGAAATGTAAGATGAAACAAACCCTTTTCTCCCAAGTTGATGTTTATCACAGTAGCAGAAAAGTAAACTAGAACAGGAAATAGACATTTTTATTTGTGAAATATTTAGCCAGAAACAAGTGGCCAAGAAGAAAGAGTTTAACATTCCTAAACACTAGAAAAAAACAAAGCAGACCCACAATGTGATATTATCTTATCTTATTAAGATAAAAAGAGAATATAAATTAGTATGATCATTATGAAAAATGTAGGGAGTCACCCATGAAGGTAAAAATAATTCTATCATATGGTGCAGCTATCCCACTATTAGCTATGAGCAAAAGAAACAAAAATCAGTATCTCACAATGAAGTCTGTATTCTGTTTTACAGTTTTCTTATTAATACTAAAGAAAAAGACAAAACAATTATACCTGTCACATGGTGAATAAAGAACATGTAGTGCACATATATGAATAAACAGATATATGAATATTATATACTCACTAAACAGAATGAAATGTGGACTTCTATTTGTCACAAGGATAAACTGGAGTTCATTATATTCTGTGAAGTAACTCAGGCACTGAAAAAATACCATATAATGTCATTCATATATGCCATCCTAGTTGATCTCATTGAAATGTAATTTAGTATTTAGTTATAAACAAGTATAATTTATGTTATTATACAACTGATAAAGCAAATATAAATTCATAATTAAAAATATATTTCAACAGGGATTTTATTTGTTTTTGACTTGCTAGGAATTGAACTAGGGACTTCTAAATGATAACCAAGCTAAATCTTCAAACCATTCAAAAAGTTCTTTATGTAGAAAATTCTTACTTAAAATATAAGCCCCCAAACAATCAAGAAGTATAGAAAACAACTTTATTCATAAGCAGTATGGCCTCATCTAGTCAACACTGATGTTTTATTTTATTAACTTCCATAGGATTTGCCTCAGACTACTTAAAGCACTTATTTTTTTTCTTCACAAAATTACAAAATAAGATGACTGTCCTCATTTGTGTCTTAAGAGACAAATTTTGTATGTTCTTACTATTTTATTGTCAACAGACAAAGGTATATATCTTCATAAACAGGAACTAAACACCAAACTAATTACCATATTCAGAGATATATAAACATAAATTTTTTTTCTCCTCAACTTTAGAGGTTATCCTGTAGTGTGGTCCCCTCGAAATATGTCCTTTTTTAAGAGGCTTCTTTTCCTTTTGATACCAGGATACCCTTCAGATATTCAATCAGACCATATCTTAAAGACCATATCATATTTCCTGAAGAAAATGAAGTCATGAGTCACACAGAACTTAATAGGAGGAATTAGATAAAGCTGCGGGAGGGAAATGATTGTCTTTATTTTGGAAAAATGAACTTTAACTAAAGCTGAAACAAGCAGCTCTCTGGAGCTCAGTAACCAACCAATGAACCTAACCAATTTGGAGTCTTCCAAGTTAGAGAGAGATGTACACACACACACAGACAAACACACACACACACACACATATATACTCTCACACATGCACACACACACATATACT
This sequence comes from Arvicanthis niloticus, assembly GCF_011762505.2. Classification (NCBI taxonomy): domain Eukaryota; kingdom Metazoa; phylum Chordata; class Mammalia; order Rodentia; family Muridae; genus Arvicanthis; species Arvicanthis niloticus. Next base: position 5,965,169 of record NC_133437.1, read on the forward strand.
CATATACATACAGACATACACACACACATATTCCCACACATGCACACACACACATATACTCACATACATACACACATACACACACACAAAAAAATAACTTCATGTACCCTATACCAACAAAGGGGGTTCTCTCTCTCTCTCTCTCATTTTGAGATTATGAAGGAAATTAAGATGAATGCTAAGGAAGTTGTATATTATCAAAATCCATTAAAACTATCTTTACAAAGTATGAGAGTGCTGCAATTATGTTTCATATATTTAATAAATATTGTTTTAGGCTTTCTTTAACTATATTTAAGTTGATAAAATCTGACAACTTCAAATATTGCACAAATTTGAAAAGATCTGAGTATAGGTTTTTAGGAACCTATTTACAATGTGACCCTCTTTAGGATGTAGGTTTGTCCTACATCAGAAATTATTTCAAGCATAAATGTTTCCTTTGTCTTCTAGAATATACACATACATGCAAACATGAATAGAAGATAGATACCTAGCTAGTTAGCTAGATGCCTACACACATACATGAGTACACATCAATCAAAATGTTTTAATGGTTAACATATACACAATATGTCAAAATACTTTTATATATTATTTTCTGCATTTGGCTAGTAAAACTTTGTAAAACTTCAAATTTTTGTGTCTTATATTCTTTTACTGTTGGTCTGCTGATAGACATTTATTTTGAATCTACAATTTGGTTTCATTTATCATTGGAGTACAAATAATTGGATTTTGTTATCTATGGTATATTGAAGAAGTAGCAGTGATTAGTCCTAGGGCAGCTATGTTGTAACCTTTTGAGGAGCCCCTATACAAGTTTCTGTGCTGGATGAGATAATATAGATTCCACCCACTTAGGAAAGGTTCTGAATGTGCTCACCAACATTTTTTTTTTTTTTTTTTTTTTTTTTGCTTCCTTGAGAGGCATTCTTCCTGGAGTAAAAAAAATAAATCACTGTAGTTTTGCATTGTATTTTGCAAATGGCTCAGATAGTAAGTACTTTGTTCATGTGAGTTTGGGCCATGTATGTTCACTTAAAAATTAGTTTCTTTCCATTTCTCACTTATTTTCTTTATTCCTTCTTATCTATAAGGATGATTTTTAAAAACATAATCTTTCAAATATGCCAGAAACATTAATTTTCTATTATAATACAAAATTGTTTTAAAAACAACACTTTGATAAAAATTAAGTAATTTAGAGGTACAAAAGAAAGTATTTATAAATGGTAACTTTTATGAATCTGGAATGTGTGAAAAATTTAGGAAGTTACAGTCTAGATAAACACTATGTGAAAAACTGGACTGAGGAATTTATATTGTGTTTTTTAGTTAGTTGCTCCCAGGCTAAATATAGCTAGACTAGCCAACAGCTACCTTCAAATTCAAGAATGAGATGCCCATAAACATACAAGAAGCCTACAGAATACAAAATAGACTAGACCAGAAAAGAAATACCTCCCATCACATAAAAATCAAAACACCAAATGCACAAAACAAAGAAAGAATATTAAATGCAGTAAGGGAAAAAGGCCAAGTAACATATAAAGGCAGACATATCAGAATTACACCAGACTTCTCATCAGATACTATAAAAGCTATAAGATGCTGGACAGATGTCATGCAGACCCTAAGAGGATACAAATACGAGCCCAGCCTACTATACCCAGCAAAACTCTCAATTACCATAGATTGAGAAACCGTGATATTCCACAACAAAACTAAATTTATACAATACTGTTCCACAAACCCAGCATTACAAAAGATAATAGGGAAAAAGCTCCAATACAAGGAGGGAAATTATACCCTAGAAAGAGCAAAAACGTAATCCTCTTCCAACAAATTGAAAAGAAGATAGGCATAGTGCCTATATAACACATTTAGGAATACAAGGCCTTCTTTAACTTTTTTAACTGATTTGAGATGGTTAGCCTGTGAATTAAGGGCCTATAGCAAATTCATGGCTCTGAGTTTATTGTTAGGGTGTTTTCTATATCTTATTTAGAAATAGCTAAGAGGAGTTAACAGACAACAGTCCAGATTGCCTTACATGCATAGTTGGGTTTCAAAACATCAGAAGTCCAATAATTTATGTTACAAACATTTCTGTAGTAATGTTCATTTTGATTAGAGACCTGTTTGCTCCTGACAGTTTTCTGTCTTGGATTCTAAGAAGAAATTGAGCATCTTTGGAGTCACTCCAGTTGTAGTGAGACAGCCACTAGGCAAGAATTGCCTCTTTTCATCTACAGACAAATTTCTATCCAGAAAAGGACACACTTGTGGAATAGTCAACTGATTATATCTGCCAAGACAGAGTAATCAGCCCTTAATAATTCTGCATCACAGGTCTGTCAGATGATCTTGGGCCAGAAAGCTGAAGATCGGATGCTCCAATGTTCTGTAGCATAGAGACTGTCCAGGTATTCAGTGGTCTCTATAAATTAGCTAAGTTTTAGAAGCTATGCTTTGTGCTTCCAATAATTTCAGTTAACTCAGTCATTCTGGAATTCTGACGGGGTTGAAGACTTATAGTCTCATAGCCAATCCTGGCTATTTACTTTGAGAGAAAAGATTTGAGAGGATGGTTTTCAGCTGACATTCATTCTAAAGCCAAGAGAAAAGCCAGGTTCAGAACTAAGTCTTTTAATTGGGAGAGATGACAGAGGTTCTGGTTAGTCAACAAAATGATGGACTGGGTATTAGTTCTATCTTGTACCTTACTGACACAAATTGGTATAGTTATGTTCTAATTGTATTTTGAGAGAAAAGTTTTATTTTAACAGGAAGGTTGATATGTAGGAGGAGCTAAGGTGGAAGGAGTAAGGAAAGGAGGAGGAGAAGGAGAGGACGAACTGGGAGAAGAGAGAGAGAGAAAGAGAGAGAGAGAGAGAGAGAGAGAGAGAGAGAGAGAGAGAGAGAGAGAGAGAGAGAGGTTTGAGTGTCTCTGCCAGTCAAAGATAGTTGATATATCTAGGTTGGGTATTGGGTTACAGTTCTGATTGTGTGAACATCTTGTTATTGAGCAGTACAAAACTATTAAAGCCCTTGGTTAACAATAAAATAATTGTACAAAAGCAAAAGGGAGGAGGAGGGATTGTAGGAAGCCATGACAAGGCCTTACTCTTGGCAAACACTCACCTTTGACTCTCCTATCTAGTATTCTTCTTTCTGCTTACCTTCCATGATTCACTTGTCAGTTCTCAGAACTTCAAACAAGGCTTCATAGCAACCCACCTTAATAACCCTTCCTCCTGATCTCTAGATTTAGACAACATCCTGCTAGATAGATGTTTTTAGAACTCCTGGTAACGGAAAGGCTTTGTGAAAATAACTTAGAACCTGCAGGTGCAGCTAGCTTCCTCCACCTGCAAACCCCTCTTTCCTTTCCTATCCCTCCCCATATCCTGTTTTCATGGTATATAACCTGTATGAACAATAAAAATTTTGCCAGCTTGATCAGACTTCTTGATGTGCTGTGCTTTTTTTATTTTCTCTTGTCAGGCCATGTAAGGGTTTCTTGGGTTGTGGGTTTGGCCATGCCCCCAGAACCCAGGCTCCATAATCTCCATTCAACCTCCACCCTTCAGTCAGTAGAACACAGAGGGTATGAACAGGCCCCAGACTCTAGAGAGATTTACATACTAATGAGGTACCTGACAGCCAGAGAGTGGAGTCAATTAAGCATTCCTCCCCAACACCTTCACCCCTCTCTTCCAGCTATTTAACTCAGGACTATCCTGGGTTTTTTTTTTTTTTGGGGGGGGGGGGGGGTTGCATCCAGATCCATCCACCATCCCTCATGCCAATAAAATGGTTTTGGAAACCCTAGGACTTTCTCGTGTGCTGGGGCCACACCATGAGGAGAGGCCTTTTGTGAACAGCCGGGCCTAACTTCCAGCTGGAGGAACCCAGAGCATTCCCAGCCAACTATACATAGCATGGGTGGAGGAACCCTCAGCGGTTCCCCAGCCTTTATTACCAACATTCTTTTACATCTCAGTCCTCTCCACAGGGTCTAAGGTGTTGCAGCCCCAGCTGCCCCACGTTTCAGGGCCAGAAATGTTGAGAACTGCACTACCCCATGTTTGGGGGCCAAAATGTCTCGGACCATTCTGTCAGTGTTGGAACCAGCACTACCAAAAGTCTTGGGGACTAACTTGTTAGCTCGCACTGCCCCAAGCAGTTCCGGTCTGCAGGTTGGGGTTCAGCAAGAGAGAGAGTGAGGACAGACTCGAGGAATGGAGACCAGACAGAGTGTGATTCAATCCCGTTTATTCTTCAGTCTCTCTTCCTAGTAAAAGTCCCAAGTCTTGAATTCCTAGTCCCTAGTGCTAGTTCCTAGTGCCTCCAAGTTCCAAGTTACTTCTTCCAAGTTCTCTTCCAAGTGCCTGCTACCTAATGCCTAATAACTAACCAAGTCATACTGTAAGTTGTACTCTTCCAAGTGTCTAATGTCTACTCCAATTTGTTCTCCTAATGCCTAATTCCTACTCCCAAATTGTAATTTCTGATACTCTGATTCTCTGATACTCCAAATTGTTCTGAACTCTCCTGTCTGCCTCTCGCCTTCTATATGTCTCACTTCTAAGCCACGCCCATAAGTCATGCCTTTAGTCATGCCCTTAGGTCTTGTCTCTAAATCTGATCTCTAAGTCACACCTTTAAGTCACACACCTTTAAGTCTCACACACCCAAGGGAAAATCCTGGGTATCTAAAGCAAGATGTTATCAGAGTGTGCTCAGCTATTGCAGGCTAATGTAATCAAGTCTCTTTTCAGGGTATAAGGCTCAAGATGGCTGCAAGGATGATAGCCGCCTTCTGTCGGCTCCCCACACTAAGGGTCCCACTTGATTGTCCAGCTGGCCTGGACAAGTGTGGATGGGATAGGAGTTTTCTAGGGAGGGGAAATGGGGAAAGGGGATGGCATCTGAAATGTAAATAAAATATCCAATAAGTAAATAAATAAATAAATAAATAAATACATAAATAGAAAAAGCTACCTTTTGTTCTGATATTTTTCAAACATGCATAGATTTTAGTAAAGTTACAGCAATGACAATATTCTCTTTTGCCACTTTTTTGTTTGTTTTTTTTCTACACAACACATTTTTTTTTTTGATTTTTTATATATATATAATTTCTTTAAAATACATTTCAGATTTTATCCCATCACCCCATTCCCCCCACCACCCAGGAACCCCCCTATCCAGTACCCCCTCCTGCCTTCACAAGGGTGTGCCCCACCTATCCTCCTCCCCACTTCCCACCCATAAATTCCTCCCTGCTCGGTGTTCAGCCTTCATGGGACCAGGGATCTCCTCTCCCACCCATGCCCAACAAGGCCATCCTCCCCTAAGTATACAGCTGAAGTCATTGGTGCCTCCCTTTGTGCTCCCAGGCTGGTGATTTAGACCTTGGGGAGCTCTGGTTGGCTGGCACTGTTGCTCTCCTCTTGGGGCCACCAACCCTTTCAGCTCCTTCTGTCCTCTAACTTCTTGATTGGGAACCCTTGATCTGATCAATGGGTTGCTTCGAGCATGGATATGTCAGACTCTGGCAGACCTTTGAGGAGACAGCTGCATCAGGCTCCTGTCAGCATGCACTTCTTGACATCCATATTGGCTTCTTTCCGTGGTGACTGCACATGGGACTGATATCAAGGTAGAGTGGTCCCCCGATGGCCCCTACTTGACTTTCTGTCCTACACTTTGTCACCTAATTTGCTCTCTTGAGCATTCTGTCACTCCTTCCAAGAAGGACTGAGGCATGCACACTAGGTCTTTCTTCTTTGTGAGCCTCATGTGGTCAGTTAGTTGAATCTTGGCTCTTTCAAGCTTTTGGGCTAACACCCACTTATCAGTGAGTAAATACCATGTGTGTTCTTTTGTGATTGGGTTACCTCACTCAGGATGATATTTTCTAGTTTCATCCATTTACCTAAGAATTTCTTGAATTCATTATTTTTAATAGCTGAGTAGTACTCCATTGTGTAAATGTATCACATTTTTTTAATCCATTCCTCTGTTGAAGAACATCTGGGTTCTTTCCAGCTTCTGGCTATTATAAGTAAGGCTGCTATGAACATCCTGGAGCATATGTCCTTGTTTTATGCTGGAGCATCTTCTGGGTATATGCCCAGGAGTAGCATAGCTGGGTCCAATTTTCCGAGGAACCACCAAACTGATTTCCAGAGTGGTTGTACCAGCTTGCAATCCCACCAACAATGGTGGAGTGTTCCTCTTTCTCCACATCCTTGCCAGCATCCACCATCACTTGATTTTTTTATCTTAGCCATTCTGATTGGTGTAAGGTGGTATCTCAGGGTTGTTTTGATTTGCATTTCCCTGATGACTAAGGATGTTGAGCATTTCCTTTTTTTTCTTTTTTCTTTTTTTTTATTTTATATTTTATTTACATTTAAGATGCCATTCCCTTTCCCCATTTCCCCTCCCTAGAAAACCCCTGTCCCATGCCCCCCTTTCCTTTTTGCTTTTATACAATTTTTTAAAATGTTAATCAAAGGATTTATAGGTTTGGTATTGATCAATCAGAAGTGTAACCCAAGACCCAACCTAGATATAAAAACTATCTTTGACTGGTGGAGTCCTGTGAACATCTGCCTCCATGCTCCCTCTCTCTTTCTCTCTCTCATCACCTAGCTTCTCCTCTCCTTCATCTTCTCTCCTTACTCCATCTCTTCCTCTCAGTACTCCTTCCCACTTAGCTCCTCCTACATATCACTCTTCCTGTTAAAGTAAAACTTTCCTCTCAAAATACAATTAGAGTATACTTATTCCTAATTGTACCAGTGAGGTACAAAATAGTCCTAATACCCAGTCCATCATTTTGTTGACTAAACAGAACATCTGTCATCTCTTCCATCTAAAACACTTACTTTTGATCCTGGCTTTTTTTTTTTTTTTTTTTTTTTTTTTGGCTTTAAAATGTATGTCAACTGAAAAACCATCTACTCAGATCTTTTCTCTCAAAGTAAATAGCCAGGATTGGCTATGAGACTATAGGTCTTCAACCCCGTCAGAAATCCAGAATGACTGAGTTAACTGAAGTTATGGAAAGCACAAAACATAGCTTCTAAAACTTAGCCAATTTAAAGAGACTGCTGAACACCTGAAAAACCCCTATATTACTGAACGTTGGAGCATCAAATCTTCAGCCTTCTGGCCCAGAGTCATCTGACAGACCTTAGTGATGCAGGATTCTTAAGGTGCTTCTCAGCCATTCGAATTTCCTCAGTTGAGAATTCTTTGTTTAGCTCTGTACCCCATTTTTAATAGGGTTATTTGGTTGTCTGAAGTCTAATTTTTTTGAGTTCTTTTTATATATTGGATATTAGCCCTCTATTGGATCTAGGATTGGTAATGATCTTTTCCCAATCTGTTGGTTGCTGTTTTGTCTTATTGACATTGTCTTTAGCCTTGCAGAAGCTTTGCAATTTTTTGAGGTCCCATTTGTCACTTCTTGATCTTAGAGCATAAGCCATTGGAGTTCTGTTCAGGAACTTTTCCCCTGTGCCTAAGTATTCGAGGGTCTTCCCCACCTTCTCTTCTATTAATTTCAGTGTGTCTGGTTTTATGTGAAGGTCCTTTATCCACTTGGACTTGAGCTTTGTACAAGGGGATAAAAATGGATTGATTTCCATTCTTCTACATGCTGACCTCCACTTGATCCAGCACCATTTGTTGAAAATGCTGTCTTTTTTCCACTGGTTGGTTTTAGCTCCTTTGTCAAAGATCAAGTGATCATAGGTGTGTGGGTTCATTTCTGGATCTTCAATTCTATTCCATTGATCTTTCTGCCTGTCTCTGTACCAATACCATGCTGTTTTTATCACTATTGCTCTGTAGTACAGTTTGAGGTCAGAGATAATGATTCCCCCAGAAGTTCTTTTATTGTTGAGAATGGTTCTAGCTATCCTGGGTTTTGTGTTATTCCAAATGAATTTGCAAATTGCTCTTTCTATCTCTATGAAGAATTGATTTGGAATTTTGATGGGGATTGCATTGAACCTGTAGATTGCTTTTGGCAAGATGGCCATTTTTACTATATTAATCCTGCCATTCCAGGAGCATGGGAGATCTTTGCATCTTCTGAGATCATCTTCTATTTCTTTCTTCAGAAACTTGAAGTTCTTGTCATACAGATCTTTCACTTGCTTGGTTAGATTCACTCCAAGATATTTTATATTATTTGTGACTATTGTGAAGGGTGTCATTTCCCTAATTTCTTTTTCCGCCTGTTTATTGCTTGAGTAGAGGAAGGCTACTGATTTGTTTGAGTTGATTTTATATCCAGCCACTTTGCTGAAGTTGTTTATCAGGTTTAGGAGTTCTCTGGTGGAAGTTTTAGGGTCACTTAAGTATACTATCATATCATCTACAAATAGTGAAATTTTGACTTCTTCCTTTCCTACTTGTATCCTTTTGACTTCCTTTTGTTGTCTAATAGCTCTGGCTAGGACTTACAGTACTATATTAAATAGATAGGTTGAGAGTGGGCAGCCTTTTCTAGTCCCTGATCTTAGTGGGATTGCTTCAAGGTTCTCTCCATTTAGTTTGATGTTGGCTACTGGCTTGCTGTAAATTGCTTTTACTATGTTTAAGTATGGGCCTTGAATTCCTAATCTTTCCAAGACTTTTATCATGAAGAGATGTTGAAATTTGTCAAATGATTTCTCAGCATTTAGTGAGATGATCATGTGTTTTTTTTTTTCTTTGAGTTTATTTATGTAGTGGATTACATTGATAGATTTTCAAATATTGAACCATCCCTGCATTCCTGGGATAAACCCTATGTGATCATAATCGATGATTGTTTTGATGTGTTCTTGGATACGGTTTGCAAGAATTTTATTGAGGATTTGTGCATCAATATTCATAAGCGAGATTGGTCTGTAGTTCTCTTTCTTTGTTGGGTCTTTGTGAGGTTTAGGTATAAGTGTAATTGTAGCTTCATAGAATGAATTGGGTAGCGTTTCTTCTGTTTCTATTCTGTGGACTAGTTTGAAGAGAATTGGTATTATGTCTTCCTTGAAGGTCTGATAGAATTCTTCACTAAAACTATCTGGTCCCGGACTTTTTTGGTGGGGAAACTTTTAATGACTGCTTCTATTTCTTTAGGGGTTATGGGGCTGTTTAGATGGTTTATCTGCTCCTCATTTAACTTTGGTACCTGGTATCAGTCTAGAAAATTGTCCATTTCATCCAGATTTTCAAATTTTGTTGAGTATAGGCCTTTGTAGTAGGATCTGATAATGTTTTAAATTTCCTCAGTTTCTGTTGTTATGTCTCCTTTTTCAGTTCTGATTTTATTAATTTGGATACTTTCTCTATGCCCTTTGATTAGTCTGGCTAAGGGTTTATCTATCTTGTTGATTTTCTCAAAGAACCAGCTTTTGGTTTTGTCGGTATTTTGTATAGTTCTTTCTGTTTCTACTTGGTTGATTTCAGCCCTGAGTTTGATTATTTCCTGCCATCTACTCCTCTTTGGAATATTAGCTTCTTTTTATTCTAAAGCTTTCAGGTGTGCTGTCAAGTTGTTAGTGTATGCTCTCTCCAGTTGTTTTGTTTGTTTGTTTTTTGTTTTTTGGGTTTTTTTTGTTTGTTTGTTTTTTGGAAGCACTTAGAGCTATGAGTTTTCCTCTCAGTACTGCTTTCATGAACTCCCACAAGTTTTGGTATGATGTGTCCTCCTTTTTATTAAATTCTAAAAAGTCTTTAATTTTTTTACTTCTTCCTTGACCAAGTCATCACTGAGTAGAGAGTTGTTCAGTTTCTACATGTATGTGGGCTTTCCATTGTTTTTGTTGTTATTAAAGACCAGCCTTAGTCCATGGTGGTCTGATAGGGTACAAGGGATTATTTCAATCTTTTTGTATCTGTTGAGGCCTTTTTTGTGACCAATTATATGGTCTATTTTGGAGAAGGTACATGAGGTGCTGAGAAGAAGGTATATTCTTTTAAGATGAAATGTTCTATAGATGTCAGTTAAAACCATTTGGTTCATAACTATTATTAGTTTCATTGTGTCTCGGTTTAGTTTTTCTTTCCATGATCTGTCCATTGCTGAGAGTCTGGTGTTGAAATCCCCCACTATTATTGAGTGAGATGCAATGTATGCTTTGAGCTTTAGTAAAGTTTCTTTTATGTACGTGTGTGTCCTTGTATTTGGGCATAGATGTTCAGAATTGAGAGTTCTTCTTGGTACATTTTTCCTTTGATGAGTATGTAGTGTCCTTCCTTATCTTTTTTTTTGATTACTTCTGGTTGAAAATCAATTTTATTTGATATTAGAATGGCTACTCCAGCTTGTTTCTTGGGGCCATTTGCTTGGATGATTGTTTTCCATCCTTTTACTCTGACGTAGTGTCTGTCTTTGTCACAGAGGCGTGTTACCTGTATGCAGCAAAATTTTGGGTCCTGTTTATGTATGCAGTCTGATAGTCTATGTCTTTTTATTGGAGAATTGAGTCCATTGATATTAAGAGATATTAAGAAAAAATGATTGTTGCTTCCTGTTATTTTTGTTATTAGAGGTGGAATTATGTTTGTGTAACTAACTTCTTTTGGGTTTGTTGGAAGACTACTTTCTTGCTTTTTCTTGGTTGTAGTTTCCCTCATTGTGTTGGAGTTTTCCATCCATTATCCTTTGAAGTGCTGGATTTGTGGGAAAATATTGTGTAAATTTGGTTTTGTCATGGAATATCTTGGTTTCTCCATCAATAGTGATTGAGAGTTTTGCTGGGTATAGTAGTCTGGGCTGGCATTTGTGATCTCTTAGGTTCTTCTGTATAATATCAGTCCAGGATCTTCTGGCTTTTATAGTCTCTGGTGAGAAGTCTGGTGTAATTCTTATGGGTCTGCCTTTATATGTTACTTTGCCTTTTTCCTTACTGCTTTTAGTATCTTCTCTTTGTTTTGTATATTTGATGTTTTGATTATTATATGATGGGAGGTATATCTGTTTTGGTCTAGTCTATTTGGGGTTCTGTAGGCTTCTTGTATATTTAAGGACATCTCTTTCTTTATGTTAGGGAAGTTTTCCTCTATAATTTTGTTGAAGATATTTACTGGCCCTTTAATTTGGGAGTCTTCACTCTCATCTATACATATTATCCTCAGGTTTTGTCTTCTCATTGTGTCCTGGATTTCCTGGATGTTTTGTGTTAGGAGCTTTTTGTATTTCACATTTTCTTTGACCATTGTGTCAATGTTTTCCATGGTATCTTCTGCACATGAGATTCTCTCTTCTATCTCTTGTATTCTGTTGGTGATGCTTGTGCCTATGACTCCTGATCTTTTTCCTAGGTTTTCTATCTCTAGGGTAGTCTCCCTTTGAGATTTCTTTATTGTTTCTACTTCCATTTTTAGATTCTGGATGGTTTTATGTAATTCCTTCACCTGTTTGGTTGTGTTTTCTTGCATTTTTTTAAGGGCTTCTACCTGTTTACCTGTGTTCTCCTCAAATTCTTTGAGAGTGTTGTTTATGTCTTTTTAAAAAGTCCTCTATCATCATCATGAGAAGTGATTTTAATTCTATATCCTGCTTTTCTGATGTGATGTGGTGTTCAGGACTTGCTTATGGTGGGAGAACTGGGTTCTTTTGCAACTTTTAATTAAATATAGTATGCAATAAAATAACAAAATATACTTTTACCATGTCTAATGCAAACAGAATTCAGCATTTTAACATTTTTTTCTTGATTTTACTCATGTCTGTTATGGTTTGTTTTGTTTTGTTTTTTGTACAAGAACAGAATGGTCTTGAAAATGAGGAAGGGCCTTTATATTTCATAAGTGAATTATGGTAGCAGACATTTATCATTTTGCAAGCTTTAAATTCCTTCTCAAGACACTGATTTTGTTGTTACTGAATCTTTCAGTAACTTGTGAGTCACACTAGGAGTGGGAGGCAGATGGCCTAGGATTACATATATCAGGTGTTTTAGCATCCTTCACACCAAGAGCCTTTCTGTGATGTATCTACATACCTAACTTCTCCTGCTTTATTTTCAAAGGCACCAACTCACTGACTTCTCTTAAAACTTGGATCAACATTTTCAAATATGTAGAATTAGTAAATCTGAGACTTTATCTGTCATCCACATTCCATTCTTCCCAAATAGAGAGCAACTCTTTGGAGCACAGTTTAGTAGTTATAAAGACCATTGATTTCTTCTTATAAAATAATTTTAACATAATAAAACATAGCTATTTCTCTTAAATGGTAAATATTTATCAAATATTACACATATTTTATAATTTTTATTACAATCTATCAATATTATGTATTTATTTATGAATAATTAATTTAAGAACTGTTCTATATTTCAGCTTCATATGTGCACATATACACTGCACATTAATGTACATATCAGGGATTTTGTGTTTACATTTATAATTTAGCACTTTCCAACTGCAGTGATTCTTTTTCTATTGTGGTGTAGCACAGAGGAGCAATGTAACAGTGTTAGAATAACAAGTAGTATAATAAGGACATTTTGTATGATCAAACTAAGGTTTATCTGTGGACAACTTGAAGATAACATTACAATAAATAAATATTCAGCATGGCAGAATTTTACTGTTAAACTTATTATTTCAAATTAATTCCATATGCATGTGCTTTCAGCAGAATTATCTAAACTTAGAAGTGAAAGTATGGATTTGTCAATCGATGCACTTTCTAACACTACATCTCTACCTGTGCCAATATATTCACTTAAGATGCACACTCCTTTTCTCCCCTCTGATCAAAATCTCATTCATCTCTCAGCCATTGCCTCAATTCCTACTTTTTCACTAAAGATCTTTCTGACTGTTCAAACTGAGATGAATTCTCTTAAGTCTGAGCTCCCTTGGAATTTCATTGCTGTACAGTGTTTTTAGAAATTAATCAAACATTGTCTTGGAATAGTGAAAAGAAAGCTTATGATCTGGGATCTGAGAGACTGAGAGGCATCTTGATTCTACTACAAAATAACTGCAGAACTTTGGACAGTTACTTACTGTCATGTGACATGAGCAAGTACCTGATCCTCATCATCTGCCAGGTATGTTTTAAAATGCCTCACATCTATTTTTTATTTAATCTATAAGTAAGCCAATAGATTATTTAGAATCATAATACTTCTCTGGAGGCTTAGACTTTTCAAAACCTACTTTAATAAGGGTTCTCAAATGCTTCAACCCCCCTTCTAGACCACTGTTGAAAGGTTGTCAAGAAAAGATGGTAAGGACAAAGAGATGTGGACTGTTTAGAAATAATTCTTTGAGGTGATTTCAATCTCTGTTGTCAGGATACAATCAGTCTAGTTTAAAATGTCATCAAAAATGAATCAGCAGCATCAGTACAATCCAACAAAAAACAGTCAGGTCTCTGCCTAATTATATGAGTCAGCAGAAACTAAAAGGGGATAAAATGAGCTGTAAAACCAGAAGATATCTTCTATGCCTCTCTCAGTGAATATCAGCAAAGATGCCAGACCCATGAAGCACTGCAAGGTTAATTATGCAAACACACTGTCACTGTCTTTTGAGTCCTACTTATCTTTCTCCGAATATCACGTGTTTTCTCACCCATGTTTCAGCAAAACATCGTATAAGTCTCCATCACATAACATAGCCAGAAATTTCCACTTTACTTTTCGGTATATAAGGACACTGATACATGATGCTCTTATCAATTTCTATGTCAGTTTAGTGAAATGATTCAAAGTCATTTCAAAGGCAGAGTTTGTACAGAGAATTCCAAACTCAATATACTGTTGTGGTGTATATGCACTTGTACAATGTACTTTTATGCCACTAATTCATGATGGTTTCAAAATTGTTGGACCTATTAAGTGGGTGGAACTAAACAATAAATGTGAAGTGGATGCCACACAGTAGGTACATAACATGTTATTTCCTCCACTTTACTGTCTATTCTTTGCTGTTTACATTCCCACTCATGTTCACATTTAACCTGTCACGTGTTTACACAGCTTCTACAAATGGCAAAGAAACTGAGACTGTGTTAAGTACAACCGAGGCCTTGAGTTCACATCTTTATGACATGTATCATGTGTGCCTTCAGCCTCACATTTTCCAGTTACCAATGTCTACCACCAGTAGTTCTTTACATATTGTTTTGTCATTTCACATAGATAGACTATTGTGACTATTTCTACTACCATGGTCTTATTAGTTTCACCTACTGTTGACTATGCTTTAGCTATGTCTAACTTCTTCATTAAAGTCATACTCCCATACCCAGCAAAGGATGGTCCTTTTATCTATATCTGCATAACATTCATTGTATACCAGAGATTACAGATCAGTATACCAGGTAGCTTCAGATTATTCAATACACAGTGAAAGATCTGCAAAGTAGGCAGTTGATTCTTAGCATTTTAGTATTCCCAGAGCTTTATACAGTAACTGGAACTGCCAACGTGCAGTGGGGCTTATTGAATTTTTCTGATAATAGAAAAATAATTTTTTAAACTTGATTTACTCTAGAGAAGGTTTTGGAACAAGAGATTCCCAGTAACAGACTCTCTTCCAGGAATCTAACATTAGTTTTTTTTAGAAAATGTATTCTGTACAACAGTTTGCTTCTGGAGACAGAAATGGTGCCATGGTGAAACAAACCAGAGAGTAATGAACTCTGACAGTCTGTCTTGAAGCCACAGCTTTCATTTGAGATATTTATTGATTTAGCAAATATTTATTGAGTATGTTGACTAATATAAAGAGTAGAAAGAATTCATCTCCTCATGGTTTTAACATGTAACTATTCAGTCTCTGAAAAGTAATGCAAAACAAACAAACAAACAACAAAAAAACCCAGCTTTACCTTATGTCCAAAAATATATTCTGATATATTTGATTCAAATTTATTTTTTACATATTATCACTCCTTTACACATAATTTGGAAATATTATGTGTCAATGTTACCCATTCAGGTAACACTTATCTCTCCTAACTTCTATCTATCTATCTATCTATCTATCTATCTATCTATCTATTAATTTTTGATGCTTTTTAATATGATATACCAAAAAGGTAATTCATTTCATTTAATCAAAACTTAAATTATCCTGAATATTTAATTTAATGTATATTTAGCATAAGAAGAGTATACTGTTATAAAATTGATGGTAAGCACTAATAATAATCTAAAACAGAAGCAAATGTCTCTGCAAATCATTTAAGTAGAAACAACTAACATGTTTAAAAGTGGAGTCACAGACTTGTGCTTGCTAAGTTCCAGGAGGTAACATTTTAGATTCAGTACTTATTCCTAGTTTTCCTAAGATACACTACCATAGATTTTTGAAACTTAGTCTGGAATTTGCTACAAGATTTAACTGAGAAATAAGAAAAATCATGTACCACATTTCTATGTTTCTTCTGGAATTGGTAATCCTGCCAGACTACACTGGTTAAGTCAATTAGTTTTGTAAGTTAGTTCATTTTTTTCCATTATCTAAAACAAAAGTTACCCTTTCAGACCTAACTACTCTTCACATTTTACATTTCTTCTTTCACACATATGAATATGCCTTATGCATGTGAATAGGAGTATTCATCCATATTGTAAAGGGCGTCAGCTGATATAGGGACATCTACGTTAATTACACTCCACTTAATTTTTGACAAATAGCCTTTCTGTGGCTGAGGAGCTCACAGTTTTGTCTATATTAGCAGGTCAGCCAGCCCTCAAGATCTGCTTATCAGTGCCCTACAGTTCTTGAGCACAGGTGCTCAAAACCCAAACTCTAGTTCATCTTAGTTCAACAAACCCTTCTTCACTGGGCCATTTTGCCAACCACATTTCATACTTATAAAGCACCTTTTTGTTGCTAACCTTTTCTTTTTCCCTGATGCTGGTAGCTTTTTATTCCTTTTAAAAATATTGTATTTATTTATGTATTTATCTATTTAATCATTCATTCAAATCTCACATATTACATCCCTCCTCTCCTCCTACTATGTCTACCACCTGCCTCTCCCAGATGCATCCCTCCTCCATTTGCCTTCATAAAAAATGTCTTTCAGAAATATCAACCAAAAATTGTATAATACGTTGCAATAATACTAGGCATATATACTCATATCAAGGTTATGTGAGGTAACCTAGTAGAAGGAAAAAGAAATCCAAAACCAAGCATTAGTCAGAAAAGAATCCCCTATTTCTACTGCTAAGACTCCCAAAAGCACCTAGCTGCACAACCATAACATACACCTAGAGGACCTAAGTCAGATGCGCACAGCTTTCCTGGTTGTTGTTTCAATTTCTGTGAGTTTCTATGAGCCCTCGTTAGTAGATTCTCTGTTGTATGTTCTTGTGGTGTTTTTGACCCATCCGACTCCTAAAAATACATCCTTTCCATCTATTTCAGGATTTCTCAAGCTTTGCGTAGTGTCTGGTTGTGAGTCTCTGTGTATACTCTGGCCAGTGTGACTCTTTATATGTTATTCGACTTACGTTCATGAATATCTACTATTTTCCAAGTACTGCTTCTGTTCCTATGTCTTCTCAGGGAGTGCTTTACCCGTAAGTTAATTCAAAAGTCCATCAAAGGATGCTTAGGAATCATTGGTAAATGAGCATTTTGGACCAATCAGAATAAACTATGAAAGAGAGAGAGAGAGAGAAAAGGATATAGAGTAGAAAATGAATAGCAGACAGATTGGAAGTGTTGTGGCCTCTTTGCTACAGATATTACACCAAAGAAAGTTGTGAGACATCCACTGCTAAGGCTGCTTGTGCTTTGCTGAAATGTCTTAGTATTCAAAAAGATTAATGGCTCTTTTATGTATTTATTACTGAAGCCTCGAACAGTAGTGAACTGGTACAAGCTCAATAAACACTTATTAATTCAATGAATGAAAGTAAAATGGCTATTAAAAACAATGAATTCATTGAATTCTTAGGCAAAAGGATGGAACTAGAAAATATCATCCTGAGTGAGGTAACCCAGTCACAAAGGAACACACATGGTATGCACTCACTGATAATTGGATATTAGCCTTAAAGCTCTCAATATCCAAGATACAATTCACAAACTACATGAAGCTCGTGAAGAAGGAAGAGCAAAGTGTGGGTGCTTTAGTCCTTCTTAGAAGGAGTAACAAAATACCCATGGAAGCAAATATTGAGACAAAGTGTGGGACAGAAACTGAAGGAAGGGCCTTCTGGAGACTGTTACACCTGGGTATCCATCCCATGTGCAGTCACCAAAGGCAGATGCTGATGTGCATGCCAGGAAGTGCATGCTGACAGGAGCCTGATATAGCTCTTTCCTTATAGGTCTGCCAGAGCCTGACATATATAGAGGCAGATGCTCACAGATAACTATTGAACTAATCATGGGGTTCCCAATGAAGGAGTTAGAGAGAAGACTGAAGGAGCTGAAAGGGTTTGTAGACCCAAGGGGAGAGCAACAATACCAATCAACCAGAGGTCCCAGGGTTTAAATCAACAGCCTAGAGCGGGGGGGGGGGGCATGACTCTAGCTGTATATTTAAGAAAGGATGGCCTTGTAGGGCATAGGTGGGAGAGGAGTTCCTTTGTCCCATGAAGGCTAGACACTCAAGGGGGGAATTTGAAGGCGGGGAGGTGGGAGTGAGTGTGTGGATTGGGTGACCTTCTCATATATGCAGGAGGAGAGGTGATGGGATAGGGGTCTCTTGGTAGGGGGGATGAGGAAAGTGGATAAAATCTGAAATGTAAATATAATACCCAACTAAAAAAAGAAAACAGTAAAGAAAAAGGATTTGTAAAACACATTAATGAGGAAGAGGTTATACAGTGATCATAGAGGATTCTGCTAAATCCTTAGCTGAAAACTATTCCAAAGTTTTGTTAAAGAAAGGTGCCCATAGTCATGAAGGTGTGAAGTCCTAACACAACTGGTAGAATTCTCAGAGGGCTAAGATCTTAAAAGCAGGGCTAAATTAGACAAAACACTATGAACTTTTGTGAGGTTTTGTTTACACACCTTAAAAGCAAGTATCAATGAAATAAAGGTAATCCCAAATAAGTGATATATTGAAGAAATAAAGAGAAGTCAGCATTGATACCAAGGTTTAAAGCCTGGTTTCTTGGTTTCTAATCTAAATTATCCCATTGCTTAAGGAAACTGCAAACATTTTTATAAATAGGATGTACAGGTGTCAGTAAGAACATAATGTAGCACCCATTTCTAGGCTCTATAGAAATGGAAAGGAAATGAAGTGATTCTATATGAAGAGCTGATTTTATTCAAAAAGAAACTGTATATACTAAGAATTGATATGGATATTTAGCAAATTAAACTAGCACTGTTGTTTAAACAACAAAAAAGAAAAAAGAAAGTAAAATCTATTGACATAGAACCAAAAGACCTTTTCCATAGTTACTTCAGTGAGGAGACATGTAGCTGTGTCAAGAAATTTATTTAACCACCACTACTGCTCAAGTGATAGTGTCTTTCTCTCTTCTTTTCCCTTCCTTCTTTCTCTTCATACTCCATGCTTTTCTTTTGTCCTTTTATTATCATTTTCTAGTGTTGAGAATACAAACTAGGGACTGTCTTTAGCTACACCGATCTTCTGCTGGAACACTGTGTACTAACACTGTTCATAAAAATCTCCTGGCCTTATAAAAAAATTCTATCAGGCATTGTGTAAATCACAAAACTCTACAGTAGGTAAAAACATTGTAGAGTAGAAATAATGTAGGGAAGTTGTAGAAATATTGGCTTCTTCAATAATTGAAATATATGATTCCTCTAATAAATCAAAATTAAAATACAGAACAATTATTTGTAATAAACAAAATTAATGAAAAAGAAATTGCAAAATTTAGATTGTACTAACTATAAATCAGAACTTTTCTCAAAAGAGAACATTAATTTTATCCAAGAATTAATTAGTTAAAATAGAATCAGAGTTCTTTTCTTGAGGATTACAAGGTCAGTTGTCTACAGCTTAAAAGTATGATGTGAAATCCAATTAAAATAAAATTGAACTAGCATATTATAAAATGGTATCAGTGGAACCAAACACATTGATGCCATGTTTCATCTGTGACTTGAAAGACAAAATGAGCTTACTTAATACAATTTTAAGTTTGTTATAAAACTATTCATTGTCTTTTGAATGTTAAATTGAACAACCACATAATACATTATAATAGTTCTGTTTTTAGTGTCTTTTCCATCTTTCAAAAGGTTCCTTAATGGACTCCAGAGGTAGCGAGATGTTTCAGAGAGTGTGGCACTTGTTGTTTTTCTAGAGAACCAGAATATAGTTGAAGAGTACCCACACCAGGTTGTACACAATAGCCTTTAACTCCAGTTTCAAAGGATCTAATAGCTTCTTCTAGTCTTCTCAGGCACTCACATACATCATATACATGACAGCATATATATATATATATATATATATATATATATATATATATATATATGTGTGTGTGTGTGTGTGTGTGTGTGTGTGTGTGTGTTTGTGTGTGTGTATACATATATATTCTTTTAAAATTTATTGTGCATTAATACTTTTCTACTATGCTTTAGTGTATAATTAAAATATGTATCATTTAAAAATATCATAAATATACAAAACTGTTCATACAGTTATTATCCTATTATACCTAATAGTTTATAGTTGTGAAATTTTTGTAATCTTGTAAATTCCTCTTGTCCATGCTGGTTCCAATAGAAAACAATCATTAAAAACTATTGTTAAACAGATATCTCTTAGATCCTTGTCCATTATTTGTTGCATGTAATTTTAAAAAGATGCATGCTTGTTCCTTGCATTATGCAGGCCACAACAGTCTCATCCAGCCCCCATGGCTATCTTCACCAAGCTGCTCTTGTCTATGTTGTCTGCCTATTGCCAGCAATGGCCATTTCACCCAGCTCTGAGTTAATATGTACACAGATCTTCATTCTCTTAAGATGTTCTAAATTCTAAAAGCCATTTTATTTCCTTGCGATACATACTAAATTACATTTCATAAAAGTCTCATTGATTTTTAACTTTGCAGATAAATTTCCTGCCATAACACCTTATCAAGTATGATTCAAATATTCTTTTCTGAAAGATAGGTACATTTAGAAGAACATTAAATCAAGATCCTCTAACTTAGAGAAATGAGTACTAGGTACAATGAGCTGGTCTGACTTGCAGTTCTATTTGCTCTCAGACACTGAGTAAAATAATATTCACCTCCAGGACTGTGTATTTTCTTCAGGATTATTATATTTTTTTGTAATTTCAGCCACCAATTCTCATATGAAAACAATAAATCTAAGTGGTCAATGGCTGCACTAATATAAACATAAACCAGAATGTTTTCTGTATATATAAACTAAGTCAGCCTCACACTATCATGATTTGTTTTTTACTAATAGAAAACACTGAATGCAGAGTCTGAGTATTCTTTATAATCCATAATGTAATGTAGTTGTAATCTCCATTACATGGACATTTTGGCATTGAATATAACCACCTCTGATATTTGAATTAAACGTTTCCATGCTAAATCTATTCTAATACTGAACTTATATTGGCTTCTAAATAAAAGAAGGTTTGAGTTTGACCCTTCTTATTTTTGACAAGTTTATCTAATTTTTATATCACTGATAAAATGATTAAAGTGAAATGATTTACATAAAAATTATACATACTGTCTCATATGTTACTAATTTCCAGATAGTAAAAAACTAAAAGAAAATACATATTCAGCAAAATCACTGGGACCCAACACCTGATACAGAGAACTAAGAATAATGAGTCATTATTTTTAAGCTAGGATTTTCATGCTTTAAAAAAATGGCAGTAGCAAGAATGATGGTTCTCTACAATGTTACTAGAGAGCCATATATGTAAAGCAGCATGCAAGCCTCATAAAAGAGGAATGAGTTCCTTAAGTGACAGTAAAATACGCTTACATGGAGGGATGTTTAGAAGTGCTATTGGCATGTCCACGTCTATGGGCATTACATATTTTGTTTTACAATTTTCACTAATAGAAAAAAAATACAGTAATGGTCACATTTTCAGTCCTATGTCATAAAAATACCCAAGTGGAGTTGAACTAAGCTGAGAAAATGATAAAATCTTAAGTAAAATTTATACTTATCTGGCTATTCTTCTCTTTAGAGCAGTGTTAGTTTATATTAGACTGGGAGAGTATCTCTGTGATTGATCATAGCTTCAATGCAGATGACTGCTCTTAGTTGACTTATTCTACTTTGAGTTTAATCAATTATTATAGTTTCACAAAATACATGAAATGTTTGTCATTTAGTTTAAGTTATTATTTGACTGTTCTCTTGTACGTTCATTTATATAATGCTAGGAAGCATAATTAATTGTTTTAATTTTGTAAATTTATATAATAAAAATATTTAAGAAATTTAAAACCCTTATACATTTTCATTAATTCTTAAAAGAGAAAAACCCTGTGCACTACATGTATAGAATCAGTAGGAATTCCATAGCAAGGTCTCTTGAACAATTGCATGTAAAATCAGAAAAAAAATAATTCCTGTGAATTCTCTACTCTTAATGTGATTTCTTGCTCTTTGGTAGCAATAGGAGAGAAACGTTTAAAAAAAATCACTAAGTGGCAGGAATATGAAGTGTCTTAGTGTTTGTCATATTATTACTGTCAAGGTAACACATTTGATTAAGGAAAGATAATAGAAAATAAAAAATAGAAAATAGACAAAATTATTCTGAAGAAAAGTTTTTAAAATACATGTGATTGATTGCAAATAAATAACATAAAAACATGTTGAAGAAAATCCATGAAAACCTATATCCTCCAATCACAAAATGTAAAATACATATATCTCTCAAAAACTAGAGAATAGAACTTTCTGTGTTTTCACAGGAAGGTTGTTGTCTCTAAACAACAAACTACAAAACTATTTCTTCTAAAATAAAAATTAAAGTGCCAAAAATCTAAATTCCATTTTCCTTGGAGAGGGCTATAATATATACATAAATACACAGATATACACATGAATAGATTTCTGCCAGTTACATTACATGGTTTGTTTAATGAGAAAGAGATGTAAAAGTTGACATTGATCTGTAGCTACTAAAAAATAACTCTGTGCATGTTGCAAAATAAGCACATAGCAGCACTGTTTTAATTCTTGCATCTAAATCTGGGATATCAGTTACCCAGACTGCAACTAGTTTTTCACTAATAACTCATGCTAAAATATCAGACATAATACTTCAAATACATATTTTTGTATTTCCATAATTTAAGTAAAAAAAAATCAACAAAAATGTCAAAGAATTGCAACAAAATGGCTATTCTCTTTACAAGCGAAAAGTGGAGAATAGCTTGTCAACATTAAGTTCCTTTCAAAATAGACCTTTATTTAAAATAAAACTAGGCGTGATTGTGAATTTTTTAATACTAAAAGGAACAACCAAGCAAGGACTGCAAAACTTGAGACACATACCATAGGTGACAGCCAACCCCTGACACTATTAAAGGTACTCTGCTATGCTTTCAAATAAGAACCTAGCATAACTTTCTCCTGAGTGGCTTCATTCAGCAGCAGATTGATAGAGATGCAGAAAACCACAGCCCAATATCAGAGAAAGCTAGAGGAGTCTTACAGAAGAGTGGGGATAGGGTTGAAGGGGCACTGGGAGACAAGGGCACAACCAGAAGACTTTTAGTCAACTAACCTGGGTCCATGGGGACTTACAGAGATGGAACCACTAAAGAGCATGCAGTAGCTGGAACTAGGCCCCCTGCATATTTGTACCAGAAATACAGCTTGGTCTTCATGTGTATTTCCTAACAATTGGAGCAGGAGCTGTTTCTGAATTAATTGTCTGCCTCTGGATTCCTTTCCCTTAGATTGGGCTGCCTTGTGGGTCCTCAGTGGGAAAGAACGTACTTAGCGTTGCTGCCACTTGATGCCCTATGGTAGCGTAATACCTAAGAGGTGCTTCCCCTTTTCTGAGAAGAAAATGTGTAACAGAGAGAGGGATTTGTGAGGAGAAGGAAAGGCTGTGTTAAAGATGTAGAGTGAATAAATAAATACATTGTTAATGCAAAATATAAAACAAAGGCTAATACATTGGGATTGGACAAAAAGAACAAAAAAGAAGGGGGGGAAATGCCTAAGAGAAGGAAAAAGATTGCAGAAGACTTGGTGCAGACCTGAATAGACTCTCTGCATACTGCCTAGTCTCGATGAGATCATATGCACTTTGATCCTGTTGATTTGTACAGCCTTGTTTTCTTGGTGCCCTCCATTGTTTCTGGCTTTTACGATCTTTCTGCCTCCTCTTCTGCATGTTTCACTAAGCCCTGAAGGGAAATATTTGATCTCTTTAATATGTCTGGCTATGTGGTTATCTGTGCTTGTTCCAATTTGCTACAGGGAAAAAAATGTTTGTTTGATGATAGCTAAGCAAGGTGTTGATATATAACTGTAGCAGAATGTCATCTGTAGTCATTTTATTACTATGTTTTCAAGGTTAAAACAATAGTATTTGGTTTTATTTTGAGTCTCTGGCCTATCAGGTCTCAGGTTCTTAGTCACCCAGCATTGTTGGTTATGGGTTACAATCTAGAAGTATGAGCCTTAAGTCAAATAACATATTTATTGTTTTTTGCCAATTGTGCACAAAATTTTGCCACCATTGTGATAGCTGTAGCATATCTTGTAGGTAGGACACCAGAATATATCAATGGTTTATAGCTAGGTTGGTGTTCATGTTTCTTTTCTGGTAATATTTCAGAGTACTTTCCTGTACCAGAGATGTTAGAAAGGAGGGGTGAAAGCTTCCTGCTAGATTCACCTCAACTTCTCTATGCTCAATGAGTTGTATGGTATTGAGTTTAGAAATGAGTTTGTGAAGAACAACCTAATTTTGACAGCAACCTGGGTTCTATACAGACTTTAAACAGTGATAAATGATGAGTATTTATGATGGTAGGGGGGAAACCAGCCTCCCCCTCCTGACTCCAAGGTTCACCTAAAACAAGAAAACAAGACACTTGTTTTTTTTTTCCCCTTGTGAACTTTCTTTTTTTTTATTGGATATTTTATTTACATTTCAGATGCCATCCCCTTTCCCCCTTTCCCCTCCCTAGAAAACCCCTTTCCCATGCCCCCTTTTCCTTTTTGCTTTTATTCAATTTTTTAAAAAATATTAATCAAAGGTTTTATAAGTTTGGTAATGCTCAATCAGACATGTAACCCAATACCCAACCTAGATATATCAACTATCTTTCACTGGTGGAGACATGTGAACATCTGCCTCCATGTCCCCCCCTCTTTTTCTCTCTTACCACCTAGCTTCTCCTCTCCTTCTTCTTCTCCTCTCCTTGCTCCTTCTCTTCCTCTCGGAACTCCTCCCACCTTAGCTCCTCCTACATATCACCCTTTCTGTTAAAATAAAGCTTTTCGCTCAAAATACATTTAGAGCGTAATTATGCCTATTTGTACCAGTGAGGTACAAGATAGTCCTAATACCCAGTCTATCATTTTGTTGACTAACCAGAACCTCTGTCATCTCTCCTAACCAAAACACTTAGTTCTGAACCTGGCTTTTTTTTTTTTCTTTCTTGACTTTAGAGTGAATGTCAGCTGAAAACCATCCACTCAGATCTTTTCTCTCAAAGTAAATAGCCAGGATTGGCTGTGAGACAATAAGTCTTCAACCCCGTCAGAAATCCAGAATGACTGAGTTAACTAAAATTATGGGAAGCACAAAGCATAGCTTCTAAAATTTAGCCAATTTATAGAGACTGCTGAACTCCTGGATAGTCCCTATACTACAGAACATTGGAGCATCAAATCTTCAACCTTCTGGCCCAGGATCATCTGACAGACCTTAGCGATGTAGAATTATTAAGGGCTGATTACTCTGTCTAGATAGATATATTCAGTCGACTATTCTGCAAGTGTGTCCTTTTCTGGACAGTAATTTATCTGTAGATGTAAAGAGGCACTTCTTGTCTAGTGGCTGTCTTACCACAACTGGAGTAACTCCAAAGATGCTCAATTTCTTTTTAGAATTCAATACAGGAAGCTGTCTGGAGCAGACAGGTCTCTAATCAAAATGCACATTAATACAGAAATATTTGTAATGTCAATTCTGTGGACTTCTGATGTTTTGAAACCCAACTATCCATGTAAGGTAATCTGGACTGTTTTCTGTTAACTCCACTCAGCTATTTCTAAATAAAACATAGAAAACACCCTAACAATAAACTCCAAGCCATGAATTTGCTATAGTCCCTTAACTCACAGGCTAACCATCTCAAATCTGTTAAAAAAGTTAAAGAAGGACTGGGTCTAAGCCTTGTATTCTAAATGTGTTATACTGGTACAATGCCTATGAGAGTATCAATATTCATCTCACTTTTATATCAATAAGAAGCTCATACTAATGAAAACCTTAAAATTTGTAATCAAAGTAAATTGGTGCCATTTAAGAAATTGTATCTTCATCTTGATAATAATTGTACAGATTTCTACCAATAGGTTATGGCTATGCAATAAATCTTAGATAATCCTCTCTATTCCCACAAAACTGCTACTTTTCCCTAGAAAGACAGCCCAATATTTACCACCTTAGTCCCCAAGCCCAGGGAATAGGGCCGCTGACTCTTCATTAACTTCTTCAAGCTGATTATGCACGTTGAGATATTAGAAGAGGAGTGGGGAGAAGAGTAAATTGATAAGCCTCTGGTGCTGTGTCTTCACTGCAAGATACTTGCTAAATCCATAAATTGCTTTGTATATAAGAGAATGAGAGAGACAGAGAGAGAGAGAGAGAGAGAGAGAGAGAGAGAGAGAGAGAGAGAGGAGATTAGTATATAATCTTTCTTGAAAAGAAATTGAGATTGGGATGCCATATGCAGGAATCATGGTGAATCTTGTGAATTAACAGTAGCTATCAGAATATGTTGACTTAGTAGAATTACTTTTATTTTAGTGACTACTATCTGGTTGGCTTAGAACATGAAAAAGTATGTAGAAATTTAATTCATTATTTCAATTTTATGAGACTTAATATCATACATGAATAGATTTAATTTTTATATGATTTGTTGATGAATTTAATGTGATGGCGAAAATGCCTTTAACCTGCAACCACAGCTGTCCAAGGACAGAGGGCTTATTGGATTTATAGGGCTGTTGTTCATGTAAGAAAACAAACCATGGTATTTTTTTTTTTCTTCTGTAAACAGGATTTTTGCTCCAATTGCACAGGATGTGTTCTTAATCACATGTGAGCAGGAATTAGATCAGGATATATGCTTGCCACTGATTGGGTGATGGTAGGAAACACAGAGCCTTGTGGATTTTGCCTTTATAAACTCTGAATAATGTAATTTGAGGCCATACTCTGGGAATTCCAGGTTTGGAACTTCTCAGTATTTAATAAAGTTTGCTTCAAATTTGGCTCAAAAGTTTGTAATAGTGGTGTCAGTCTCACCTGGTAAGATTAACACTATATTCTATCTATTTTTCTCATAATGTATGCATGTATTTATATTCTTAAATTTTAATCTAACTAAAGATTTTAAAATAGAGATGTTATTGTGTAAAAAAATGATCATATTGAAGTTCAAAGTACCCATTTTCTTTTTATTCCTGTTTAAGAGACCATTTAGCATGAGAACACTGTTAACTTTACATTATGATGAATGATGACAGAATAGTTCTTGCATTTAGCTTTAAAGGAAACCTAGAAATTTTTGCTACATCTAAACTTAGCTGACTCTCCTCAGATTCATCACTTGCTACCATATGCTATGTTCAGATCACAATTTCCATAATCTGTGAAATGGTTACAGATGTCTGCTTTTAAATAAAAACAACTATCAGTTTGTAAAAGAATGGGCATGGACTATGTTTCTAATCTAAAAGTGGAATTTTTGCTCTATTTTACAGATTTATTTTTATACACGAAACCTCCTAACAAAATTTTCTATGCCTAAATATTCTAAAAAACTTCTACTTTAACATATTTTTCATTTCATGTAAAAAAAGTTTCTAAAAACCATCCCGAGGGCAGTAATGTTCCACAGTAGACATTTGTTCTCATTTGAAAAAAAAAATTTAAATACAAGTGAATTTTGAATTCCTTCTTTAGCTGATAATCTTAAAACACTTCTCTTCTTACTCTGAAATAGTTAACCTATATGATTTGGGAAGATGTTGTTTTATATAATCATGGGTTTTCTATCAGTTTCATCCTCTACACCAGTGATTCTCAACCTTCCTAATGATGAGACCCTTTACACATTTCCTCATGTTGTGGTAATTCCACCCGTAAAATTATTTTTATTACTGTATCACACTATAAATTTGGTGCTGTTGTAAATTGTAATGTAACTATCTAATATGCAGGACATCTGATATGTAACTCCCATCAAATGCTCATTTGACCCCCAAAGGAATCATGATTTGCAGGCAAAAAACTGCTGCTCTACACCGTGATTTTATTGACTAGTAGTCTTGAGTGATTATGTAGTTTTTAATTTAAAAATTAAGGTCCAAAACAAGCCAAGTTATGCCAGTAGTGAAACTGGGTATTTAGAAGTGAACCCAAGGGTTCTGAGCCATGTAAGTCATCAGGCCTCACTTTTCATTGCTAAAGTTCAGCTCTCAGTATGCTTCTCATACTTGTTTTAAAATAGAGGTTCAGCTTATATTCCTTTCCTTACTACATGGACTGAAGAATTTTTTTCAGAATTCTATATTGTAGATATATATTAACATTAAAGCTTTCTCTATATTTAATTACCTATACTATTATAATATATAAACATTCAAATTTAGAAATTCTAGTGAATTTTAACCCCCCCCAATATTCTTGGGATTTTCAAAAATATTAATAAAAATTAAATCCAGAGGGAATTCACTAGCTGAAAAATCTGTTCTGATATAAAATACAAATCAAGTAATTATACAAGATCATGATAAACCATAAAGTATTTTAGATTGAGTAAAAATTGCTTTTCCATTTCTGTTGATATTAGCTTATTTATTAGAAACACCACATAAAATGAAATATAAAAAATAGTTGACTTAATAAGGGAAGGCCTTCAAAAAGTTAGAGCAGCATATTTTTTTCATTTAAAAGCACACACTGTAGATAGTGTACTTATTTATTGGACATGTATTCCTTAAAGCATTTATTCATTCATCTATGCTTTCAGTGCCATGCAGTGAATGTTGGCTATGGCCCAGGTATTCCTTCCATGAAAATAATACAAGGAGAATGTGAAGAGGAGTAGGAAACAGAAAGATTAGTCAATACATAATAAAATACAGCAGATGGATTAATCAGTGAATACTGACATACAGTTAAAAAGGAGCAAACATTTCTTGTGTGTTGCTGCTCAGTGGAATGACTATAGCCAAGTTTTAAGTGGGTTGTGGTGGATGGAAAGGTGGACAGGACTTTCGAAGAATGACTGGACTGTAAAAATAAGTAATAATAATAAAAAGATTCTCACAGTGTTTCTAGAAGACAAAATTAATACATAAAAGTTTGCATCAATGTAAACTAACTAATTAAAAAGTATCATAAAATGGCAGTTACTAGGAAATTTACTAAAAATATTTTAGACAATAGAAATGTGATATTGAAATTATAAACTATGTAGATTAAGATAATATTTGCAGAATCTTAAGCAAAAACTGACATTGAAATTAATATAAATTATAAATGTCAAAGGTATAAAAGATACGGTTGAGAAACAAGGTGCATATGACCATTGTCTAAGAATAAACAATAGAGTTATTTTTTTGTAATTATAAATTATTTAGCTCTTTTTTATTGGATATTATATTTACATTTCAGATTTTATCCCCTTACCTCATTCTCCCCCATCACCTAGGAACCTCCAATCACCTAGGAATCCCTCCTTCCTCCTGCTTCTATGAGGATGTGCCCCCACCTATCCACCCACAACCATCTCCCCATCCTCAAATTCCACCCCACTCAGTGTACAGTCTTCATGGGACCAAGGATCCCCTCTCCCTCCTATGCCCCACAACGCCATCCTCCCCTATGTATACAGACGCTGTCATGGATTCCTCCCTATGTGCTTCCAGGCTGGTGGTTTAGACCCTGGGGTGAGCTCTGGTTGGTTGGTATTGTTGCTCTCCTCATGGGGCCACAAACCCTTTCAGCTCCTTCAGTCTTCTCTCTAACTCCTCCATTGGGAACCACTTGATCAGGTCAATAGTTAGCTGTGAGCATCTGCCTCTGAATATGTCAGACTCTGGCTGACCTCTAAGGAGACAGCTATATCAGGCTCTTGTCAGCATGCACTTCCTGACATCCACATCAGACTCTACATTTGATGACTGCACATGGGATGGATATGCAGGTGTAATGGTCTCCAGAAGACCCCTCCTTCACTTTCTGTACCACAATTTTCTTCATATTTGCTCCCCTGAGCATTTGCTTCTTCTAGTAGGACAGAGACATCCTCACTTGGTCTTCCTTCTTCATGAGCTTCATGTGGTCTGTGTGTTGAATCTTGGCTATTTCATGCTTTTGGGCTAATATAAACTTATCAGTGAGTAAATATCATGTGTTCTTCTGTGATTGGGTTAGCTCACTCAGGATGATATTTTCTAGCTCCATCCATTTACCTAAGAATTTCTCAAATTCAATACTTTTAATAGCTGAGTAATACTCCATTGTGTAAATGTACCACATTTTTGTATCCATTCCTCTGCTGAAGGACATCTGGGTTCTTTCCAGCTTCTGACCATTTTAAATAAGGCTGCTATGAACATAGTGGAGCATATGTCTTTGTTATATGTTGGAGCATCTTCTGGGTATATGCCCAGGAGTGGTATAGCTGGGTCCTCAGGTAATGCTATGTCCAATTTTCTGATGAACCACCAGAATGATTTCTAGACTGATGATACCAGATTGCAATCCCACCTACAATGGAGGAGTGTTCCTCTTTCTCCATATCCTAACCACTATCACCTATCTACTATCACCTGAATTTTTGATCTTAGCTGTTCTTACTGTTGTGAGGTGGTATCTCAGGGTTGTTTGATTTGCATTTCCCTGATAACTAAGGATTTTGAGTATTTCTTAAGGTGCTTCTTGGCCATTTGAGTTTCCTCAGTTGAGAATTCTTTGTTTAACTCTGTACCCCATTTTCAATAGGGTTATTTGGTTGTCTGAAGTCTAATTTTTTGAGTTCTTTGTATATATTAGATATTAGTCCTCTATTGGATGTAGGATTGGTAATGATCTTGTCCCAATCTGTTGGTTGCCATTTTGTCCTATTGACAGTGTATTTTGCCTTATAGAAGCTTTGCGATTTTATGAGGTCCCATTTGTCAATTTTTGATCTTAGAGCATAAGCCATTGGTGTTCTGTACAGGAGCTTTTCCCCTGTGCCTAGGTAATCGAGGGTCTTCCCCACTTTCTCTTCTATTAATTTCAGTGTATCTGGTTTTAAGTGAAGGTCATTTATCCACTTGGACTTGAGCTTTGTACAAGGAGATAAGAATTGATTGATTTGTATTCTTCTACATGCTGACCTCCAGTAGAACCTGCACCCTTTGTTGAAAATGCTGTCCTTTTTCCACTGAATGGTTTTAGTTCCTTTGCCAAAGATGAAGTGACCATAGTTGTGTGGGTTCATTTCTGAATCTTCAATTTTATTCCATTGATCTTTCTGCCTGTCTCTGTACCAAT
Organism: Arvicanthis niloticus; assembly: GCF_011762505.2. Classification (NCBI taxonomy): domain Eukaryota; kingdom Metazoa; phylum Chordata; class Mammalia; order Rodentia; family Muridae; genus Arvicanthis; species Arvicanthis niloticus. The sequence goes on from NC_133437.1 coordinate 5,995,911, forward strand.
ACCATGCAGTTTTTATCACTATTGCTCTGTAGTACATCTTGAGGTCAGGCATGGCGATTCCCCCAGAAGTTCTTTTATTGTTGAGAATGGTTCTCGCTATCCTGGGTTTTTTTGTTGTTCCAAATGAATTTGCAAATTGTTCTTTCTATCTCCATGAAGAATTGATTTGGAATTCTAATGGAGATTGCATTGAACCTGTAGATTGCTTTTGGCAAGATGGCCATTTTTACTAAGTTAATCCTGCCAATCCAGGAGCATGGGAGATCTTTCTATCTTTTGAGATCTTTTCTCAAAAAGAGATTTGAAGTTCTTGTCCTATAGATCTTTCACTTGCTTGGTTAGATTCACTCCAATATATTTTATATTATTTGTGACTATTGTGAAGGGTGTCATTTCCCTAATTTGTTTCTCAGCCTGTTTATCCTTTGAGTAGAGGAAGGCTACTGATTTGTTTGAGTTGATTTTATATCCAGCCACTTTGCTGAAGTTGTTTATCAGGTTTAGGAGTTCTCTGGGGGAAATTTTAAGGTCACTTAAGTATACTATCATATCATCTACGAATAGTGAAATTTTGACTTCTTCCTTTCCTGTTTGTATTTCTTTGACTTCCTTTTGTTGTCTAATAGTTCTGACTAGGACTTCCAGTACTATATTGAATAGGTAGTGTGAGAGTGAGCAGCCTTGTCTAGTCTCTGATCTTATTGGGATTGGTGCAAGTTTCTCTCCATTTAGTTTGATGTTGGCTATTGGTTTGCTGTACATTACTTTTACTATATTTAGGTATGGGCCTTGAATTCCTGATCTTTTCAAGACTTTTAACATGAAGGGCTTTTGAATTTTGTCAAAAGATTTCTCAGCATCTAGTGAGATGATCATGTGTGTTTTTTTTTCTTTGTGTTTGTTTGTATAGTAGATTACACTGATGAATTTCCAAATATTGAACCATCCCTGCATCACTGGGATGAAACCTACTTGATCATGATGCATGATTGTTTTGATGTGTTCTTGGATTTGGTTTGCAAGAATTTTATTTAATATTTTTGCATCAATATTCGTAAATGAGATTGGTCTGAATTTCTCTTTTTTGTTGGGTCTTTCTGAGGTTTAGGTATGAGTGTAAGTGTAGCTTCATAGAACGAATTTGGTAGTGTTCTTTCTATTTCTAATCTTTGGAATAGTTTGAAGAGAATTGATATTAGGTCTTCCTGGAAGGTCTGATAGAATTCTGCACTAAAACCTTCTGGTCCCGGACTTTTTTGGTTGGGAGACTTTTAATGACTGCTTCTATTTCTTTAGGTGTTACAGGACTGTTTAGATAGTTTATCTGCTCCTGATTTAGTTTTGGTACCTGGTATCTGTCTAGAAAATTGTCCATTTCATCCAGATTTTCCAATTTTGTTGAGTATAGGCCTTTGTAGTAGATTCTGATGATTTTTTTAATTTCCTCAGTTTCTGTTGTTATATCTCCCATTTCAGTTCTGATTTTATTAATTTGGATACTGTCTCTCTGCCCTTTGGTTGATCTGGCTAAGGGCTTATTTATCTTGTTGATTTTCTCAAAGAACCAGCTCCTGGATTTGTTAATATTTTGTATAGTTCTTTTTGTTTCAATTTGGTTGATTTCAGCCCTGAGTTTGATTATTTCTTGCCATCTACTACTCTTGGGTGTATTTGCTTCCTTTTGTTCTAAAGCTTTCAGGTGTGCTGTCAAGTTGTTAGTGTATGCTCTCTCCAGTTTCTTTTTTTAGGCACTTAGAGCTATGAGTTTTCCTCTTGGTATTGCTTTCATGGAGTCCCACAAGTTTTGGTATGATGTGTCCTCCTTTTCATTAAATTCTAACAGGTCTTTAATTTTTTTCTTTACTTCTTCCTTGACCAAGTAATCATAGAGTAGAGCATTGTTCAGTTTCCTCATGTATGTGGGCATTCCAATGTTTTTGTCATTTTTAAGACAAGCCTTAGTCCATGGTGGTCTGATAGGATACAAGGGATTACTTCAATCTTTTTGTATCTGTTGAGGCCTGTTTTGTGACAAATTATATGGTCTATTTTGGAGAAGGTACCATGAGGTTCTGAGAAAAAGGTATATTATTTTGTTTTAGGATGAAATGTTCTATAGATATCAGTTAAATCAGTGGCAGCTCTGCCCCCAATCTCTAAGAAACCAGAGGAAGCAGGCATCCCAGGTACTCTAACTCAGGCAGTATCTTAGGTAAGCAGACAACAAGGCCCGCCCCAAACAGGGAGTAACTGGGACCCACAAGGACCCAGGAAGTCACTCCTGCCCGGAGCACTGATTCCCTTTGGTCTGGGCCAGAGCACTGAGCAGATCTTGGATGGCAGCTCTTTCCCTAGTCTCTAAGAACCCAGAGGAAATGGGGCTCCCAGAGCTCTAACCTGGGCAGCATCCTGTCTGCGCTTCAGCACTGAGCAGATTTTGGGCCCTAGCGCTTACCCCAGTAGTTACACCCACCTCACAAAGTTCTGATACAACCAAGATAATAGGAAAGACAGGCTCCAGTCAGGGACAGGGCAGGTAGCACTAAGGAGATACAGATGGCAAAAGGCAAGTACAAGAACATAAGCATCAGCAACCCAGGGCACTTGGCATCATTAGAACCTAGTTCTCCCATACTAGAAAGTCCTGAATTCCCCATATCACCAGGAAAGCAAGATTCAGAATTAAAATCACTTCTCAAGATGATGATAGAGGACTTTAACACCATTTAAAATTTTATTTAAAATATATAATTATGTCATTTCTCTACTTAATCTTCTTCCTCCTACCCCTTCTATGTTCAAACTATGACTCTCAATTTATAGGACTTCATCTGCTCTAAACACTGATGTTGCATATACATATAAACAAATGAACAATTTATTGAGCCCATTAAGTATTGTCTGAGTGCATGTTTCTAGGACTGATCATTCAGTATTGTATAAACAATCAGCAGGCTCATTCCTGGGGAGAGCTAATTTTCCCTCTCTTGGCAGCTGTTAATTGCAGTACATCTTCATTTAGAGATGGGACCTTGTAAAATTTCTACCACCTAATTTATTTGTTGTTGTTTTCATAGCTGAGAAAAACTATTGATTACTTTGTTTCTTTAACAGCTTATAAAACATTTACCAATGCAAAAAAATGCTAGAACTCCAGTAAGAAACTTCAGATCAATTTCATATCTAATCTCCAAAGTCCTACATCCAAACTGTGTGGTATCCTGTTCTGAAGAGACATACCTATAACTTCTGGAAGACAGCAAAGACTCTCTTGGACTTCTCTGACCAACAAATGTAACTGAAGTTTCTCATGCTGTCTATGGTTTTGGGGGAGAATATTATTGCTTGTCTTCCTTAGTTTAGAAGTTATGTGATAAAATCTTATTCTTTTGGATGCAAGCATTAAAAATTTTAAATGTGCTGGGTAGTGGTGGTGCATACCTATAATGCCAGCACTTGGGAGGTAGAGGCAGGTGGATTTCTGAGTTCAAGGACAGCCTGGTCTACAGAGTGAGTTCCAGGACAGCCAGGGCTATACAGAGAAACCCTGTCTCAAAAAATAATAATAATAATAATAAAATAAAAAAATAAAAATTTTAAATGTGATAAATGTGGTAGGACACACTTGTAGTCCCAGCATTTAAGTGGTATAGGCAAGAGAATCAGGAGTTAAGTTGTAAAGTAAATAGAAAGCTAGTCTGAGGTACATGAGACACCTTCTCAAATGAACATTTAAAATCAAAATACTTAAGAAATCAAAACTCATTAATGAATTTATATTTTTTCATTTTTCAACGTATGATGCTTAAAATATCTTAGTTTTCACTATTGCTCTATTTTTCACTGTTGTCCATTGATTTCTCCTGATACAAATTGCATCAGTGTGTTCTTCAATCTTTCTCTGGTTAGAATCCTCAACCCCAGAGTGAAATAACAAGAATCAAGACTTTAGAGAAGTGAAGGCTTTGGGTCTAAATTTTCTGGTTTGTATCAGTACTTTGCATTAAATAAATGAACAAATAAATAAATAAACTCCCAAAGAGTTAGGTATTTAATTCTACTATGTGATCAGGCAATGAGAAATTTCTGTCTATAGATAAGCTCCATAATCTATCATAGCCTTAATCTGGGATTTCCAGATTCCAGACATATTAGGAATTTATGTTATTTACAAATCTCCTAATTTATGGCAATGTTTTATAGCAGTCAGAAGATAAAATGCTCCAAGATTTTTTTTTTAATGATTTCTTTCTCCCCTCTCCAACCCCCACTCTCTCATCTCTCTGTGTATGTATTATTTTTTATTTTGTTTTGTTATCTTTTCAAAATGCAAGACTGCTAGTGATTCTCTCTCAAAATTTGATGTAGTCTGCCTGTGTTATTGATTTCAAGTGGCACATTAGCTTTTAATTTGTAATTTTATGAATATTTTTATATTTATACCATTATACAATATTGAAGTTTTAATATTGTATGAGTAAAGTGGACTTTATTTTCATTTTTATGTTTTTATTTAGGATTTTTAGAACTTCCTGAATCTGAAAAATTATGACTTTAAGTGATTCTCAAATATTGTTAATGATTTTATTTTCTTCTGAGCGAACACTATAAATACATGTACTATGAATACTTTATTTTAAGCTTTTTCTAACACTTCTACTTTTCATGAGTGATATATTTGGAAACTTCATAAAATCTATTCTTCAGCCATGTAAATCATCTATAAAAATTATAACAAATGATCTTGATTCAGCTTATTCATTTAATGAACAAGATCTCTATTGATCCAAAATTTGTACTACTTCCATGGCATTAGAAGGCTGAGAGAGCATGGAACATATGTATCAGTTTGAAACAGTCTTAGCAATCTCAGACAACAAACACTTCTAAAAAATAGAAAGTTCAAAAACATAATTTTATCTTAACTAGTTTATATTCCCTACAACAAAAGGATTTCAATTCGATTTTTCTTTATTCTGCTAATATAAAATAGCTGAAAGTAGAGTTTACATACATCTTAAAATGCACTTAAATGGAGTTGATAGATTTTGACAAATATTTAATCACAAGAATTATCATCTGAAGCCATAGAGCATCCCCATCCCCCTAAATGCACTTTGGTACTCACAAAATCTCTCTCCCTCCCACAGAATGAGACAAACACTGATCTTACTTCTTTAACTATCTATTAGCTGTGCACCCTGTTGAGAATTTTGGGTAAGTGAACTTATGCACAGTGTATTTTGGTTTCTTCGGGAATTTGGGGGGAAATGTATCTATGTAGTTATTCACTATGAGTTTTAGGTAAATAAAATACCTCACCAAATTAATTAATTAAAACTAGTTAATAAAGAAACTTTTAATTCATCACTCTGTAACATATTTCTTGTAAAGTTGAAACTGTTCTGCATTTATAAATATATAACTAAAACCTTAGACAAAGCTGATAATGAGAAATTCATCTTTTTGTATGTCTAACTGGACACCTCCATATTAAAGTATAACTTCTCACTTACAGTGTGTGGTGATTTAAATAGGAATGGCTCCGATAGACTCTTGTATTTAAATCTTGGACCATAGAGATTGGCATTATATTGTAAGGAGTAGTCTTGTTGAAGCAGGTATGGCCTTGCTGTAGGAAGCAAGACACTGTGAGGTATCTGCAGTTCATATTCTGCTGCTATCTGCTTATCTGGATGTAAAAAATCTCAATTCACTCTCCAGTCCCTTGGGTGCCTGCAAGCTGCCATGCTTTCTGCCATGATTATTTTAGACTAAACCTCATAAAGTGTAAGCTAGCCTCTATTAAAAGTTTTCTTTTACTAAAAACCCTAACTATAAAAATAACATTGAGAAAAGTCAACATCTCTTTATTTATTGTTACATTTTAATTAAAAAAATATAACTATAACCCTCCCCACTCCCTTTTCCTCTATCTTGGCCCTCCCATAAGCCCTTCTATCCAATTGATATTTTATTTTTCGGTGCTTGTTATTATTACATGCGTATACACACATATATAAATATAACCTGCTGAGTCTGCATTGTTGTCTGTGTGTACAAGATGTCAGGGCTGCCTACTTTGTATTATATAACAAATTGGTGACTCATTTCTAAAAGTGTCTCATTCTTCAACAGTCTTTGCCTAGTTCAACTTAACTCTTGTTGGCTTTATGTAAAACTAATTTAGTATGTTGTGTCCTACTGAGAAGTTAAACACTGTGATGTTATAGTAGGTATGGTATTTTAGAAAACTGTGTGTTAATAGTTTTAAATTTTTTCTGGAGCTGGGGATATAAATCTGTGGGTGAATTCTTCTGTGTTTCTCTTGTATAGGCAAGGCTCAGGTTTGCAGCCTGAGCAGAAAAAAAAAAAACAAAAGATTTTTCCAAACTAGTTTTAATATCAAAGTGAGACTTAAATATTATCATATCTTTGTAAAAAGCAGCATAAAAGTTTCTGTCAAATATTATTAAATGAATGTGTTTAAGCAAGGAACATAACTTCAACATGTGAAAAATCACTCAGACATTTAGAGTAGCACAGCTATCACTTTAGTTAGAAATATACCATCCCTAGTGTCAGGAGTAACACTGCAAATTAGAGATTGTTATCACCAGTAGAAAAGCGTGATTATACATACATATATATCATCAAGAACTGCATTTTAAATAAACTTTGCAATAGCATTTAAATCTAATGAATGTAATGAAAATTAATACAATGGAAATAATAAGAACAGAATCATGACCACATGAAGCAGATGTTCAGTCTAGAAGTTCTAAAATAATCACATCACAATCCTCAAAACAATTATCTTAAGAGGTCTTTGTAACAGAAACGTAATAGAGCTATTAGAGGCTGTCTCAGGAGAGTTCCCCTTCACCTTGCAGTTAAAATAAAACACTAAACAGTGCTGTAAACTCAGTGACCCCTCCATCAGTTAACATGAAGGCTCTGTGTTCTGAGGCAAGGTCAAAATACCAAGTCAACCAAAGATCAAGAAGGTTTGAGGGTATAGGTACCATATACCTTGTACTTTTCAGAAAGGTTACAACCCCACTCAATTATAAACAAGACATAAAAATTGTTTTATTTTTGCTTTCAAATTGTTATAGATTCTCTTAAATACAGCAATTGTAGCATTTTTCTGCACATATTTTCACTCCATATCTCTTTTCAAAAATATTTATCAGAAAACACTTTTTATATTAGTGTGTACAGACTTCATAGTTTCTTCCAATTACAAATGAACATTTTAACTAAAATTTTGCATGTCTGATACTTATGAATTTTAACAAGTTATAAATTCCTTAACTTTGATTATTATATTTGTATTATATCATATTATTTTTGCTGATTTTAAGGCTTCATTCAAAACTTATATATTTACCAGTCCCACTCACTTTGAGTGGACTGTAAATAAATTTCATCATGCTAGTCTTTATTCTTCTCTGTGTATGACCTATACAGTTTAGCAATACCTCAGAAAAAATTATCCTTCATATTCAATATAAAATAAAATTACAATATTTATATTTTTAGTAGTCTGGGCAGTAAAATTTCCTTTTTACAGTAAAACATTCAGCTTTTATTTTAGGCTTATTAAAAGTTATTTATGAGAATGCAGTTTTATTTTAGCTATTAGATGAGTGTGCTAAAATATTGATCAATTACACTGAGTGCGTGCTCTTTTATACTCTGAACCAAACTTAGCTTTATGAATATTAAAGCTGTATTTTCCACACTACAAGTTTGCTTTCCTTTCCTAGACATTATACATATTATCATAGTAATAGTCTAAAAATAAAGTAAAAATTCTCTGATAATCGTGCCTGCAGGCTGACTTTATTTTGAGGTTATTAAGAATCCTGAGTCAGGACCTTTAGGAGAGTGTTTTCTTGAAATTCATTCCTTTTGAACTTTGTGAAAACTTAATCACATAATCCAGATTTTTTTTAAAAAAAAATCATTCATAAGATAATTTAGTACTCAAGATAACTCATGAACATAAAATGTTATAATAATATATAAGAGAAAAGGACAACTTAAGATACACATGTAATTCTAAAATCTCTAAGGACTGAGAGATCCCTGGATTTCTTTATGAACACAGTTGAGGCTTCTGTTGAAGAGACTGTTGAATACCACATGATGTTTTCAGTCTTACCCATTTAGTTCATTGAGAATTGAGCTGGCAGAATCGATCTATTTCATATCATTCACTGAAAATCACAGTTTCCAGTTAGTTGAGTATCAGCCATAAGTAGCTATTGACCATGTTAGCATACTCTATCCTCGCTGTATTAGTTAGTCATGAGTTCTTCTTAGGAAAATATGAGCACATAGAAGTTTAATTTGTATAAAATCAGATTATAAGCTTAATACAAAAGTAAAAGTTAAAATTACTGATTTTTGTGAGACATTTAATGGTTGTTCATTATCACATGTGGTTTGAACTATTGAGTTAAATTCACATCATTTCAATTTAATCATTTAGTCATGTCATTTTTCTTAACAATTGTAATTTAGTAGTTTGGATCACTTTGATAGTTGTCTGAGTGTTATCAAAATGTCTGGCACTTTGGAAGATTTTAATAAATTTGTCTTTTCTCATAATAGTTTATGCATTAACACTGTAAAAATAATTTTTACTGAGCAGTCATGTGCCTTTATTCAGCTCCCAAGACTGAGTTTTTTCAGGGCAAGGGCATCATCTGAAAGTCTGCTGCCACCTAGCATGTCATCTCACCGATTCATGGTCCTTAGTAGTCATCGTTTGTTTTATTACCATCAGAGATAAGATATGTTAAGAGACATTACATAATTTTACACTGTCTTGTTAAAGACCATGGCAGGGAAACTCATGGAACATGCTAGTTCATACATGGTAATGTTGAGCAGTCTGTGCCGCCCTAAATACTGCCTAAATCTGGTGATTCCCTAATATAATTTGCCTTTATATATTTTCACATATACATCTTACTTTTTTATCTTTAATGAATTAAAATTTTCCTCTCTATATATAGGTTTTTGATGTTGCATTACATTCTATAGGAAGAGAAATATAAAGAGGGTTTACATTGAAAACCATATGCATAAACTATATATTATGAATACAAAGATTTTTCGGCTAGAAAAATTCTAGGAAGCACAGAAAAAGTATTTGAAATATATTTACAATTATAAAATTTCTATATTAGTGCATTAACATAGTTATGTTTCTAATGTTACAGGTATCAAAATTGTAGCCAATGTATCTATCTCATTATATTTCTTATTTACCTTTTATCATTACATTTCAAGAGAGGCAAAACAATATCTCCAGTAAATAACTCAGACCATGAAGAGAATATTTATAGTATACGGTTTCCATTTATAGTTGAGAGAAAAAGTTTTGAAAGTTTAACATCTTTCCATTGTCTTTTAAAACTTGGATTGTGATTTGGTCAATCAGTAGTGCAATCGAATTAGTTTTTTGTTCTAACTACATTTTACATTTCAATATAACTAAAAATGTATTTGTATGTTGGCATAAAACAAATCATAAAATATGTGATATATATGTACGCATAATTAACTAGACATTAATGTTGCACCTATATTTTTCCACTTACAATTCTACTAACATACCTATTTTTATAAACAAGCAAGCATCTATTATTAGAATATTTGTGCCAAAGTAATATTGTTATGTTTTAACCAGAAAAAATTACCTTGAAATTTAATACATTTAAAATTATTTTAAACAATCATATTTTTGCTACAAATTCTTTTTGTCTCAGTGTCAAAATTGACTTGACTTCTAAAAGCCAATTATAGTTTCTTCTTGGCTGAAAATACCCATATTTCACACGAATATATCTTCTTGAATAACTTTATACAGAGAAATGCAGTAGAAGCCCCCTCACTATCCAGAATAGTAAGTCAGTACTTTCTACAAACTGGCAACTCTTCTAAAGCCTTAGTGCTTTCTTATGAGTCACCTTGCTTAAAAAAGAGAAAGGTGGTCACAAAGTAAAACTGCCTATGTCTGGCATTCTTCTACATATGTTATTATATCTTATAATAACCAGAAGCTCATAATTTAATAATAATATATGCTAGAGCCTTTGGTGGCTTCAGAATTAAATGGCTGATCCCTAGAATCAAATGACTGACACGTGGCTAATAATCAACAGCTAACGATCCCGAGAACCTTAATACATGTTTTCATTGTCTATTCTCCATCCTTTACACAATCAAAACTAGGAGCCTCATGGTCCTCGCTTTTACCACATTGTGTGACTCTAACTGATTAAAGATGCTTAGCTGCTCTGATCCCCAGAGCGATCTAGAAGTGCACTCAGTGTGAGACGAGACCACCAGTCCTCCATTACAGTGAGCCAGAGTGCTACACCAAATTAAGGGGAAAAGTAAAGTTTCATTCACTATTTCCCCTTAAGAAGTAGAAAAACACAGTCAATATAAATTCACTGTTCTTGTAGCATTCTTCCAGAAAACATTACAATGTTACTTCAAGTAGTATTTTCTTTAACAGAAAAGGAAAATATCATGAAGACGTTTTTCAAATTGTGGCTCCTGGATGATAAAGAATCAGGTATATACCCAATAATGTACTAGATTATTTACAGTATGTTGCCTGCATCTTCCAAGAGTGTCCTACAGCAGTGATCTCATCCTATTCTGCTCCTTACTTTACCGCAAAGTTTAAATGTTTCCTCCGGAGTGTTAATACTATTGTGGCTTCAATTTCTAACAAATATAAAGTACCTTACCTTTAAAAAAATGGATTAATATAAGGCATAATGCTGAAGTATGTGTCAAGTGTAACCTTTATAACGTTCCTTGTCAGGTTTTTCCATTAGAGACCTCATAAGCAGGCCCTGCATATCAGTCACGGTGTTCCCTGACAGCTTTAACCTTCCCAAGTGGCTGAGAACACCATCTTCACTGCAGCCTATTGACCAAGGCAATAAGCCATTCTATATAGTGTATTAAAGTCATTTTCCACATGCTACCTCAGCACGACCCATTGTTCATGCCGGCTCCTGCTGACCATGGAAAACCTGCACTCCACACTAAATTGCTACACTTTACCCGTTACACCAGTTAAGCAATAAGCCCCCAACTGAATTGTTTTTTTTTTCCTTCATAGTCTAAAAAGCACAGCGATTATCACAAGTGCTCAAGATGCAATTTTAGACTGTCAAAAATCCCTGCAAATAATTTAAACACTTAAAATATGTGCTGACTGCGGAAACTTTATTTTTTCTTCTAATTCACCAATTCTTTGTTCCTAGATGCCTAAAGGTGGCAGGCCATCTGTGCAACTCTGAGGAGCCCTGGGCACTTGGTGTCAAAGGTTGTGTTTCAGCCCCATGAAATTCACCCCATCTCTGCTGAAATCAGCTTTGTTGCTAGACCCTCTGACAAATGAGTCCAATCTAGGCCTGGTGCCCTTGACTTGACCCTAGCCAATGCAAACAATAGGGCAGACTCAGCCAGTGGAAAAGATGTTCTGCACTAATGAACCCAGCGGTGGCCACAGGTCAGTTAAAAAACAGGGGATAATGTTCAATCTTTTCAGGTGCACATTTATAATGAGCGAAGCACACAGTCTCTTTCAGGATGGAGCACATAACACAAAGAACGTATTTGTACACTCATCAAGCCTAATGGACCCTGAGGGTGCAATAGGAATATGTTTTTAATTTAATCTTTATTGAATGACCTTACACACTTCATTTTCTCTGCACGGTACCATGAAATAGACATACTCTTATCAAGTTGAGAACTGAAAACAGATGAATATATAAATGACCAAAACCTGCTGGGTATGTAGATGAATTTTCTTCCCTAATTTTCACCTCTGTTCATTCTCCTGCTGGCTCTCAGCAGCTCCATGGGGGTATTTTCCCTTAAAATGTCCTTCAGATTAGCCAGTCATTCAAACGAAAGGACTGCCATTCTAAAAGCTGGCCATACTAAACTTGCTAGTGTAAACTAATAAAACAGAAAAAAGATTTTTTTAAACAAAACAAATATTCAGGATTACTTTTTAGTCAAGATTTCAAATGGCTAGGTCTTAGGAGAAGAGAGGAAATTTAATATCCTGTCTAGATCCTAAGGACATTAAAGCAAGTACTTGTTACAATGCCAAATAAGTTTTTAGCCTATAAATAAATTAATTAATTGTAACTTATTTTTAGGAAACCACTTTCAATTTACTTGTTAGTTATTTAGATAAATTACAAAATAAGCCAAATATTATGTTCCCATTTAGAATAGTAGAAACCCATTCTGTGGGTTTTGAATACCTGCAACAGCTGTAGTTAAAGGTTAAGTTTCTGTGGCTTGTGGGTCTGTAGTCCCAGCAATAGAAGTCTGGATCTCAGTCCCAGGAAACCTGAGGCAGGTAGATCAAGAATTGCAGGCCAACCAGTTGGGGCACCAGCCTGGGAGTGAGGAGGAAAAAGAAAATGCAAAATTTAATGTTCTCTTATAGAACATCAAAATCAGGCCAGAATTTAAATAAAAATCATGAGCTTCTATGTTCTATCTCACATATGGAGAAGTTATAACACACTAGCTACATCAACCTATCATTTGCAAGGCTGATATTAACAACTAAGCAAGAGGGAGATAAAATGAATGCTTTATACATTTTTTTTTTTATTCTTCATCTCTCTACATGTTAGAACCTTACATTCATGGCTATTTCATTTCAAATTAGAAACTCACTTTAAATGCTGTAGAAGAGGGCACAGGTGGTTGATTAAAGAAGGGAAAATAAAGTTTGTATTTGTGTTTTCCCACTAAAACATGCCTATTATTTATGTTGATCATCAGCTTTATATGTTCCAATCATATTAAACACGCAGGCCTTGGAAAACTGTTCAATGCTAGCCCAAAGCAGGTTGTTTACAGCTAGATATCACATAGAAGTTCAGCTTACCCAGTTGAGAGACTAATGGGCAAGTTGCATATCATGACAAGAGTTATTTTCATTCTGTTTCTTTTAGCTCCATTGCAGCTGATGACAAGCTTTAAAAAGCCCTTATGTAAAAAGTAGTTTGATTTAACTTGAATGCATTAGAATCAACTTGTATTCAATTTTAGAGAAATACTACTTAAAATTTAAAATTCTTTATTTTTACAAGTCTTCAAACTAATCTGTAATAGCATGCAATCAAGCGGAAGCTGTTTTAGTTTCATTGGCTTAATACCTAGGATTAATTTTAGAAACATCTATATATTAGTAATTATGAGTAGTGTCTTTTACTTGGTCAAAGGGTATTCAGATAAGGAACTTCAGATAATGTTTTGAACATGCAAGTTTGCAAGAAAGAATACTCTTATCCCTACAATGTTACAGACAAAGCAGTTGTTAGAATGCTAAAGCCACACTATTACAAAGAAGTGGGGGTAATTAAATATAGAAGCCTAAACCACATTGACATCATCTCTTACTTTTCTGTCTTTAGAACATTCACATATGGTTTGTTCCCAACTCTTCTGTTTTCCTACAGGAATGTATACTTATGTAGCTACTGGCCCGTCTCTAGGGTAAAAGCAAGATACTTAAAACAAGTCACCAATAAATGCTAGCCTTGAAAATTCTATTATCAAGCACAGTGTGATGTTCTTCATTTTTGAACAGAATTGTGTTATGAATACGGAAGTTTCTATCAGCTGTATTGTCGTTATACCCCACAGGTCAGGAATGATGTCTGGAGCTACAGAAAAGTCCTTCATCTGATACAAAGGGGAGTAATCTTGCCCTGACCACTCTGAAGACCTGTGGTTATTGCACTGAAAAATGGGAACTTTGAAAAACAGATCCCATGATGCTCTTGGGAAGAAAGTGATGGAGAAGACATGAGCTCTTGTTAGACTTATTCCCTGCCTTCTCTGCCAGGAAAACATGTTTTATGATGGGTTGAGCTGTCTGCTTACTCCAGCAGCCTCCCACACTAAGCAATTACCCTCCCTCCCCAAACTATTCTAAGAAAATGAAAGTTTAAACCCACTAGGACTTTAATGAATTTATTTTTGGTTTCTATCTGCACTGCTTAACTAAAATGGCTTTTCTCAAATTCCTAATGACTTCTCAGATGTTAAGTTTGATAATTTTCACAGACCTAGCAACAAACAACCAAACAAGCAAACAAAACCTACAAATATTGATAATCCACTAACAGATTCAGCAGCATTCAAGATCGACTATATCTGTTTTCTCTGTGGAATAAATACTATGTGCAAAAGTGTCAAACATTAGTACTCATCTCTTACGATTTCTTCATGCAAGCTAACTCATATGAGCACTAAGAAGCATGGGTAGCAGCATGCAAGTTTTAAATTAAAGGATATTTATATTTAATCATTTATGCACGTATTCTATCAGTTTTATGCATTGATCACTATGCTTCTTAAAAGGTCTCTCCCCATCTTCTTAGAATTTTAATCCACATCACAAGCATTGCTGAATTCTGTCTATAACCACATTTACAGACCCAAGTGTAGACAATTCATACTACATTTAGCTCCATCATGCAGACATGATGTTATTGATCCTATGTAAATGTGATCAGTGCTTGTAGTTTGAAAATATCCCATGTCATTTCACAAATTCTGAAATAATGTATAATTTCTTCTTATGTTTCAAAATGGTGAGAATTAAATTTATAAAGATATAAATTTAATTTAGATATAGATACCAGACATTTCACTGCCAGGCATTATACACATGATGCATTCTTTTGCCATTATTTTCTAAAGGACATTTGTTTCTTTTTCAGAGTGGCCTACTAAGCCATATTTTCCAAGAATGTCTCACCAGAACTTACTGTTGATTTAAATGAGTGGCATTTAAAAAAAACTATCTTTATGGATTATATGTTATCATACTTAGAAATTTGTATTTTTAGGGTGAATAAAAATGATGGTATATCATCATTCATTTTTGTCATTATAAATTCATTTTGTCATATAAATTCATGTATAATTTATTTATTACCTATGCCAAAATATAAACTCTAAAGACATATATTGTCTATTTTCTATATTGTACGATGCATTATTTTTCTGCCAAAAGTATAATAAATTGTGATATGTTGATAGACTAAAAACATGAAAATAAAATAATGTACTTGTGGAGTTCAATAGTCAGAAATTAATCATAATGTTATCAGGAATATCATCTTAATACATACTTTCAAAGAGAATTCATCTCTCTAACTTTTCTATTTCTATGGGCTGTGGTTCCTCCATCTTCAGAGGTAGAAATGACCATTTAATATTTTTCTATTTTTTTCCTTTTTTTTAATGGATATTTTGTTTACATTTCAGATGTTATTCCCTTTTCCCATTCCTCCCAACCCAGAAGCCCCCTATCCCATCCCCCCTCCTCCTGCTTCTATGAGGATGTGCCCCCACCCACCTACCCACTCCCACCTCTCCACCCTCGAATTCCCCCACACTGGGGCGTCCAGACTTCATGAAACCAAGGACCTCCTCTCCTACCTATGCCCTACAAGGCCGTCCTTCCCTACATATACAGCTGGAGCCATGGGCCCCTCCCTATGTGCTCCCAGGCTGGTAGTTTACAGCCTGGGAAGTCTGGTTGGTTGGTATTGTTGCTCTCCCCATGGGGCTTCAAACACTTTCAGCTCCTTCAGTCTTCTTTCTAACTCATCTATTGGGAACCCCATGATCAGTTCAATGGTTAGCTGTGAGCATCTGCCTCTGTGTATGTCAGACTCTGGCAGACCTCTAAGAAGAGAGCTACATCAGGCTCCTGTCAACATGAACTTCCTGGCATCCACATCAGCTTCTGTCTTTGGTGACTGTACATGGGATGGATACCCAGGTGGAACAGTTTCCAGGTGGTCCCTCATGAGAGCAAATTTGGGGACAAAGTGTGGAACATTTTTCTACTTACCTATTTTCCTTTCACAAGATCCTTAGGGATATATTGAACCCATGTGAATCTTTCAGAATTGTAGCAGTACCCATTTAAAGCTACTCAAATTGATCCTGGCATGGGCCGCACATTCCTCACTACCTGCCACAGTATTCTGGGTTCCCAAATCACACACACACACACATACACACCTAACTTGATATGCCTTATGCAGCTCAATGGTTGGGACACTTTCCACTCCATGTGGCTGATCTACCTCTCTCCGATATTCTCAAGTCATTTTTTAATAAAACCTATATTCAATCTGGCTGCCCCTAGATGTTGCTACCCGAGCTACCCCACGTTTGGGGGTCAAAATGTCCCGGACCTCTCTGTCAATGTTTGAACCCGCACTGCCAAAAGCCTTGGGGGCTAAATTGTTAGAGCCTGCACTGCCCCAAGCTGCTCCAGTCTGAGGGTCGGGGTTCAGCAAGAGAGAGTGAGGACGGATTCGAAGAATGGAGACCAGACAGAATGTGATTCAATCCTGTTTATTCTTCAGTCTCTCTTATTCTCTCCAAGTCCCTAGTTCCAGGTCCCTAGTTCCTAGCACCTAATCCTAGTTCCAGTTGCTAGTCTCTTTCCCAGTTCCAAGTTCTTTCTCCAAGTGCCAAGTGCCTAATACCTAATGCCTAATAACTAACTCCAAGTTGTACTCTCTAACCTAATTCCTAGTTCCAAGTTGTACTTCCAAGTGCCTAATAATCTGTTGCTTTCTTCTGTCTGCCTCTCGCCTTTTATAGGTCTCACTTCTAAGCCACGCCTCTAAGTCACTCCTTTAAGTCATGCCCTTAGGCCTTGTCTCTAAATCTGATCTCTAAGTCTTGCCCTTAAGTCACACACCTTTAATCTCACACACCCAAGGAAAGATCCTGGGTATCTAAACCAAGATGTTATCAGAGTGTGCTCAGTTGTTGTAGGCTATTGTAATCAAGCCTCTTGTCAGGGTATATAGCTCAAGATGGCTGCAAGGATGATAGCCGCCTTCTGTCGGCTCCCCACACCTGGACTCAGACATTCAGTCCCCTTGGACAACTCTCCTCTGGCTCCTACATAATGGCTATGCTCTTTGTCCTGCACCTTCTCAGGCATGGCATCTCTCCTTTCCTTCTGCCAGCAAAGTGATTCTCCTTCTTCTTCCTTCCTTTGTCCCTTGAGCAAGGGTCCTAAAAGTCCAGCCTCTGTCTTTAGCAACTTTATTTACCAATCAAAACCAATTGGGAGCAGGGTTTCCTCAGTGATTTTTATGTGGATTCTTGTGCAATTTTGGGGACCCAAATTAACAAAATACAAGCAGCATTAGACCAATCCCACAACACAGAATTTAACCCCTTCTCCCAATTCTCAATATCATCAGTTTACGAAACTTGATTTAACCTTGCCATGTGGCAATTCATAGATCTTGATAACATTTGTTGGGTTACATGGATTTGTTAATCTACTAAACTCAATATCATTTAAAATTGTCTTCTATAGAGTAGATGATCCAAAAATTAGTTATACAAAGTATAATCAAGGAAATTTTGAATCAAATGGTTAAGTCGCATAACTTAATATGTATCAAATTGAGAAATTGCATTTCAATCTGAAGGTAAGGGAAGAAAAAGATGGAGCTGGAGAGAATGGGAGGATGGGTCACATCAAAGGTTCCACTAAAGACAAGAAGTCGATGTTACCACAAACCTGGAATTCACATATTAGGGATTTTTTTTTTACTAGTTTATATTATCAATACATTTTGAAAAAGATACTTGAAACTCATAATGATCTCATAGTTTTAAACATTCATTTTCTTTAACATCTATAAAGTGAAAACCAATGATCATACAGTGGGATCCACATGGTTCTCTGAGGAAGACCTTTGTCAGTCTCCCTGAAAGTGATGTGGAGCTCAATACACTTAATCTAAACTTGTATAGGTCTGAGCAAAGTCTTCTGCAGATATCTATGCTATGGTTGTGTCAATTTGCTTTCTTTAAGGGTTTCTAACAGTTGGAACAGGGCCTCTTTCTGACTCTTTTGACTGATTTTGTGACCCTTTTGCTCTTAAATAAGTGTACGAAGGACTTAAATGACCATCCATATTTAAGAATATTTTATACTACAGTAGTCTATGAATCATGTTAAGAGTCATAATATATTTACATGAATATTGAAAATTCTCAGAAACATATTAGCTAATAGAATAATTATTAAGAACTCAAGTTGTGACAAATAGTTTGTTTTTGTAATGTTTTAAAGAGGATCCCTAATCACCATGAAAGTAAAAAGAATAATATGATTTCAGTCACAGCCTACTTATCCACCATTTTTTAACTCATACATTGTCAAAGAGTTGCCTTCTTAAAAGGATGTGAATATAAAATGTTGTATCTGCTACAACAGCAGGACATTAGGCTTGACAGGCCTAATTTTTGTTAATGGGTCATAATAGGTCATTCATATTAATGAAAGTTGTAAAGAATTTTAAATATAAATTTGAATCCTATACTCCTTACTCAAGTAATTCAGTATCTGTATGTTATCTACATTATTTTCTAGCAGTTATTGAGAGATTTAACAACTAATATATTGAAAGTTTTACTCTTGCTGCAAAAATAAGTGATATCATTATTATTATTAACATGAAAAACTGATAGCACAATGGAAGAAAACTAAAAAGTCTGCACATTGATTGGGCATTTCAAGCATCCTTTGTCAGTAATTATATAGATGCATGCATATATCACTTATTTCCTGGACCTAATGATACTTAAATTACAAAGCTTTATTTGTGTTCTAAAATGCAATGTAGAAAATTTTATTTTCAAATACATAAGAAATATTAATTTTAAAATTCTCAACAGGGGAATGTCAAATCGCCAAGAAGAACTGAAAGAAAAGTTCAATATCGTTAGCCATCAGGGAAATAAAAATCAAAATGACTCTGAGATTCCATCTTATACCTCTCAGATGGCTAACGTCCAAAACTCAAGCAAAGCTCATGGTGACAATGATATGGAGCAGGAGGAATACTCTTCCATTGCTGGTGGTATCGCAAACTTGTACAAGCACTTTGAAAATCAATATTATGGTTTCCCAAAAATTAGAAAAAATCTACCTCAAAACCCAGCTATACCACTCCTGAGCTTGTACCAAAAGGATGCTCTGTTCTACCACCAACTCAGTAATTTCATAGCAGCTTCATTTGTAACAGCCTGAAACTGGAGAAAATGTAAATGCCCTTTAACTGAAGAATGAAAAGAATATACAATTGAGTATTACTCAGCTGTTGAAAAAATAATATCATGAAATTTAGATGGAACTAAAAAAATTATCCTGCATGGGGTAAACCAGATTTGGAAAGATAAAAATTATCACTTATAAGTGGATATTAGCTGTAACCTAAAGGATAACCATGTTACAATTCACAGACTCACAGAATCTAAGTAACAAGAAGGGTTCATGGAAGTGTGGGCTCATGAATCTCCTAAGGAAGAAGAAATAAAATAGATGCCCCTGAGGACTAGAGGTATGTGGGGATGGTAATAAAAGCAATAAGATGATGGGAGGATGGAAGTAAAGAATACTGGAAGACACACCTGAAACTGGAAGGTAGTTTGGGAGAAAGGAAGAAACCTAGTGCAATGGAAACTCAATAGAATGAATCTACAAAGCTGATACTAATAAATACTCCTAGCAATGGGGGACATAGAGCTCCAGCTAGCCATCCTCTAGAATCAGGAAAGGCCTCAAGTGGATGGATTAGGTGACCAACTCAGCCATAAAACCAGTGACCTACAGTTTGTCATCATCAGAGAGACCAGATAGCCTTCACCCAGCAATTGAAGGGAATAGATTCAGAGTCCTACACCCAAATATAAGGAGGAGCTTGGGTATTCCTGTGCAGAAGGTGGAGGGAGGATTGAAGGAGCCCGAGGAATCAAGGACACCACAAGAGGAACACAACCCACAGAATCAACTGGCTGGGACTCAAAAGGGCTCACAGACTCACAGAAGGGATCTTATATAGGTCTGAGCAAGGTCTTCTGCATATATATATATATATATATATATATATATATATATATATATATAGTATAGTTTGGCTTTCCTTTGGGGTTCCTAACAGTGGGCACAGGGGATCTCTCTGACTCTACTGACTGATTTTGGAACCCTTCTGATCTTACTGTTTTGCTTAGACCAGCCTTAATATGAGGGGAAGTGTATATGTAGTCTCACTGCAACTTGATATGCCATATTTAGTTGATATTCATGGGAGGCTTGCAGTTTTGTGAAAGAATGGATGCAGGATACAATCCACAGAACTCAAGAAAGTTAACAAGCTGAAGAACCCAAGTGAGGATTCCTCAATCCCACTTGAGTTGGAAAAGACTAGGAGGAGGGGGAGACAGGCAGAGGAAAGAAGAAACCTGGGTGGGAGAGTAGGTGGGGCAGAGAGGGGGAACTTGATCAGGTGTTGGGTGAGACAGGAGTGAAGCCCTGAGGGTCAGTATAAAGAATGAAAACAGAAAACCTGAGGAGGTAGGAGATTGGGGGTACCTGGGAAGTGAGAGATGTTCAGAACTCAAAGGGAGGGACCTTAGATGAAATGCACAACAGTCGGGAGGGAGAACTTGTAGAATCTACCTTTAGTAGAAAGACTAGTGGAGGGATGGTGTTGTCAGCCCACAGCCAAAAACTCTGACCTAGAATTGTTCCTGTCTAAAAGAATCAGAGACAAAAATGGAGAAGAGCCTGAGGTAAAGGAGGATCAGTGACAGGTCCAAATTGGGATCAAGTTTAAGAGGAAGTTCCAAGGCCTGGCAATATTACTAATGTTATGGTGTGCTTACAGACAGGAGTCTAGCATATCTGCCCTCCAAGAGGCCCAACAAGCAGCTGAAAGTGTCAGATACAGATACTTCCACCCAACCAATGGACAAAACTTGGAGACCCCTGTGGTTGAATTAGGAAAAGGCTAGAAGGAGATGAGGAGGAAGACAACCTCATAGGAAAACCAATATTCTCAACTAACTTGGAGCCCTGAGATCTCTCAGATGCTGAGATACCAACCAGGCAGCATACACTAGCTGATATGAGGCCCCTGACATATATACAGCATAAGACTGCATGGCCTGGCCTCAGTGAAAGAAGATGCATCTAACCCTTGAGAGACTTGAGGCCCTAGAGAATGGGGAGGTCTGTTGGAGTGGGGGCATCCTGTTAGAGATGGGGGAAGAGGAATGGGATGAAGCACATTTTTGAGGAAAGACCAGGAGAGTGATAATGACTGGACTGTAAAAGAATAAAAGACCTCCCCCCAAAACATAAATCATATGCTAGAGATATATTTAAGAGATATAAAAATGTATCTATAGTATCTAATTAGTGTTTAAAATATTATATTTTAATTTTTTTCAGCTAAAATCCCAATGTCTAGTCCCACCTGGTACCAAACTCCAATTCTTCTGCTTTGGTCTCCTGAGTATAAGCTTACATACACATTGATTTGCACTGAGCCCTGTTAACCACATTGTTAAATCATCTTTACTGATGAGAGCTAAACCATGAAGAATATAACTAAAAGGAAAATGGGCAAAACATTACAATATATGCATAGCACATAATGTTATTCGTAATAAAGAAAACTACCAATGTTTTCTAAAATATAAATGAATTTTAATACATATTTAACAAAGTAAGTCAGATAAAAGATTATTATGTTTATGATAAAAATCTGAGTTAAATACTAATAGTAATTGAGTATCTTTTGACTACACATGGTAATTACAAGTATTTCTTGAGTTTCCCAATCATTATGCAATATATTCTATTGAATCACTTTATAGTTTTTAGACAAGATATTATCTGTTAATGAAAGGAGTTTTGTCCTTCAATCTTCTCCAAGCCACACTCAATACAAATTCTCTTTCTACTGCTAAAGCTGATGGCACTTTCTACATAGCAGGAAAACAGAAGCAACAACAACAACCACACATAAATACACACACACAGAGAGAGAGAGAGAGAGAGAGAGAGAGAGAGAGAGAGAGAGAGAGAGAGAGTTAAATGTATCTGAGTTTCGACAAAATGTTATACTCTGCATGCCCCAAGGTCTGACACTACTACTGATGCTAGGGTAAGTGCACAAAATGGGGCATATCATGACTGTCCTTCATCAGTCCCAATAAGCAGCTAAAAGTGTCAGATGCAGATATTTACATCCAACCACTGGATAGAAGCTGCTGACCCCTTTGGTTGAGTTAGGGAAAAGCTGGAAGAAGCTGATGAGGAGGGTAACCCTGTAGGAAGACCAGCAGTATCAACTAACCTGGACCCTTAATATCGCTCAGACACTGGACCACCAACCAGGCAGCATACACCAGCTGATATGAGGCCCTCCAATACATATACAGCAGAGGACTGCTGGGTCTGGAAGCAGTCAGAGAAGATGCACTTACCCCTCAAGAGACTGCAGGCCCCAGGGAGTGGGGAGGTTTGGTGGGGAGGGGTTAGAGGGGGTGGAGACATCCTGGTGGAAACAGCAGTATGTGATGTGGAACAGAAGGTATGTGATGTGGAACAGTCAGATGATGGAGGATAAAATCTGGACTGCTAAAAATGATTAAATACTTTTTTTTAAAAAAAAGCAAAAAGGAAAAGGGGGCATGGGATAGGGGTTGTCTGGGGGGGGGGGGAATGGGGAAAGGGGATGGCATCTGAAATGTAAATAAAATATCCAATAAAGAACTGCAAACAAAACATCTACTAATATTTATTAACAACAATTTAAAGATAGTTCAAATTTATCCTTCAAACACAGGTCATTTAACCATCTGAGAAGGCTTGTGATTATCTCAACCTGCAAACTTGGATTCTGAAATATCTCCACAGAGAATAACTACATCTATGAATGCTACTCACATTAGTAACTGTTAATAATTTTAACATGTTTGACTTCTACAAAAGACAGAACTTGATTATGATTCCACTTTTGTATTTTGTTTCATTATGACAGCCATTCTAATGCTTATACTGTTATGGTTTGCTGTATAAAACAAGGGATGAAGTCATTTTTTTCTGCACAAACATAGCAACATCATCTGAAGAAATTTCACACGTATAGTTAGTGAAATTTTGGTTGATGTGTGTTTATGTGTCAGTTTGCTTGAGACAGGGTCTTACTGCAAATTCCTGTGAGAGTAGCCTTATTTTTATTTGAAAAATTATAAAAGAAACAGTGCCATAGAGGTATTTACTATTAAAACAGATCTATATTAATCTATATTAAAACAGATGATAGGCAGTTTTTGATAGGATGGTACACCTTGATTTTCTTTCCCCGACATTCTTAGTGTAATTCATTTGGCACATAAGCAAAAAGTCGATTCTTAAATGTACTAGATCCTCATCTAATGCCTCCACAACACACCCTTTCCTGAAATCTCTTCCTTTTTGTCTGTTGTTCCACTAAAACAAGGGAAGGTAGAATTTCTACTGTTCAGGGAGACTTCCACAAGGTAGGGCATTCTACATCTAGAAGAGAAATATTACAGCACATAAAAATAAAAAATACAAAATAAATTCACAATTATGGTCGTTAAATGATACCAACTAAATAGTTTTGCAGTGCAGGTGTTAAATGAACTCAATTTTAAAATGTTACATATTATTACCTCCAGTACTCTTACAATTTCTATACATACTGAGGTTTAAAAATACTGAATTATACAGTGACTACTATTATCCACTCTAAGTACTAGGTGAAATTAATTTCAAAATCAAATATAGAATATATTTAAAAACAATAAAGTTACACAGTTCTTTATTCTATCATAACAAAATTAACAAAATGATATGTACAAAGATAAGTTTTCTAAAGCATTTATAACATCAAAACAGTGATAATATATGGTTGAGTGTTCTTAAACTATTCTTGGTTTTAAACATTCCATTTGATTCCATACCTTGGCTTTGGGGGCATATTATAACTGCATAATTACTGAATAGTTCCAGTTGAATTACTGCCAACTTGGTATTGATTTTTTTTTCTAATTGAAACTGTGTAATTAAATTTATGTAAAAATGTAATTAACCTAAATTTTAGGATAAAGTTAAACCTTTTATTTTACCCAGAAGTGCCAATGACTTAAAAGATCCATAACAAATTTTGAAAATTGATAAGCTTGAACATCTTTCCACCTCTATTATTTTAGTCTCTATAAATTTGATGATCTACTAAAGAAAGCATTGTGGTGATTTTTTTGTTCTTTTAAATTTTTATACTTGCCTAAAATGTAAATTCTGTACACTCCCATACCCTAAATTGCTCCTATCCCCCTCTATTACATCTTCCCAAAATTGTACCTTGTCTTCTCCATTTCTCAGGAAACAATTCGTGAACTGTGAAATTCATGGCATTAGAAGATATGATAATGTCAAGAGGAATAAGACATGGCTGAAAATCCATAGACAGATATAAAACATGAGAAATTTGTATAGACACAATAGTTTAAGGCTATACAACCAACCTTAACTTCATAAATATTTTACCAGTGTGTAACACTTTTCTGATTGGGACAACTTTTGTATCAATTATATTTTGAGATATTCCAATACCCCCTTACAATAACTCTTATAACATTAAAATTATTTTTATTAATTTTATATGTGATTAGTTTATAAATTTTTTAGACTAAACATAATGTGTACCTAGTTAACATTTTACCTAGTACTTTCTCATACTTATACAAATGTATAGCAGAAAGTTAGTATAACAGATACTATAAAATATGAAAAATTTGTGAATGATTGAATGATCTCAACAGGTTATATTTACTATATATACATATACTATCTATAGTAAATATTGAAGAATAAAAGATATGAGTTTGAGAAGGAGTGGAAGGAACACATTAGGTTGAGGGAAAATGAAGGGCATAATGCAAATTCGGTATAATTTGTAAAATTTTAAAAATGTTTGCATATATGAATGGAAATATCAATGAACTAACCACAAACCACAACAAAGATAGTAGTTTGAAAGTATAATGAAGAAAAATGAGAGAGGGAAAGACAAAGAGAGAGACAGAGAAAGAGAGAGATCCATAATTTAAAGAAAATCTTTAAATAAATAATTAAAATTCCATCACTGTTGCCTTCAGATGCCTCTCAGAAGCTGAAAATAAATCTCAGTTGCTAGTGACTCCACAGACTTTGGACAAACAATATGAAAAATTTGAGCTGGATTTGAGTGCATCTCTCATGAGAGTGGTAACTAACCATTGTCTAATTGGACTTACAGTCCTCCTCCCAATTGGAAAGAAATCATGGCTGGTACTGGAAGCTTGATCAACTGTTGGCCCTGCCAATTAAGGTCAAAGTCTACCATTGACTAAAAACCCTTCTGAGCTTGACAAAAAATGAGGGACTCCCTTTATCACAGGAATTCCTCTTCTCTGGCCTTGTCTGGGCTCCTATAACCTCTACCTGTGGAATGTCATGTAGCCATGGTAAGATTACAAGTTCAGCTTCCTTTCTCCTGATAAAAAGCTATCCAGCAAAAGCACCTGAGATTCATGGACTGCATCTCCATGCAAATGAGGCAATCACAGAACTTTGAAACTCTAGCCAATGATTTTCATTTACCCTGAAAACTCCTTCCTACTTTCAAAGGCTCTCCCCAAGCAAGGTGAATATGTATAAGTCTACTCCAAATAAAGGTACATGCACAAGAAACGTTCATCTCAGAGAATTGTTGAAAATTGTTTGGAAAGTCCTAAAAGTGCTGTGACGCTAGGAACCAAGAATGTTGTGGTTTTGTATTGTTGTGCTGTTTTGTGTTTTGATATTAATTTCATTCTCCTGAGAGGGACTGTGGATAAGCAATATGTCATATACTTAGGTGATTTCTTGTAAACCATTCCCTAATAAAAAAAGGAGCCAATCACTGGGCAAGTAGGAGGAAATTCTGGGTTCAATAGGGGAAGATATGAAGTAGGAGAGAGATAGGGCCTTTCTGGACAGGGATAGCATGAGGACAGGATATAGTTGAATGTCTCCCAGTTTCAGTGGAGAATCCATCAGGATTCACCACAGGAGGATTTAGATTTAAGAAGGCTTACAAGATGAAGATTTTAGTTGTTGTGCCCAGTGATGGAGTTACTGTTGTTTCTGAACTAAGTTTGTGTTGTATTTTCCTTCACATGGTGGCTCATCTGGATTCAGGTTTGCCTGGTGTGCACCACAAAAAGCCATAGGAGTTTTGAAGTATAGGGCTGGTGTGGTAGCGACCTGACAGTGGGAATTTAGCAAGCTGGATGGAGAGATTTTTGAAGCTCTGAGTCAGAGAGACTCCATGAGATAAGAACAAGCTAACCATTGCCTGCCAGTTCATGCCTAGCCACGTCATAGGGGCAGAGAGAGTAACCGGATGTAGCACAGGACCTAGCTCCCCTTTAATATTTCTTGCAACATACGAAGGCTTTCTCCCAGCCACCCTCCCAATATCTCACTGCCGGAACTCACTCAAAGCCTGACTTGGATACTGCAGAACATCACCTGTTCTGGAGTCCACTTCATCCTTCTATCCCAGTGTGCAGCAGTGTCTGGACAGCCTGAGAGGGAAGAAACAGAGGGTTAAGGAACCAAAGCTCGACCATTAACTGCATATCACAGTAAACTATGCAAGGATAGTGAGCTCATGGATTATAGAAGACAACCTACTGCCTTCATTTTACTAAACCAGAACAATGTTTAACTTAAGCTTGCCCTGTATCAACAGATAACTGTAGCTCTCAGCCTTCATCTAAAGAAGCTTTTCTTTATAGCAAATGAAGACGATAACAGAAAAACTGTAACTAATACAGTTATAAGTGGTTCACGGGGATCCAGTCCCAACAGATATATCTGCAACATAACTCCTACACTTAAGACTTAGGAGAAACATCATAGAAGGGAATGCAAAGATTGAAGAGCAAGGGGACTAGGAAGCCTGTGAGATTATGTTTTCCAAATATGACAGGGGAGATCCGTGTTGATTCTTCAACACTGTGGATGCCTAAAGAAAACCCAAATGGTAGCAATATTAAAAGACAAGCAAACACAATCTACAGTGGTGACTTAAATGAGGATGCCCTAGTGCAGTACACTTACAAAGTTTGTGAAACTAACCGATAAATATCTTACTGGATTTAAGACCCAATCCATGAGACATAACACAACAAACACTGCTCCCATGACCTAGAATGTAAGGATAGGTTAGGGACCTACGAAAAAACCATATATGATTACTCTGTTAATGGATCATAACAAAAAATATCCTAGCAGTTCTTTGACATTCTAACATACTCAGAGATCTGTGTCTTTCTCAGTCATCTCATCAAAGAAGCTTCCTCCTCAAGTACATGGGAATGAATAAAAAAAAAAAAAAAAACTAGAAAATGTGAAGTGGGAATCACAAGTCAGAAGAGAATGCTTCAGCCCTGAACCACCAAGATGAATCAACAGTCTAGAGCTAGTTCCTATGTTAGATGTCAAAGGAGGAAATAAAACAAAGGTCCTATGTACCTGTGGCACCATTGATACTTTAAATGTTATTTATTGACAGAGCTGATTCAGTTTTTTAGTTTTTTTCTTTTTTTTTTTTTTAGTATTTACATTTATTTATTTTTTATTAGACATTTTATTTACTTACATTTCAGATGGGATCCCCTTTCCCCATGATCCTGACACCACAGAACTGGACTGTTGGAATCCTAACAAATGGGGATTGAAATTGCCCCAAGGAACAGGTCCATATCCTCCTGTCCTATTTACCTATTTACCTATTGAGAACCCTTATTAAATGTAGGTTTCAAAAGATCTAAGTCACCGGGCAGTGATGGCATATCCCTTTAATCCCAGCACTTGGGACGCAGAGGCAGGCAGATTTCTGAGTTCAAGGCCAGCCTGGTCTACAGAGTGAGTTCCAGGACAGCCAGAGTTACACAGAGAAACCCTGTCTCGAAAAACCAAATTATATATATATATATATATATATATAATTTGGCCTGATTGGGTTCTGCCATACCTAATCTTGGTGAGGCACATATGCCCTGGCTCTTAAGATCTGTCTCATAGAGGATTATTGCTATAAACAATTTTAGTTTATAATAGAATATTAATTTTTATTATGAATATTTTTCTAAGTAAAAAAATAAATGATCTAATCTCTGAAAAAAGTCAGGTCATTCTTGTGATGAGCCTCACATTGTGGTATGTACCATTTGGATACCATTTGCAGAAATAATGTGAAAGAATTTTGAAACTGTAGACTACATAAAATGTATAAGCACAAATTTGATGGCTCATTTTGGTGAAAGTTTTAGAGACCACAGTATTATTAGAAATTCTAATACACACACACACACACACACACACACACACACACACACAGAATTGAGCTTAGAAGTTTTCAGAGAGAAACAAATATTTTCTCACGGAGCTCATAAGCATTCATGTTGTATCCTGGCAAAAAAATCTGACTATGTTTTCCACAATTCATTAGCAATTAAATGAGGCTGAACTCAAAAGTAATAAGTTCATATTTTTAGATGAGGAAGTTTCCAAATTGTACATCTAGGCTATAGAATGGTTACTACTAAATTATCTTAGTTACATCTATAGTCAAAGACAACAGACATATAAGGAATATTACATCTTAATTTAACAAAGAGTATGTGTTAATTTAAAGTTGTAAACAAGTTAGGAGTGAAGAAAGTGCCTAAAATTGTGAAAGAGACTACTGCAATTAATGAAAAATTTTAAGCTTTGTGCTGAAACAAGAAAGGTGCTTCTAGGAAAGCCCCTACCACACAAAGTTCCTATTTCGAATAATAAGAATGCATTTGAAAATATACAAACTTAGCTCGGAATGACAAAGAAGAAAATAGCAGTTCAACAACTAATTATCAAGGTCCAGGGTACCACAGAGGCTACTGTAG
Source organism: Arvicanthis niloticus (assembly GCF_011762505.2). Taxonomy (NCBI): domain Eukaryota; kingdom Metazoa; phylum Chordata; class Mammalia; order Rodentia; family Muridae; genus Arvicanthis; species Arvicanthis niloticus. Next base: position 6,024,840 of record NC_133437.1, read on the forward strand.
CTATAGTAGGAGAATGGGGAAATATGTTTTGAATTGGCAATCAAACTGTGTGGTATTAGTTTGCAACAATACAAAATGAAAAAATTACAATGTGAAGGAGGCTTGCCAGGATCCCAAACCTGCTGAAACTGGATAATGTGGCCTAGGATAAAGCTTCTTACAATGAAGAGATTCATGTAAACCTGTTGAGATGAAGCTTATGCTGCAAAAAATGACCACTGGATTTTGGAGTTATCAAAAAATAAAAGAGAAAATTTTGCCAATGAAACTGTAGATATAGTGTATTGGCAGCCCAAGAGAGAGTCTACATTTAATATAGGCAACAGAAATGAGGAGACAAGTCAAGAGCCAAGATGCCAAAAATTGAGTAGTGAAATCTGGCATTTACCTGCTGGTCTCAGTCTTGCACTGGTTTCATTCAGTATTGGATTGTAATGTGGAAGTATAATATGAAATTAACTATTTCTTCCCAAGTTACTTTGGGACTTGACATTTATCCTGCCAATAAAAAGCAAACTATGGCAGACACTATGAAAATTACTATAAAGGTTCAACACACTTAAACCCACCTATAATCTGAACCAGCTTGGCACTCTCTAGTATGCACCCAGAAGACTCCAAGTCAATATATCACATAGCTGCTTGGAAATCATTATTTATTACAGTATTTTCCACAAAAGACAAGTTATAGAAACAGCCTCAGTGTTCACCAATAGATGAATACATAAAGAAAATATAGCACATGTGCAGAAAACAGGTTTATTTAACAAACTACAATGTTGATTTTACTTTTTACTATAAAATAGATACAGCTTGAAATTATTATTTTAAGGGAATAAGTCTAACTCAGAAAACACTCACACATTGTCTCTTCTTTTGGATACTAATATATATATATATATTCTATTTATCTATTGTCTACCTATCATCTATCTATCATCTGCCATCTACACGTGTGTGTGTGTGTGTGTGTGTGTGTGTGTGTGTGTGTGTGTGTGTATGTCTGTGTGTAAACAGAAATAAGACTAGTAAAAAGGGGCACTGTGTGTTTGGGAGAAATAAAAGGAGTAGACTATGGAAAGAATTGGTGTCAATATGGTCAAAGTATATAAACTGTTTGAAATAAATTCTCTGTAAAAACCATTACTATGTACAATGAATATATGCCAACAATAACAAATAAACACAAAACAATTAACTAATGTTTTCAAGGAGTTAGTATTTGAGCCCCTGCTAGGTATGCTAAGGCCCTGGATTAAATCATAGCTCTAAAATTTTGTAGCATAATAGAATTTTTTTTTAAAAAGTTAAGAAAAGAAGGAAGATGTATGGTTTCTAAAATTCAGTAGAATAAAAAGTATTATGATGACTTAATACAACTAAAATATTTAGAAAATTAGTTTTGCAATATTATGCAGCTAAAGAAAGAATAGTATTCTTAAATAGAAGGTGAAAATCATTTTAAAAAATTGAGGGAAAGCAGTCAGATGTGGAGGACTGGGAAAATAAACACAAAACTCATTTACATGCTCAATAAAACAATAGCAATTGTATAGATGACAGATTTCCTTATGGAGACTATGTATATTTAATAGTATTCCTGATTTATACACAAAACTAATGAGGAATTACTTTATTAAAAGTAAAGTTGGAAATCTATTTTTAGCAAAAAGAACAAAAATTTAGAAATCACATTGAAAACAATTATATATATATATATATACATATAAAAATTTGAACATGAAAATAAAACTATCTTGTTATTAGGTTTTTCTTCTATCATTTTTGTGCAATTATGAGCTATGATTTTATTTAACCTAATTTCTTGTTCTTGTTAGATTTTACAGCAATGTAAACTGACATAAGACAAGTCAGAAACTATATCATAAACAAACATGAACATATTGGTGGATAATGTGATTTGTCATACAGAATGTCAATTTTCTATTGAATATTTCATGTAAAATTATAAGAAGAATATATGTTATACATTAAATAATAATATTGTAGTCATAATTATATTTTAAAATTAGAGTGTTTTAATATTAGCTATATTTCTTTTCATTCTTTTTGTTGCTGAGATAGCATTTCACTATATAGTCTAAGCCACTTTTAAGCCTGCAGTTCTCTTGAGACAAGATAATCACTGACTTTTCTGTTCCTCAAGATTGAATGTAAAGTCTTCCACATATCAAGCTGGAGTTCACCTAGTGAGATTGTACAAGCCCTACCACATGCTGCTCTAATGTGAGATGAGTGACCAGGAGATATCTAGAAAATAACCTATCTGAAATATAAAATGAAGCTATTTGATTATTAATTCCTTTTCTAAGACACATTATATTGCTATAATTTTTATGATGAAAAATAGAAGTAAAACAGATTTCAACATTCAGAGTTTAGTGTTACTCTGCATCAAAAAAGCACCACTTACATTAAGAACACATAACACAATGACCATTATATAGTTTTCATGAAAGCTTAAACAAATTGGAAATGTATTACTCATAAAGAAGAAAACTATAGTGAATAGTGTTATAATAATATAAATTACCACAAAAATATTAGAACAGAATACCTAAAGATAATATAGTAACTTTTATTGATTGTGATTAAACACTTCTATATTTGAACAATAGATACTATTTTTAAATACTTAATATTAGTTTGATCAATCACTTTCTACTGATGTTGAGAATTTTATTCTGTTCTACTCCATTATGCTAGTCAAATTTTTGCAACTTGGATTCTATTGTTCAATGTCTTTTAAATGGACTTAACTTTTTTGTCATCGGCCAAATAATGTATAAATGTTTTCACCATCCCTAAATACTGACATTGATATGTCTTTAGTTCATAAGTATTTTAAAGATACAGTGTCCTACTTCCATGTACATACTGACAGCTCTAAGCATACCTCATAGATTTAAGAATAAACTACATGAAGTTGGAAGGGAACAATAGTAGGATATAAAAAAAGAATTTGAAATAATGAAAATGGGGTTTATCTGCTAAAAATCTGCTAAAAACATAATTTTTTGTTTAGTTGATGCAAAAGAATTAATATGCATGGATAATAACCATAAAAATTAATGAGTAATTTAAATATTTACCATAAGCAAATTTGTACAATAGATTAATCAAAGTCATGTGATTTTTATCATTCATCTTCTCAACATATACAGGAATTTTTAAATGTCAACAAATACCAAAGGTTTTTTTCTCATTAGGAAATGTAAAAAAATAAATGACAACTCAGTGCATCATGTCTGTAAGGCCACACTGTACCTTGTATGTAATATATATAATCAAATGTAATATATATTGTATATGAAATATATTATTATAGAAAATGTCTAATTTTTATTATTTTTACTTCAAGAGTATTTTCAAATAATTCCTGCTCAAATAAATATGTTATAGTTACAACTATGCTTGGATGAAGCAGAAAGAGTGCAAATTCATTCTACTTTGCCATTTATAGAAGGTTGGCTAGTGCTGCAGCTTAACTTGATAAAATTAGAGGTTTTTAATCAAACGTGATTTTTCTAAGCCTGGTGATGTGTTTATGTGTTAAAATCTGTGAGAACACTAGTAATGAGACAGAGATAAAGAAGATGGGTGGGATTGAACATGGATGCTACTACCATGTGCAGTGTACAGGTAATAATCCTCCTCAAAGTATCTCAAAGGATGCATGCAGTGCACAATCTCTCTCTCTCTCTCTCTCTCTCTCTCTCTCTCTATATATATATATATATATATATATATATATATATATATATATATATATATATATATATTTGGAGATTGAGGATATCTCCAAATGAGTACACAAGTGCGCATTAGGAATTCTCCCGGCCAGTTTTTCTGAGGTGGCACTCCTCTCTACAAGTATTTTGATCATTATTGAAGCATGGGCTATCTACAGAAAAAAAAAGAAAGCCACAACTTTGATTTCACAGTGATTTTAAAGTAGTAGTTTTTCATCTAAGCAACATAGATTAATACATGTAGTTCCTTTTTGAAATGTTTTACTTTTATTTAAGCCTTTTAAAGTTTAGATCCATTCAAAAATGTGTTATTGAAGATAAACCAAGAGCAAAAGCTGAAAAGCTGCATTATCTAACAACCTAGGTCAAAACTCAGTCATTACAAGGGTGAGGCAATCATCAAAGCACTTGGAGCTAACTGGTCACTCCATGTAACTGTTGTTCATAAAAATTCCTGTAATAGACATGAAGGCAAAAGGCCTTCACAAAATACTGCAGGCTGCATTACTATTTAGACTCAAGTAATTCATGAGATTAAGGTGCCCTTTATATATCATCAGGAAGCAGTCAACCTAAAATGTAATCAACATAAAATAAGTCATAAATTTAGAAAAGATATAAAGTTATATTGAAGAAAAGAGTAAACGAGGCCATAAGATGAGTACAAAGAAGAGTGGTCAGGAAGAATCCATCCTGGAGACCTGGGGGAAGGAAAGGACCAGCCAACCCATCACCCTCTCTGTGAGGATACATATCCTGTTTCAACAAGATCAACCACCTCACTCTAAAAGATTTCCCAGTAGTAGTAACTAAAAAGAAAAGAATACAGTCTTCCCTTTCCTAGTTTTTTTATTTTTATTTTTTTTGCACATTTCTGTCTTTATTACAGCATTTTGTCTGACTCAGAAGCCCTGTATTATTTCTTTCTTCCACAATGTTATTTTATATAAAATTGTTTGTTTATATTTTACTGTAAAATCTATGACAAAATCTGATGGTTTTAGCATAAATATATGCAATTGTCTTAACAATTCCTTGTGAAATTAATCCCCATAGTAAAATTGATAGCAAAGCAATGTGCTACGCTTACTTCAGGGTTTTGCCACATACTGACACCTGCTCACAAAGCACTACCATTTACAAATCATAGCTTTGCCGCCTGCTGGAGTAACAATAGATGTTATGCTACTACTACAAGCACTAAGTAGATATTTCAATGTTACTTAAGCTTCTCAATTACCTCTTCTTCTAGAATAATATCTCCTGACAACACAGCACTGATTTTTGTCATGACAGCCGAATGAATCTAGAGAAGAAGGGGAGGGGACATGGGAGATAGGGGTAGGGTCTTTGTGAGGAGGGAACTGGAGGGGGCAACATTTGGGATGTAAATAACTAAATAAACCAGTCAGTTGACATTCTTGTTTACACACCAATGTGAAGATGGTTATTGCATGAGTTACATATTTGTCTATAGTGATTATCTCAGCTTCCATCTCTGGTAAAGTTCCAGAGGCCACACTCTATGGTTTGGACTTCAGAACACCATCTCACGAAGCACAGTTAGCATAGGCTACTTGCTTGCACCCCTGTCTCTGCTACTTTCATTTTAATTAAGGCCAGTGCATAAGATGAGAGGGATAGAAAGCCTGTTCTTTCTTCAACTACTGTTACTTCAAAACTTTTAAGTTGTGAACTACTGTATCATATATTTATCTGATCAAAATGGTTACTCATGTTGATTACACATAGTTAGTTCTGTGGAGAAAATTTTAAGAAAGAAGTTGTTTTATTCTTTCTTTTTTGGTTGAAATAAATCTTCTTTGATTTTGTTAATGTTAACATGTGACAGGAGAGTCTAACAGAGAATTATCAGCAAATGGGGATAAGTAGACAAATATGTATCTCCTAAAACTGACCTTTCAAAGCACAATCATCTGACAGATAAACATAAGGACAAAGAAGATTCCCTGATTCATGAGAAGGAACACTATTATTATGAAATTCAGATAGACCCCTTCTGGTATCTTTCACCTCATCACTCTGGATTTTATTAATTTATTTATTTTTAGAATTATGGACAGCAGTCATTTCAAATTATAAGACATCTATTACTGAAATCCAGCTTTTGAACATAGGGCTGATAGTTCATTTTGTATCAAGTAGTCCAACAGACAGGTTACTAAGGAAAGATGGTGGCTATATACGTGGTGGACAGTTTAGATGACAATATTTCCATTATAGAATTAAGACTCAGAAGGTTGGTTTTCAAACAAAGGAGATTATGTTCTAAAAGTATAGATTGCAACATAGATGTATTTGACATTGTTGGACAATGAATAGTTATATATAAAGGTCTAACTGAGGCTTCTTCACTGCCCACTGTGAATGTGCAGTTTTGCTATACTTTCTTCCATTTACTTTGAAATCTCAGCTTCATATTTCCAATCACAATAGTATTTAATATAATGGCTATTTGTAGTATAAAGCCAATTATTTGCACATACTTGATAATTTATTAACACATAAAATGTATGAATGTATGAATATATGTCACATGTAATGGATAATCAGTTTTCCACAAAGGAAAGAGAAAGGAGATCATCTGTCTTCTTAGTTAACAGCCTTAGTTTCTGTGTTCACTGGGAAGTCCACCTCTTGATAACTCTTGAAATGAACTGCTAGGAAGCAATTTCTCATTCTTCACCTTCCTTGAATATTTTTTGACCATTTATAAATAATTCTCTTTTTCTTGTATTAAGACATTACATTGAATGTTAATACTGTACACTTCAATTAATTGCATATTTTCATTGTTACTTTTTCTAGGCATAGATTCTAAGCATAGAATTTTTAACCATATTTTTAGATATCATTATTAGACAACTTTCAAAGAAAGAGTGTGAGGAGAAAGAACGAGTTTTGTTGTTTCTTCATTCCTTTATCCAAGTAGGTAATGGGCAATATCTGCTCATGGGGATTTTAATACCTACTAGGGCTTTTCAAAACATCCTGCAGTAGTTGGGTATGGAAGCCAGTGGGCCTTAGGTAAGCTCCCCCTGTCTCTTTCTGTCTCTGTCTCTCTGTCTCTCTGTCTCTGTCTCTCTTTCTCGTTTTCCTCTCATCTCTTATTTCTCATTTTTCATCTCTTCTTTTTTTTTTTATATATCCCTGGCTGTATTGTAACTTTCTCTTTCGAACAGGCTTCCCTCGAACTACTGAGATCTGCCTGCCTTTGACTCCCAAGTGCTGATACCATCCGACACTACCCTTGTTTCTTATTGTTTTTAACAAATTCAATACATACTTGGCAAAAAGTATGACATGTTCATTTAGCAAAGACATTAATTCAAAGCAAAACCAAAGCAAGCATCTCTAATAGAGGGTTGGCTCATATTTTTCTGCTACTGTATAACACTCCTTTCCATTGAAAGCTGTTTATGCCCCTGTATTAGATGTCTCAGTCCAAACCTCTTGTCTTTCATTTTACTTAAACGTAATCTATTTTTTGTCTGCATTTCTTTCTTCCATTGTATTTCTCTCAGTCTCTTTGAAGACACTATGGGGAATATAGGGACATAATGTCTACTTATCTATTACGGTAAAGAGTTTAAAGTAAAAATTTATCTTAAACTGTAGAATGTCAGTTTAAACTGTATACAAGTGCAGAAAGTAAGACAGTATGTAAAGATTTAAATATTATAGATTTGTTTTCTGTTATTTTAAAAATAAATAAATGATTTACACTTTCTTATACATTATTTTAAATGAATATTTATCATGCTAAAAATCTTATTAAATAAATGTCTATTTTTCTGAAAAATAAAAAGCTATTAATATTCTTCTAAAGGAGATGTTCTAGATAGATCAGCAGTAGATATTTCAATCTTAAAACATAAAATGAGAACAAAGTGTAATTATTTACTACAGCTATATACACATCCCTGATTATTAAGGAGTCACTTCAAGAGGGTTAGTCATACTGAACATTCATTAGCACTTATCTGATATCTTAATTTTAGTAATCTAAGTGCTAGACTATAAAAGGTTAACATAACAGCAGTGAAAAAGGCATGCCAAGTATATGTTTTTAATATACTAACAATAGCTTTCAAAAAATGGGCAAGGGTTTTATAAATGCTAGATTAAAGGAGAGGAGATGTAAGGGTTAATACAGGATGCAAAAAATTTTTCTTATTTAACAAATGAAAGAAGTGCCATTCTGGTTCAAACCATCTTTTTTTTTTTTTTTTAATTTGCACTTCTGTATATCACTTTTGAAGCCTTCAAAATGTCTTTCTTTTCTAAAATATTCTGGCTGGCTTTCAGCATTCTTTATTTTTATGTTATCTCACATGATTCGTGGTTAAGAGACACTTCAGGATATTTCTCATAAAATGTGTTCCGTTTAGAACCTTGGGTTTATTTTATTTTTTTTTACACTAATGCAGCATTATCTTTGTTCCTTACAAGAAACAAAAATATCTGGAGGCTGTAAAGCTTCCCAAGGTCATTGGCCTGTGTCTTTCCAACTCCTCAACCAGGTATTCATTTTTCTTAGTTTCTTGTCAGTACACCATGATATCCTTCACATCTGTCTGTGCCTTTGCTTTTATTAGCAGAAAATACAGCTCCAGCTTTAGTGCCATGTGTGCTATAAAGGCAAGATTTTCAAGGATTTGACAACTCTCATATTTCCCAGAGTATTCTCAATGTAACACAGAAACAGTTTATTACTGTTAAGTAGTGACTGTCTCTCCAGCTTGAATAATGAAGTTCTCTAGGTCAATATTTTATACCACGATACATTTAAGGAAGCATTCCTCTTCAGCCTGGCACTAAAACAATGCCTGTCATAACACAGATCTATGTATTATCAATCTCGCACGCTTTCACAATCAATCTAATTTACAGGGCAGGGAAAGTGTAATATGCTATTGAGATAAACCAGGAATTTTCTCCTACCAAAATGTTTGTAAAGACACATGATAAAATTATTTACAGAGACAAGTTTCTACTGCACAGACTGGAATAAATGTAACCTCTGCGAAGAGTACTCGCAGCTGTAGGTGATTTATCTGTACGACTGTGAAAGGCAGAGTTCTTCCAGGTATGAAAGCCTGAGTCCTTCACTTCCCAAAGCCACTCAGAGAAGCCAGACAACAGAGAGAAAGACAGTAACACATTAAAATCTGGTTTTTTTGAAACCTACAACTGCAGCACAAATAAATAAATAAATAACCCAAACATAGCACAAAGCATGGTTTTATAGAATCATTAAAAATCAAACGCTTGTCTGGCTTTTGTTTGAATATTTCATGACAAAAGATCATTTCTAAGGGAAGAATGTTTCTATACTGGTCAAATAGCAGTAGATTTCAACATAGAATAAATTCTAACTTTTCTGAAGAAAGAGAATTTAGGCCGTTTCAGTTTGCAGAGCCAAAATGTACATCTGCATCGATCCTCTTGGCAGAAGAAAGCAAACCCCCTTTAAGTTTCAAGTTTGTACCAACACCTGTTAAGGCTCTGCTTGCCCTCAATTCCATTTTGTATCTGGCAGCAATGCAAGTATTCTCCAACTGAAGATGGTTCCACGGAGTAAAGAAAATGTACGTTGGCTACAAATGTACATTTTCTTCTCTTTTGATCTTTTCCTTCTTCCTTTATATTCCAATCCTACTGCATGGAAGCCTCACTGGGAAGAGCTTCTCAGCTCTTATTATGTGGGTAAGCTTATTTCCATTGGAAAAAATATTTCAGTTTAGAACATTCTTATATATTTTATTAGAGCTCTTGGTGTACCTTATTGTGCTAACCCATGATTAATATTTTCATTGTGTTCAGAAATAGTAAAACAAAAACTTTGACTGATGTTTCAGAACAATGCACACTGAGGTAATTCTCACATTTATTACTTCCTTTCATCCTTTTGAACATCTCTCTCTTCTCTTCTTCTCCTTCTTCCTCTTTCTTACCTACCAATCTCTGTCCCATTTCCCATACCCTGTGAAATGTGTCTCAGCACTTATGTTTGTAAGCAAGTCACAATTTTTAGAAGAATAGGCCACATGCAAACACTTAAGATATACTATGAAATAGAAGTAGCTACGATCTCAACTAAAGACAACACCCACTTCAAGCCCCGAGTGACATGCTCTTAGATTCATCCTAAATTTTTCAAGTGAATTGTTAACTCTAAATGTTCTCTAAGTCAAACCATTATAACCATGCCATTAACACATATCTAACACATATCCCCCAAACTAAAAGCTATAGTAATATTAATCTTTTGGGGCCAAATTAATATTGGAGCAACTTGTTATGAAGCATAGAAAACTCACATATGCCACTTGATTTCTTTTTATCTCAAACCATTTGTGTAATTTTTAAAGACTAGAATTTTAAACAGCCTTTATATGTATGTGATTGTTGCCTGGTAAAAGCATTCTCCATATAACCATCTCAATGTCAAAATAATCAGCTGAATTGAAATTTTTGAATTTTCCAATTTCAATATCTGCATCAACTTTAATGAAGTACGTGTATATTTCAAGATGTGTTTGTTTGGGATTTGAAAAAATGAGAGTGTGCCTCAAATACTACCAGAATACCTTACCTATAAAAATTGTGACAAGCCACTGATCTTGCTGAGAACATGGTATATGCAAAGCAGAAGCCTGGATACGTAATGATTTGGTGAAGACCTCTTCACTACACTTGCTTTCAGCACCAAAAGCTTAAATTATAGTGACTCTCCATCCAATCTACATGGCAATGAAATCAACACTAAGTGATGTTTCCTTGACTTGATTTTATGCGTTAAACTCAATAAATCCATGCCAGAAAATTATAATATTAACATACAGTTTATCTGATACAATTATATGTAAATGTTGTAAATAGTGTGAAATTCTCATTTCTAATATTTTTAATGTTAGGATTTTTTCTCAGAACAGAATATCATATCGAAGTGACCCACAAATAGAAAAGATGAATCACTGGTTTAAGAAGGTAGTTGGAATTCAAAGTCCTACTGTTTTGCTAACCATTCCTTAATTCATGTGTTTCAAAGAACTGTTGCTGAGATCCACCAAGGTCTTTAAAGTGATGCTGGATATTATAATTCTACCTTACAAGGAAAGTAGTATGAAACATGTGTCAGTTTAGTATGACTCGAGATAGTGTATATTCATTGTAGTATGTCCACTTGAAATGCATAGACTGGGAGAGACCATGATGATGTCGAGGAATTTAGCATCATTTTATAAAACTATGTTTTCACTATTTGCATTGAAAATACAAATGTTAAAATTGGTGTTATCTATCTAAAACATTATCCCCCCCCATTTTTTTTAGTAATCTCTGTAGAAATTCATAAACATAATTATTGTCAGTAACCATACTATCAATTCATGTCCTCACATTTACAATATGATTCTTAGTTGTATTAAATGAGATGCAATCTATTCATTCACAAGCTCAGACTGGTTTTAATTAATTTATTTTTTTAAATATTTTCCTAACCAGGACCTTCACTTTCAAAATCTTGCCCAATATACTCATTAAACATAAATCACAGAGTAATTTTTACATCATTAAAACTGTGTTGTTAAGGCATTTTAACCTTCATACCTCCAATTTTTTTAAATTCTCACTCGGTAGACAGTCACTCTATTCTTCCTAATTGTTGATATTTAACATTTATAGTTTATTATGTCCAGTTCAAACCCTTCATGTCAACCTAAACAAGTAACACTGTGCTATTCAGGAAGGGTTAGAAAGGGAAATTTTCTAAAATAAATAAAAATGACTGGTAAATAATTAAGGAAACCTAAGAACTGTCAAAATTATTTTATTATTATTATTAAAATGACTTATAACAGATCCATTGCATCTTCTCTAATATTCCCCAAAATTAAAAACAAAAAAAGAAAACATTCATTCTAGCTATAACATCCACATTACAGAACTATTCCTCTGTTTATCCTTTACCCATAATGAAAAATTATCCATTATCTCTGTCACTGCCTTTCAGAGAAGCCACTGCTTGGAAGTAATTCAAGGAAGTAATAGAAATAGTATTATTAGGTCCAGCAAGTTCTACATACTATACACATAGCAGTGTGTTTATGTTATTTAATAATTCCAGCAACCTAGGGGCTAGATACTACTTCTGTTTTCCTCAATTAATACGTGACAGGACTGAGGCTACGAGAATTTAATTATCTTGCCCCAAGATCCCACAGCTGGTTAGCATTTCTGGGATACCAAACCAGGCAGTTTGTCTTTAGAGCCAAAATTCTGAATGTTATTCCATTACTGTTTTAGTAAGCTTTCATAGATATCTGTTGCAACAATAAACAAATAAACCACTATGTACATTTTCCCAGCACCACAGTGATAGAATGTTGTAGAACACTAAAGGAATCTAAGTGTGATGGTATGTGCCTAAGATATATTTATATTGCCTTCTCATTTGTCACATACTGTTTCCATTCCTCATTTTTTTCTCTGACATATGTTCCTGGGTCTGAATATTTGCTTCATTTGACAAAAGACTGTAAACATTTCATCTGTGCCCCTGCCTCTATACCCAGTTGCTATCACTTAGCTAACGCTGTACTGTAATGGCTACCTTGATCTCAGTCATGTGCAAATTTTATTAATAAAAGCCTCTTCTACAGGCACTTGCAGCTGACTTCAACATTCTAACCTGTTCTTGACTTACTTACTTCATGTTTCTTTACTAGGCAAGTCTTTCAGTCATGTCTGTTTTCTCTATCACATCGAGCTACAGTTTTGGAATACTCAAAAATTCAAATAAATCAATCAATCAGAGATGGTAGGTGGTATGTCATTCCCCAGGGCTTTTAACACATATCATCTTTAACTTTGAGAAAAATATATATCTGAAGTTTCTCATCCTTCATTGCATCATTAATTGTTATGCTTAGAAAGGCCATGCTTGTCATCTTTTCACTAAACAGGCTAAGAAGGAATCACTGATTTTTGTAAGATATGTGACAATATTTCCTCTATTTTTCTAAGGACAAGAATTTTTTTAATTTTTCATGAGAAAGTACCCTAATGCTAATAATTTACATTTTTATGTCAGGCTTTTAAAATATTAATCCTTAATTTACATACAACAATTTTACACAGTCAGTATGTACAAGTGATGTTGATATACATGCACATTAGTTTTCAAACCAGAGTCATGGTCATGATCATCATTTCATGCATTGAGCATATTTTTATGGTTAAAAAAATGAAAAGGGCCTCATGTAGAGTTATCAAACTTACTATGACCTTACTATTAATTGTTACCTATTGACAGAATCTTTTTTTTTCTTCCCTCTTCCACAAGATCACCAACATCATGTAGCTGTCATTTCACTCTCAAAGTCAATGAGATCAACATTTTTAAGATTTGACATATGAAACCACGTAGGTAGTGTTTTATATTTTCTATATTTATTCATATAATTTCAAGTTTTCTAAGTTTCTATACTAGTTAAACTAAGATCAAAAATACAATAATGTCTACAATAAAGCCATGCTATCACATGCAAATGGGCATTTTATATCAAAATTCTTTGGTGGTTTCTTTCCCTAAAGACAAGTGGTAAAGTGCTATTAGTAGGTTTGCAATTAATTGATAATAAAATATACTTTGTAGACCCTTAAATTGAACCATAAATAGAGAATAATAACAAGTATTTATCTACAATAAATTAATAGTAATATACAAAATATGTATTTATTGAAAATTTGATATTAGGCTCTATTTCTGGGTTTTGTGTTGAGGTCACAGGATCTGCTTACCACTGAAAACAGAATACAGAGATAGCATTATCTGTCATCACTAGGTCTTTATAACAGAAAGCTGTAATTTTCTGAGAAGAAATTTTGTAGTTTGGAAAGAAAGTACTTTAGTAAGCAGTGGAATTTAATGAAAATATAATAAAACATGGTATAAATGTTCAAGAAAAAACGCTAAACAATTTTAAAACAGCCTCCAGTTTCTTAACAGACATATTTTATGTGTTTCATATAAACTTTAAGCAAAACATGACAATGAACAAAATAGTAATACTTTAATACAGTATTATTAAAATTTTAAATCCAGTAGTATTCTATTAATAATGTTAAAGGACATCATCCAAAAGATTCATATACATGCACTAAGATGTGGGGAGCCAACAGAAGGCAGCTATCATTCTTGCAGCCATCTTGAGCCATATACCATATACCCTGAAAAGAGACTTGATTACATCAGCCTGCAACAGCTGAGCAAACTCTGATAACATCTTGCTTTAGATACCCAGGATCTTCCTTTGGGTGTGTGAGACTTAAAGGTGTGTGACTTAAGGGCATGACTTAGAGATCAGATTTAGAGACAAGACGCAAGGACATGATTTAAAGGTGTGACTAAAAGGCCTGACTAAAAGGCGTGGCTTAGAAGTGAGACATATAAAAGGTGAGAGGTAGACAGAAGAAAGCAACAGATTATTAGGCACTTGGAAGTACAACTTGGAACTAGGAATTAGGTTTGAGAGTACAACTTGGAACTAGGAATTAGGTTAGAGAGTACAACTTAGAGTACAACTTGGAGTAGGAATTAGGCATTAGGTAGCAGGCACTTGGAAGAGAACTCGGAAGAAGAATTATTAGGCATTAGGCACTTGGCACTTGGAAGAAGTAACTTGGAACTTGGAGGCATTAGGGACTAGGAACTAGGAACTCAAGACTAGGGACTTGGAGAGAGGAAAAGAGACTGAAGAATAAACGGGATTGAATCACACTCTCTCTGGTCTCCATTCTTCCAGTCCGTCCTCACTCTCTTGCTGAACCCTGACCTGCAGACTGGAGCAGCTTGGGGGCAGTGCAGGTTCTAACAGTTTAGCCCCCAAGGCTTTTGGCAATATGGGTCCCAACACTGACAGAGCATGACATTTTGGCCCCCAAACGTACGGCAGCTCGGGCCACAACACTAAGATAGCATTAATATCTGATAAAGAAAAATAACACTAAAAATATTACTACTACAGCATCATAGAATTCATCTCTCATTCATACAAATTCAAGTATGGAACAACTTCTGGTGATCAATTCAAGACAACATCTGGTGATCCATAGTGCACTAAACAAATGAGCCTTCTACATCAACAAGTATCTCACTATCTCTTCAGTCAAAAACAAATTTTGCACCATTTCATTTCAAATTCCATTCTATAAAACAAGCTTTTCTCACAAATATATTTAAAGGAGGCATGGCAGTATGTTATTTTTCTGTGTCCAGAAAGAAGTTTCTTTCTGGAAACTTGTTTCTAGAAACCATGATTGCCCTCTAGGCAATTGTATGATCATAATAAAGACCAATGGCTGATGTCTCCATTACAAATTACAAATCATAACTGAGCCACATATCTTTGCAGAATATATGTTTACAAATTTTCTGCAACAAATCAATGAATTATTAATATTTTAGACAATAATGACAAACATAGTGATATAAATAAGTTTATATACAGAAAGAAAACAGAAACAACAGATGTACCCATCACTAAACATTCAAGAGATGGAAGACATAATCTCAGCATAGATGATACAGTAGAATAAACTGAAACATCAGTCACAGAAAATGCTAAATCTAGAAAAATTTCTGACACAAAACATCCAGGGAAAGCAACATATAGTGAAAATACATAACTTAAGAATAGAAGAAAGAGATGGTTAAAAGTAACAGTTCTGAGGACCAGAATATATATTTTCAACAAAATCATAGAAGAAAACTTTCCCAACTTAAAGAAAGAGATATCAGTAAACATACAAGAAGCTTATAGAATACCAGTTAGACAAGACCAATTAAACAAAAAATCTACAGAAAAAAAAGAAAGAATAGTAAAGGCAGAAAGGGAAAAAGACAAGGTAACATGCCAAAGCAGACTTATTAGAATTATATCTGACATCTCAACAAAGATTTTAAAAACTAGAAGCACCTGAACAGATATCTTACAACCTCTAAAAAACCTACAGATGCAAACCTAGAGTACTATACCCAGAAAAACTCTTAGTCAACGTAAATGGAGCAAATAAGATATTTCAAGACAAATTCAAATTTAAACACAAACTATCCACAAATCCGGCCCTACAAAAAATAATAGAAGGAACATATCAACCTAGGAAGAGTAACTATATCCAAGAAAACAGGAAATATGTAGTTCCATACCAACAAAATGAGGGAAGCACACACACACACACACACACACACACACACACACACTAACCCCACCAATATCAAAATAACAGGAAGTAACAATTACTAGTCAATAATATCTTTCAACATCAGTGGACTGGATTCCTCAATAAAGACACAGGCTAACAGAATGGATGTGAAAACCATCTCCATCATCTGCTGCATACAAGAAACACACCTCAGCAATAAAGATACATTATTACCTCAGAGTAAAACATGGGAAAATGGTTTCAAGTGAATGGACCTAAGAAATAAGCTGAAGTAGGCATTCTCATATTTAATAAAATCAAATTTGAACCAAAATTACTCAAAAGAGACAGAGAAATCATGTCATACTCATCAAAGGAATAATCAACAAAGGTGGTATCTCAGTTCTGAACCTCTATGACCCAAACACATGGGCCCCACATTTGTAAAAGAAACATTGCTAAAGCTTGAATTGCACATTGAGGCCAACACATTAACACCCCACTCTCACGAATTGACAAGGACATCTGGCCAGAAAACATCTTCAACAAAATGATGGAAGAAAACTTCCCTAACTGAAAGAAAGAGATGACCCAAAACAAACAAGAAGCCACAGAACACCAACTAGATTGTATGGATCAGAAAGGAAATTTCTCTAGTCATATAATAATCAAAACACTAAATACACAGAACAAAGAAAAGAATATTAAAGGCAGTAAGGGGAAAAGGTCAAGTAACATATTAAGGCAGACCTATCAGAATTACACAAGACTTCTCAACAGAGAATTTAAAAGCCAGAAGATTTTGGGAAGATGTCATGCCGACTCTAAGAGAACATAAATGCCAGGCCAGGCAACTATACCCAGCAAAATTCTCAATCACCATAGATGGAGAAACCAAGATATTCCTGTGGCAGAAATTTTCCTGCCCAATCTATCTTAAATATTAGTGCAGCAGGAGGTCTGTTATTAGACAGGTAAAAGGGAGGTGGAGCTAAGAGTGGAGATGAGAGAGCAGGGGAGAGAAGAAAAAGAAAAATGGAAGTGGACATGAACCCACTTGGCTTTAGTAGCCTCAGGCAGCTCTGCATATCAAAAGATTAAGATAATTGTGATAACTTGTCTAAATTGTGTGGGCATCTTCTGTATTGAGATTTTATTTATATGTAAATCTGATTGATTAACTATAAGTTTTAAGAGTTTTGATTTACTGGGTTACTGGGTATTGTGATATCTTACCGCAAGGATGGTGGTTACTGCGTGGGGCTAGGCTTAATGCCATGGAAGTGGCCGAGATAGCCTAGGAATCAAGCTTAGAGCCATGGAGGATGCAGAGTTGGTGGGCAGAGGCAGAAGCCACTCCAACATTTCGGGACCCCAGGCCAGAGTTACTGAGAACGCCAGCTGGTGTTGAGCCTAGTGTGGGAACATGGCGGCTGAGCCTGGAGCCAGCAAGACACCTCTTTTTTAATACCTTCCCCTACACGTTCCATGACAAAACCAAATTTAAGCAATACCTTTTCACAGATCCAGACCTACACAGGAAAATAGAAGTGAAACAAGAAAGGAAACTACACCTATGAAAAACCAAAAACAAATCATCTGACAATAAACCCAAAAGAAGGAAAAAAGCCACAAACATAATACCACATCTAACAACAAAAATAACACAAGCCAACAGTCATTGGTCTTTAATATCTCTCAACATCAATGGACTCAATTACCCAATGAAAAGACATAGGCTAACAGATTGGGTACATAAATATGGCCCAGCATTTTGGTGCATACAGGAAACATACCTCAGTGACAAAGACAGATACTACCTCAAAGCAAAAGGCTGGAAAGAACATTTTCAAGCAAATTGTCCCAAGAAACAAGCTGGAGTAGCCATTATAACATCCAATAAAATAAATTATCAATCAAAAGTAATAAAAGACATGAGAAAGGACACTTTATACTCATTATAGGAAAAATCTACCAAGATGAAGTCTCAATTCTGAACATCTATACCACAAATGTAAGGGATGCAAGGGTACCCACATTTGTAAAAGAAATGATACTGAAGCTCAAAGAACACACTGCACCTCACACAATAATAGTGGGAAACTTCAACAACCCACTCTCACCAAATCATAGAAACAAAAACTAAACAAAGACACAGTGAAACTAATGGAAGTTATGAACCAAATGAATTTAACAGATATCTACAGAACATTTTATGCTAAAATAAACGAATATAATTACTCTCAGTTCTTCATGGTACCTTCTCCAAAACTGATCATATAATTGGACATAAAACAAGCCTCAAAAGATTAAAAAAAATGTTTGAAATAATCCAGTGCATTCTATCAGACCATCACGGACTAAGGCTTGTCTTCAATAACAACAAAAACAACAGAAATCACACATACTCATGGAAACTGAACAACTCTCTACTCAATGACAACTTGGTCAGGAAAGAAATAAAGACTTTTTTAGGATTTAACTAAAATGAAGGCATAGCATACCCAAACTTATGGGACACAATGAAAGCAGGGCTAGGAGGAAAATTCATAGCACTGAGTAACTTTTTAAAGAAACTGGAGAGATCCCACACTAGCAACTTAGTAGCACATCTGAAATCTCTAGAACAAAAGAGGAAACACATAAAAGAGAAGTAGACCAGAGGAAATAAACTCAGGGCTGAAATTAACCAATAAGAAACAAAGAGAACTATATGAAGAATCAATAAAGCTAAGAGCTGGTTCTTTGAGACAATAAAAAAGATAGATAAACCCTTATCCAAATTAATTAAAGCTCATAGAGACAGTATCCAAATTAACAAATTTAAAAATGAAACAGGAGATCTAAAACCAATGAAAAATTAGGAAGTTCAGAACAAAAATCTTCACAACTTACTACAAAATCCTATATTCAACAAAACTGGAAAATCTAGAAGAAATGGATGATTTTCTAGAAAGATACCAGGTACCGAAGTTAAATCAAGATCAGGCACCTCAGGGATGCAGGGATGGTTCAATATAAGGAAATCCATCAACATAATCCAGCATATAAACAAACTTAAACAAAAAAAATGACAGGATCATCTCATTATGTACCGAAAAACCCATAACAAAAATGCAATACCCCTTCATGTTAAAAGTCTTGAAAGGATCAGGAATTCAAGGCCCATACCTAAACATAATACAAGCAATATACAGCAAACCAACTGCCAACATCAAATTAAATGGAAAGAAACTTGAAACAACCCCACTAAAATCAGGGACAAGACAAGGATGCCCACACTCTCTTCATTTACTCAATTAGTAATCAAAGTTCTGGACAACAAAAGGAGACCAAAGGGATACAATCTGCAAAGGAAGAAGTCAAGGTGTCAGTATTTGTGGATGATGTGATACTATATATAAGCAACTCCAAAAATTTAAAAAAAAAAAAAAAAAACCCTCTGACACATGATAAACTACTTCACCAAAGTGGCTGGAAACAATGTTAACTCAAGCAAATCAATAGCCTACCTCTACACAAAGAATAAATGGGCTGAGAAACAAAACCATTCACAATGATCAAAAATAATATAAAGTATCTTGTAACTCTAACCAAGCAAGTGAAAGATCTATATGAGAAGAACTTCAAGACCTCAGAAGATGGAAAGATCTCCCATGCTCATGGACCTGTAGGATTTACCTAGTTAAAGCATAGGCTCACTTGATCTTTGAAGCCTAAAACCATCTAGTAGAAAAAAAGACAGAATTTTCAACAAATGCTCTGCATGTAAAAGAATCTAATTTGATCCATTTTTATCTCCTTGTATAAAGCTCAAGTCCAAATGGATCAAAGACCTCCACAAAACATTAGATATGCTTAATGTAGTAGAAGATAAAGTGAGAAAGAGCCTCAAATACATTGGCACAGGGGAAATTTTCCTGAACAGAACACACATAGCTCAGGCTTTAAGATCAACTATTGATAAGTGGAACCTCATAAAATTGAAAAGCTTTTGTGTGGTAAAGGACAGTATCAATAGGACAAAAAGGCAACTTCCGATTGAGAAAAGATCTTTACCAACATCAGATAGAGGGCTAATACCCAAATATACTAAGAACTCAAGACATTAGACCCCAGAAAACCAAATATCACAATTAAACAATGGGTGTAGAGAGGTATGCAAAAAATTCTTATCTGAGGAATCTCTTGAATGATTCAGAAGCACTGAAAGAAATGTTCAACATCCTTAGTTATCAGGGAAATTCAAATCAAAACAACCCTGATGTTCCACCTTAGACCAATCAGAATGAGTAAGATCAAACACTCAGGGAACAGTAGATGCTAGTGAAGTTGTGGAGAAAGCACAATCAGTCTTCCATTGTTGATTGGATTTCAATCTAGTACAACCACTTTACAAATCAATCTGGTAGCTTCTCAGAAAATTGGAAATAGTTTGATCTGAAGACTCATATCTTCCACTACAATGAATATAATAAAAAAAAATGCCCCAACATATAACAAGGACACATATTCCACTGTGTTTATACCAGCCTTATTTATAATAGCCTGAAGCTGGAAACAAACTAGATGTCCCTCAATGGTAGAATGGATACAGAAAATGTAATACATTTACACAATGAAATACTACTCATCTATTAAAAGTGAAGACTTCATGAATGCTGCAGGCAAATGGATGGAACTAGAAAATATTAACCTGAGTAAGGTAACCCAGACCCAGAAGGATGTACATGGTATTTACTCACTGATAAGTGGATATTAGCCCAAAAACTCAGAATAGCCACGATATAACTCACAGAACGTATGGAGCTTAACAAGAAGGGAGGCCAAAGTCTGGATGTTTCAGTCCCACTTAAAAGAGGAAACAAAGTAATCACAGGCAGGAGGGAGGGGCTTGAATACAAGAGGGGAGGGGGAGGAAAAAGGAGGCAGGATCAGCTATGGAAAGCGAAAAAAGTCCAGAGAGTCAGGAGAATGAATAGAAATATGTAGCAGTGGGGGGGTTAGGGAACAGGAGAACAATTAGAAAATCCCATACACCAGGGATGCATGAAGCTCCCAGGACCCAGTGGGGATGACAGTAGCTGAAATACCCAACAGAGGGATGATAGAACCTGAAGAGACCACCTTCAATATATAGACAAGGCCACCTACTCATCTCAAAATCTTTAACCCAGGATTGTTCCCTTCTAACAGAAACACAGGGACAAAAAAATGGAGCAGAGACTAAAGAATAGGTCATCCAGAGACAGCCCAATATTGGGATCCATCCCATTTGCAGACACCAAACCCAACACTATTACTGATGACAAGAAGTACTTGTAGTGAGGAGCCTGGTCATCTGAGAGGCTCTGCCAGAAGCTGACTAAGACACATCCAGATACTCACAGCCAGCCATTGGACTGAGCCTGGGGACATGGAAGAATTAGAAGGACTAAACTGAGCTGAAGGGTATTGTAAATTCATAGGAAAAACATCAGTATCAACTCATTTAACCCCTCAGAACTCCCAGGGATTAAATCACCAATAAAAAAGAATACACTGGTGAGTATATGACTCCTGATACATATGTATCAGAGGACTCCCTTATCAGGCATTAGTGGGAGAGGAGGTGCTTCATCCTGTGGAGGCTTGTTGTCCAAGGGAAGAAGGATGCTAGAGGTGTGAAGCAGGAGTTTGTGGGTGGCAGATCACCCTCTTAGAGGCAAAGGGAGAGGGAAAATGTGGGTGGTTGTGGAAGGGAGTCTGGGAAGGCAGACAACATTTGAAATGTAAATAAATAAAATTATTAATTTAAAAAAGAAGATTTTAAAAAAAAAGCAAAAAAGACCAGAGCTGACATCAATCAATTACAAACAAAGAAAACTATCCAAAAAACAATTAATGAAACCAAGAGCTGGTTCTTTGAGAAAATCCACAAGATAGAGGAAACCCTTAGCCAAACTAACCCATAGACAAAGAGACAGGTGTGGGGATAAGGATCAGGTGAGGTAAGAGACAGGGAGGCTGGCCAGATAGCCATGAGTATGAATAGAATCTGCAGCAGGTAATAGTGGGCATTTCGAATATGTTCCAGATACCTGGAATAGGGAATGTTTGCAAGAATCGATGGGAGTGACCTTAGCTGAGACACTCAGTAGTGGAGACATAGAACCTGAACCAGCCTCCTCCTGGAGCCAGGAAGGAATACCAGTGGCAAAATAGGGACATTAATCCATCCACCAAACTTTTGAACCAAAATTTATTCTGCCTACAAGCAATGCAGCAATGGGAGATGGATCAGAGCCTGAAGGAATGGTCAAATAATAACCATCCCAACCAGAGACCCATCCCATGGGCAATCACCAATCCCTGATACTATTAATGAAACTCTGTTATGCTTGCAGACATGTGCCAAGCATGGCTGTCCTCTGAGAGGTTCTACCCAGCACCTTACTCAGACAGATAAAAAGACCCATGTCCAAATATTAAATGGAGTTTTGGTACTCTTATGGAAGAGTTGAGGGTAAGATTAAGTGTCCCTAAGGTAATAGAAACTCTACAGAAAGACCAACAGAGTCAATTTAATTGGACCCTTAGGGGCTCTCAGAGAGTAAACCACCAACCAAAGAGCATGGCCTTGTTAATGATGATAATATTTAAAAACCGCAGCACCCAATCTGGCTTGTTGTTATTGGGCCCAGCTAAGTAAGGACTGAGGCCACAAGCAGCAGAGTGCTCCCACTGCTGCTTAGCTCAGGCTGCCAGCTCAGGTGGGCCAGAAGCTCCGGCCCTGGCACCCATGAGACACCAATGTGGAAGATGGCTCTGACAAGCTACCACGCTGTCTCCACAATGTTTGGCTGAGTCCAGACCATCCCACCATCCACGCAGTACCCGGTAGAAATGAGACTCTAATGCTTAAAAATTATCCAATGACTTTATATATTTGATAATGTTCAATTAACAAAATGCCCACATAATTAGAGCTGCTTCCCAATATCTAGCCATAAGACATAAATTGTTACCCAGGACCATCCTGGACCCATGGTTCTCCATGGCTCCTACACCCCTCTCCTGTCTCGCTCCTCTTCTTCTTCCTTCTTTTCCTCCTCTCCTTTGCTCCTCCTCTTCCTTCTCCTTCCCACTCTTGCTCCTCCCACATTAGCAAGGTTATTGAAAATGTAGCAGGAAGATATCCCGCTACAGAACCTAGAACCCATGCACATATGTAGTAGATGAGCAGCTCAGTCTTCATGTGGGTTCCAGATAATGGATGGAGGAGTTATCCCTAAAGCAATATTCCTAAAGTTATTGTTTCTCTGTGGAGCTCATTCTTCTAACTCAGCTGTCCTGCCTGGCATCAGTGGGAGAAGCACCTAGTCCTGCAGAGACTTTGTGTGTGTGTGTGTGTGTGTGTGTGTGTGTGTGTGTGTGTGTGTGTGTGTGTGTGTATGGGTTTCAGAGGGGCTCCACTCTCTCATAAGAGAAAAGGAGGGGTTATAGCGAAAGGGACTGTGGGAGGGGGGAAAACCATGGGGATGTAAAATACATTTTTTAAAAAATAAATATATTCACAAACATTTATTTTTGATTCCATATTCAAAAAATAAACAAACAATTACTAAATCATCATTGTCACTTGATTCATAACATTTTTAAATTTAAGATTAAAATGGATGTTTTACTGCTGCAGTTCTTTATAGACTGCCACGAGTTTTACAACTCAGTGGTACTTAATTGTTACCATTTTTGCACTCCTAAAATTAGACATAACCCATTGGAGTTTTCTATAAATTTTTTCCAATAATTCACTCATCAAATTTACAAGTATAAATAGATTTCAGAAGTTACTAAAGTTTTATAACCAATAAACCATTTTTTATTTTTACAATAAGTAAGTGTAATTGTTTTTTCTTTGATTTAGAAGATTCAAGTCAATAATCACATATTACAACTTGATTTCTCTTCTCCTTCTTTCTCTGCATTATTGATTCTATATTGCACAGCAATTAATTATTCAAATGAAGCTTGTTCATCTCATCCTATTAATACATTCCTTTCATTGGATTATTTTTATGTTATATAAAAAATAAGATCTATTATCTTTCTTGTTTTTAAAGTGTTAATTTCTTCTTACCAACCTCCTCTACTCTCATTCTGCTACCTTTGTGCAAAGAAAATACATAAGAAATACGAACATGCTACACTGCATTGAACAAATATTTTTGGGTTCCAGTGGTTAGATATAGTTCTTGGCACTTCAATACCTGTATATTTTCAGCAATGTTTACTACTTGAAGTATCAGCAAAAATGTAGTTGTATTATAACATCATATACTCATCATATCTATAGGCATTCTACAGGCATTTGCCACAAAGTTTATGTAAATGAAAAGATTTGTGTCTGTCTTACAACTTGTGCTGTAAGTATATGTAGGCATCCACTTAATATCAAGAAAGAATGTCAAATATCCTTTTCTGAGATTATAACCTCTTCAAGTTAAAAATGTCACAGATGAATTGATCTGAGGTCCATGGACATGACATCTATACTATTGTTTTTCAATTAAGTTTTCATATGCATTAGCTTTAATTATTTAAATTAATTTAACCATTATCTCTGTATTCTTTCAACAGTGATTTTTTATAAGAGAGAAAGCTATAAGCATGAAAGATTCTGAGCCAATTCTCCAACTTCTCCTCGAGATCTCAAGAGATTTCATGTGTTAGTGTAACTATCATAAAAATACCAGCTATTGCCCTTTTATTTTGTTCTCATATAATCTCTTCATGTCAAGGGTCTTCAATCACCTGAAGCATTCTTTGGGGCTTAAATAGAGATGCCACAGCCTCAGCATATTTTTGTACTGTGTTTTTGAGAGTTATTAGAAAAAAAGACTTAATAAACAGGTGTCAAACACCTCTTTGAAGTCATGCAGTGAACTTGATGATCTGGCTTGATATTCTTCCAAATAAATTTTAAAATTCAGAATCTATAATTTGTCTATAAGTAACTGAATTAGAGAAAACATTTCTTTTTTTAAATGGTTTGGTTATGTTACATATTGTTTTATTTCAAAGACACAGTGAATTAAGGTTTTTGAATTTACAAAAAGTTTGAAGGAATAATTTAAAAAAATAATTATGCATTATATTAGAAAATTAAATATTCATCAGTACTCAAAAAATGAGTTATGAATAAAAACAAATTAATGTAAAATCAAAAGGAACATACACACAGAAAAATTAAAATAGATATCAGTTCTAACATTCATGGAAACTAAAATTGTATTGGAAAAAAGATGCCCTTGCATTCTGAAATTAAAATTGTGATTGAGAAAAACACTATTTATAAGAGACAAAATATGTATATCTACAACTATATGATTTTCTTGATACCACATTAGTAAATGTTGTACATTTAGTAAGTTGGTCATGACATCTTACTCAACTGGCTAACAGACATACTTGGCATCTGGCTACCAGAACATAAAGTACTACCTTGCAGAGTTTAGCCTAGACAACCAAGGAAAGTTGAGTTCTCAGAAAGTATTTTGAATCTTCATCTTGTTAAACATCTTAGCATATATTGAGAATAACAGCTGGTACTGTCAAATGAAAGAATGCTACTTAGCATTGCAAAGTTTGAAAATATTTGAATGACTATTCTCTAGAGTATGCTAAAACATTAATTTGAAGTAGTTATTAATTATATTGAAATATTTATTATATGTTTTCAAGCCTTATGAATAGCTGTAACTTTCTCTTCTTTGGTTACTCGGATAAACAAGTTAGAGCTGAGTGATCATTTTTTTGTCTAATACATGCTAAGTATGTAGAAAAGCTGTATTATGCAGAGAAGAAAAGTGAAATGACTCAAGTAGAAGAAAAACAACTTCTGGAAACAGAACCAAACTTTGGTTTAATAAAAGAAGTAAATGAATAGGTAAAATAATATATAATGTAACTATACATTAATTTTTAATTTCAAAAGAAAAACATCGTTACATAAAAATGAATACTTACATTTACCAGACCTTATCTATGATTTCAATATGCAATTGAGCCTTTATCCTTTGACCGCAAGTACAGATTGTCCATTTTCTTAACATTTGAAATAAAAGTAAAGAATATGTATATGTGAGTTTAGTCTTTAAAGCTTTGATTTTTGGAAAGTAATTCAGGCCATCACTTTCGTTTCTGGAGTCTGATTTCAGTGGAGAAAATTTAGACATGTTATTCCTTTCCAAATGAATTAAAGTACATATTTGTGTAACTACTTTTGAATGCATTTGCAAAGAATTATTCAAAGTGTTTATTCAGATGAATTATAATGCCAATACAAAAAGCCAAGTTTTTGATCCAATCTTTTCTTGTGAGTTAAGAAATGGATTTTCTCTCAAATGATATTAACAAGTTGGTATCTTTCATCATTTTAAGCATCTTTTGGTGTGCCATGCCAGCAATGTCATCTGACTTTCCTGTGGCACACCAAGCTACAGCTCAAGCCAAGCAAAACCTTTTGAATCCACTTATACTTAAGTGATATATTATTAAATTTGTGATGGGGAATGTGCCTATGTTTTTTCTCCATTTTAAATATTTTATCCCCAACATTCAATATTTTTTTCTTGGTAAATAATAGAATGAAAGTGACCTGTGTTCAAAACGGTGTCACCATTTGTTTTTAATCAAGCCAACCTAAATAGCAGCAATGCAGAGCAACCATCTGTGAAAGTTGTTCTTCATACTTTTGGTGTTCTTTATCAACTATTCAAGACATTTTTGGAGCAATAAATATGATTTGTTTTCTTATACTCAAGAGAGGCACTGGTTCAGTTGGTTCTTCAATCATATTGTTATGGGTTGAATGACTTTACTTCCAGTCACATGTTAAAGCTATAACTATTAAAAATCACAATGTGGCCTTCTTAAGGAACATGGTCTATATGGATACCATTAATTAAGCTGAAATATGACCATATAAGATTATACTAAGCCCTAATACAATAGTGTTGATGATATGATACTTATAAAGACAGAAAAGTTAGACAGATACTTATACATACATAGTAATAAAAAAGAGTAGAACTAAGTTCACACATCAAGGAAATGCCTAAAGTTATAACAGAGATTAGAAACAGGTTCTTCCATAGGTCTTTCAGAAAAAACATGACTTAATGATATAAACCTATTATCTTGGGACTTACATAAAGTAAGCTGCTGGAACAGCTCTGGAATGTTGAGATATACACCAGGTACTTATTGTCATTATTTGAAATGTTAGGTGAAATAAATTAGTGAAATTAGAGGCATGAAATATTATGTTTTCTCAATTATCTGAGGTGGCTGTATATAGAAGGTTAAGTACTAAGTGATGTGTTAGATTAGCTTTGGAAATGTTTTAATTGTTTGGAAAAATATAATCCTTAGAGTACTAGGAATATTTTATGTTTCCATCTTAAAAATATAATGTCACGTTTATATTTTCAGTTATTAATTTTAAATCCTAAGACTAAGACTTTCATTATTTCCCTTATATAAGAAAGCTGAAATTTTGATTATCTGCTAAATTTATTTGACTTTTATCATACATATATACTGAAAAGTTGAGCTTTTATATTTGCTTTCCATAATATATTATTGGTAATTATATACTGTATATATTAAACATATAAGACTATTCTACATTTCTAAAATTAAATCATTGCTATAATTATCCTTAAAGAATGTGTTTATTTGGATGGTTTAGCAGATAAGTAAACTTGCAAATGTTGTTGATCTATTAATAAGAAAATAGGTCAAGGTATAAACAGATGTCCATCTTATTGTTGAAAACCAATAGGATCAAATGAATCTCCAGAGTTTATACCATGTACCAAGCAAATATTAGTTGTTGAAATTCACTGGCTTTATCTTCATATGCAGGTATATCTGACAACACTACATAAGGTCATAAGGAATGGCACCATTAGGAAGTATACAGTGCTGTTGTGTCTTTGTAATAGGAAGTATGTCACTGTGGAGGCGGGCCTCTGAAGTCTTATTAAATCTCAAACTACATCTAGTGTAAAACACATATAGTCTCCTGCTTCCTGCCTGATGATCAAGATGTTTAACTTCCAGGTTCTGCTGCAGCACCATGTCTACCTACATGCCTCCATATATCTTGTCATAATGATAATGGACTAAATAAACCTCTGAAACTGTAAGTCAACCCCAATCAAATATTCTCCTTTATAAGAGTTACCTTGGTCATGGTGTCTTTTCCCAGCACTAAAATCCAATTCTATGACAGTCTTACTGTACCCTTCATTCAAGAGCCCCTCTATCCATTCCATCTTCATCCCCTTAGTACTTGAGATCTTGGTATAGATCTGGGATCTACCAAGTTGTGATTACCTGCCACTTTCTGTTTTCTTTCTAACAAGTCTCCTTTGTAACTCCCCCACATTTAGCTAATACCCAGAGTAAGCAACAACAAAAAAGAATTGAACATCCACTCAACTAATATGAGACTAAATAGGCACCCCCAAAATACCTCAAGCTACAAAGCAACTCAGCCTAGATGCCAGTACAAAAATACAAACATGAAGAACCAAGGCAATTTACCTCCTTCAGAAGGCAGCAATTTATTTTATGAAGTCCTGGGAAAATCACTTCAGTAGAAGCAGAAAACAGTGGCTTCAAAATTATGAATGTGTTCTTAGGATCTTGGAGAAGATATAGATGAATGCTTTAATGAAGAGTGAAAATCCAAACAGCAAGTTGAATGAAATTATGAAAAAAAATTAAGACATAAAAGTAGAATTTAAAAAAAGAATAAAATCACTATAGAAAACCCAAACTAAACAAAAACTGGATGTGAAAAATTGATAGATATCATACAACAACTTCAAAGGCAAGTCTCACCAACATACTAAAAGATAGAGAAGAAAATTTTAGTTGTTGAAACAAAGTAGAAGAAATGGATAGCTTAGTTTTAAAAAAAATTTAGAGGGACAGAGGAATTCCCACTTGGCTGGTGGAACTGGTTCCTTCCGTTCTGAGTCTGTAGCCTGAAAAGATCTTGGGCATTGACTCTGCACCCAGTCCCACAACACATAGAGGAAGCTTGGCTCCCAAGTGCTCTAACATACCAAGTATCACAGGCAAGGAAGCCATGACATCTGCCCCAACACCAGGAGTAACTGGGATCCCCAAAATCCAGGGAAGCAGGAATCTCTGCCTGGCCAGTGGCACAAGATCCTTCTGGTCTGAACCTGTGTCCTGAGCATACCTTGGGCTCTGACTCTACACCCAGTTCCACAACACCTAGAGAATGCTTGCCTCCTAGGAGCTCTGAAACAACAGGATCTCAGGAGTTTGATCACACCGGGATTTCAGGATCCCAGAGGCAGCTTGACAAATCCAGGATCTCAGAAACACAGGGTCCTAGAACCACAGGATCCCAGAGATACCTAGACTCTAAGGAGTTCTGACACAACTAGGATCACAAGAGGAACAGTCAAAGACAGCAAGGGCAGGTAGCACCAGAGATATAGCAAGAGGCAAGCACAAGAACATAAGCAACAGAAACCAAGGCTACTTGACACCATCAGACCCAGTTATCACATCACACCAAGTCCTGAATATCACATCACATCAGAAAAGGAAGATTCGGATTTAAAATGACTTCTCATAATGATGATAGAGGACTCATGATGATGAAGGAGGACAGAAATAACGCCTGTAAAGAAATACAGGAGAACACAGGTAGAGAAGTTGAAGCCCTTAAAGAGGTAACCAAAAACTCCCTTAAAGAATTATTAAAAAACACAACCAAACAGGTGAAAAACTTGAACAAAACCATTCAGGGTCTAGAAATGGGAAATAGAAATAATAAATCACAAAGGGAGACAGCCCTGGTGATAGAAGATCTAGGAAAGAGATCGGGAGTCACAGATGCAAGCATCACCAACAGACTACAAGAGACAGAGGAGAGAATCTCAGGTGCAGAAGATACATAGAAAACACCGACACAACATTTTTTAAAAATGCAAAATGCAAAAATCTCCTAACCCAAAGCATCCACAAAATCCAGGACAAAATGAGAAGATGAAACCTAAGGATAATAGGTATAGAACAGACCAAAGATTCAAAACTTAAAGGGCCAATAGATATCTTCAACAAAATTATAAAAAAAAAAAAAAAAAAAAAAAAAAAAAAAAAAAAAAAAACTTCTCTAAACTGAAGAAAGAGATGGCCATGAACATACAAGAAACCTACAGAACTCCAAATAGACTTGACAAGAAAAGAAATTCTTCCTATCACAGAATAATCAAGACACCAAATGCACAAAACAAAGAAAGACTATTAAAAGCAGTAAAGGAAAAAGGCCAAGTAACATATAAAGGCAGACCTATCAGAATTACACCAGACTTCTCACGAGATGCTATAAAAGCCTGAAGATCCTGGACAGATGTCATATAGACCCTAAGAGAACACAAATGCCAGCCCAGGCTACTATACCCAGCAAAACTCCCAATTAACATATATGGAGAAACCAAGATATGCCATGACAAAAACAATGTATATAATATCTTTCAACAAATCCAGCCCTACAAATGTTAACTGATGAAAAACCCCAACACAGAAAGGGAAACTACAACCTAGAAAAAGCAAGAAAGTAATCTACTTTCAACAAACTCAAATGAGGCACACAAACATAATACCACTTCTACAACAAAATAGTAGGAAGAAACAATCACTTTTCTTTAATATCTACTAACATCAATGAACTCAGTTCTCTAATAAAAAGACAAAAACTAACATACTGGAAATGTAAACAAGACCCAGCATTTTGCTGCATACAGGAAATGCACCTCAATGACAAAGACAGAAACAACTTCAGAGTTAAAGGCTGAAGAAAAGTATTTCCAAGCAAATAATTCCAAGAAACAACCTGAAATGGCCATTTTCATATCAAAGAAAAGCAACTTTCAACCAAATGTTATCAAAAACAATAAGGAAAAACATTTCATACTTGTCAAAGGAAAAATCTACACAGATGAACTCTCAATTCTGACATCTATGCTCCTAATGCAAGAAAATCCACAGTCATAAAAAAAAAATCTTTAAGATCAAAGCACACATTGAACCTCACACAATAATAGTAGGAGACTTCAATGCCCCACTCTCAGAAATGGACATATCATGGAAACAGCAAATAAACAGAGACACAGTGAAACTAATGGAAGTTATGAATCAAATGGATTTAACAGATATTTATAGAACATTTCATTCTAAAACAAAACAATATACCTTCTTCTCAGCACCTTGAGGTATTTTCTCCAAAAGTGACCATATAGTCAGTCACAAAGCAGGCCTCAGCAGATACAAGAAGATTAAAATAATCCCATGCATCCTATCAGATCACCATGAACTAAGCCTAGTCTTCAATAACAAAAAAAATCAAAGGAAGGCTCACATACACATGAAAGCTGAACAATGCTCTACTCAATGATAACTTGGATAAGGAAAAAATAAAGAAAGATATTAATGACTTTTTAGAATATAATGAAAATGAAGGCACAGCATATCAAAACTTATGAAAGCTGTACTAAGAGAAAAAATCATAGCTCTAACTTTCTCTGAAAATAAACTATAAAATTCACACTAGCAGCTCAACAGCAAAGCTGAAAGCTCTAGAAAACAAAATAGATGCAAATACCCAAGAAGAGGAGATCAGAAGAAATAATCAAACTCAGAGCTGAAGTCAACCAAGTAGAAACAAAAAGAACTATATAAAGAATCAAAAACAAATAAACAGGAACTGGTTCTTTGAAAAAATCAACAGGATAGAAAAGCCCTTAACCAGACTAACCAGAGGACACAGAGACAGTATCCAAATTAACAAAATTAGAAATGAAAAGGGAGACATAACAATAGAAACATAGAAAACTCAAAAAAATCATCAGATTCTATTACAACATCCTATACTCAACAAAACTGCAAAATATGGATGAAATGGAAAATGTTCTAGACAGGTACCAGGTACCAAAGTTAAATAAGGATCAGATAAATCATCCAAACAGTTCCATAATCTCTAAAGAAATAGAAGTAGTCATTTAAAGTTTCCCAATCAAAAAAAAAAAAAAAAAAGCCTTCTACCAGAGGTGTTTAGTGAAGAATTCTATCCTTCAAAGAAGACCCAATATCAATACCAATACTCTTCAAACTATTCCACAAATAGAAACAGAAGGTACACTGCCCAATTATGCTTACTTATACCTAAACCAAACAAAGACCTAACAAAGAAACAAAACTTCAGGCCTATTTCCCTTATGAATACTGATCCAAAAATACTCAATGAAATTCTAGCAAACTGAATTCAAGAACACATCAAAACAATCATCCCTCATGATCAGGTAGGCTTCATCCCAGGGATGCATGGATGGTTCAATAAAAAGAAAAGAAATATACAATATACAGCAAGCCAGTAGCCAAGATCAAACTAAATGGAAAGAAACTTAAAGCAATCCTACATACCACAAGCTCAAGAATAAGAAAGACTAAAGTGTGAATACTTCAGTCCTTCATAGAAGGGAGAACAAAATACTCAAGGGAGGAAATATAGAGACAAAATGTGGAGCAGAGACTGAAGGAATGGCAAAAAATCCAGACACTCTTGTGGATGCCAAGAAGTAAATGCTGACAGAGACTAAATATAGCTTTTTTTCTGACAGTCTCTGCCAGAGCCTCACAAATACAGAGGTGGATGCTCACAGCCAACCAAAAGACAGAGCAAGGGGACACTAATGGATGAGTTAGAGAAAAGACTGAAGGAGCTGAAGGGATTTACAACCCCATAGGAAGAACAACAATATCAACCAATCAGACTTCCCAGAGCTCCAAGGTTCTAAACCACCCATGAAAGAGTATACGTGGAGGAACTCATGGCTCCAGCTGCATATATATCAGAGGATGGCTTTGTTGAGCATCAATGGGAGAAGAGAACCTTTGTCTTGTGAAGGCTCAATGCCTAAATGTAGGGGAATGGCAGGGCTAGGAGGCAGGAGTGGGTGGGTGGGGACACCTTCATAGAAGCAGGGGAAGTGGGGATGGGATAGTGAGTTTCCAAGGAGAAACTTGGAAAGGGGATAGCACTTGAAATATAAATAAAGAAAATATCCAATAACAAAAGAAGAAAAATATAAATAAAAGAAAAATATTAAATCTAAATCAATCCAGGCACAAATCACACAGAAAATTGGGAACACTATGAGAAGATCAAACCTACAAATAATAGGTACATAGGAAAGAAAACAAACCCAGGTCATAGGCATAAAAATGTGTCAATACAATTGCTGTTAAAGTACAAGAGGCATACAGAACATCAATATACAAGACCAGAATACTACCCATACAACATAACAATCAAAATACTAAATGTGCATAACATTTAATAAAAGATATTAAATGCGGGGCACAAGTCACATGTAAACGAGAGACTACAAGAAAAACATTTGACTTTTGCACAAAGACTCTGCAAGACAGATAGGTTTGAACAGATAGATGTTCTGTAAACAATAAGATAACATAGATTCTTGGTAGCACAAATTACTAAACAAAACTATAATCACAATCAATAATAAAAAATTCACAATTAAAACAAATGCCAACAACTTCTATATACCCAATAGTCTAAAGACTAAATACTATGTGATTATCTCATTAGATAAAGAAAAGGCCTCTCAGAAAATATCACTGATAAGAATAGAGAAACAAGGACATAGCTCAACCTAAAAAGACAGTTTACAACAAACCCACAACCAATATCACATTTAATGGAGAAGCTTTCTCACTGCAAACATGGCTAAATGCAATGATGCCCACTTTCTTTATACCTACTCAGTATAATACTGGGAGTCTTAGCTAGAGCAATATTACAACTGTAGGATGGCAAAGGATTACACATAGGAAAGGAGAAAATTAAAGTACCTTTATTTGCAGATATTATCATTTTATACAAAAAGAGAGTCCCCAAGAAAAATTTCACCTCTACAGAAACAGGAAACCTCTACAGCTAATGAACATTTCAGTAAAGTAGCAGGATAAAAATTTGCACACACACACACACAGAGAGAGAGAGAGAGAGAGAGAGAGAGAGAAAGGGGATAAGAGAAACACTACTAGCTCTCTTATATACAAATGGCATACATACCAAGAAAGAAATTAGTAATATACCTTTCACAATAGAAAGATCATGAAAAAAAATATCTAAAGAAAACTGACTCAATAAGAAAAACACTTGTCTAATAATAGGAACATTTTTAAGACATTGAATAGAGAAATCGATCAAAATTCTTGAAAATGGAAAGAACTCCCATGATTGTGAATTGATAGTAAAAATGGCAATCCTACAAAAAGCAATCTATACATTCAATGCAACATTATTAAAATTACAAAATGATCCTTCCACAGAAATGGAAAGAAAACATCTTCAACTTTATATAAAACCACAAAAGACAGAGTAGCTTTTAAAAATCTTGAATAATAAAAGAACTTCTGCAGATATCACATTCCAAATTTTATGTTTTATTATAGAGATATGGTAATAGAAACAGCACAGTATCATCATAAAAGCAGATACATCAAATAATCCATTAGAATTGAAGACTGAGATATATTGAAACACACCTGACCAGACCTAATTTTTGTCAAAGAACCCAAAATCATCAACTGGATAAAACACTGTATCTTAAACAAATAGTTCTGGTTAAATTATGTAGCTGCATATAGAAGGGTAAAAATTGTCC
This sequence comes from Arvicanthis niloticus, assembly GCF_011762505.2. NCBI lineage: Eukaryota > Metazoa > Chordata > Mammalia > Rodentia > Muridae > Arvicanthis > Arvicanthis niloticus. The sequence goes on from NC_133437.1 coordinate 6,059,626, forward strand.
CATAACTGTCACCCTGCACAAGAATCAACACAAATGTCAAGGAATTCAACATGAGATCAGACACCCTGAATCTTCTGAAAGAGAAACTATTGAATAGGTTTAAACTCACTTCTACAAAAGGAAAAGACTTTATGAACAGGACACAGATAGTACAAGCATTAAAAATAACAGTTAATAAGTGGGAATTCACAAAGTGAAAGTTCTTTGGTGTAGCACGGTACACCACAATTTGAGAGACTTCAGAATAGGAAGTGTTTTTAACATAGTATCTGGTACAGAATAAATATCTAGAATACATGATGAACTTAAAACTGAACATAAAGAAAACAAATAACTTAATTAGAAATTGGATTGTAGAACTAAACAGGAAGTTCTAAAAGATAAAAAACACATATGGTTGAGAATCATCCAAAGAAATGTTCAATATCCATTGGCATCATGTAAATGCAAATTAAAACTACTTTTAGATATTATCGTACACCAGTCAAAATGGCCAAATTCAATAAAACAAACAATATCACATGCTGATGAGGATTGTGGAAAGGCACATATTTATTTATTGCTAGTGGGAGTAAACAATGGCCCAGCTGCTAAGGAAATTAGTGTGGATATGCTTTACAAATCTGAAAAAGAATTTGCTACAAGATCCAACAATACTACTCTTGGGAATATAACCAAAGAATTCTATAGATTCCTACAGAAATATGTACTCATCCATGTTCAATGGTGATGTACAAGAATAATTCAAACTATGCAAAATATTCATAATAGCCTAGATGTCTATCAACTGCTGAATGAATAATGAAAATGTAGTACATTCACAAAGTAGAATATTATTAAGCTGTTTAGAAAAATAAAATTACTAAACTTGTAGATAAATTGATAAAGCCAGATACAGCCATCATATGTGAGGTAACACATAACAAAAAAGAAAAAGATTACATGTTTTCACTTAAAAATGAATGTTAGCTTTTAAGCTTAAATATGTATGTTTTAAAAAAAAAAAAAAAAAAAAAAAAAACCCACAGTAGTTATATAGCTAATAAGGAAACAGGAGAAAAGTAAATGGAAATAAAGAATAGTTATATGAGGTAAAGGGGAAAATTAGAGTAGAAAAATTAAATGGAGGAGGATATGGGAAGGTCAAGTAAAAAAGGAAATATAAGCTAACACTACAATTCTTTTTAAAAGTCATATAGAAACCTATTACTTTAGAAGGCTATAAAAATGTATGCATGTATGAAATAAAGTTAAATGGAGTCACTCTATAGCGAAAAAAAAATGCATCAGACAACTTAATTCAACCAGATTAAACCCCTGCCCCAGTGCCAGCAATAGGCGATATCTTATTGAGTTGTTGGCCAAAGGTTTCTATAGACACCACCATTGACTATTGGTCATTCTCCACTACCTTATGGAAAGACCCTATGCTGAAGACACCCCTACTTTGACACAGTCTCCCGGCAATAAAACTGGTGCCAAACTACAAGCATTAACTCTACTGACTAGTGTTCCTCTTCATGGTGCTTAAATGCACTATCTAATGAATAAACTAATCACCATCGTCTTCTAGCTTCAAGCGCTGCTACCTACAAAACAGACCTGCTGGCAAGACGTACAGGTAAAATCACAAATTTTATGAGAGCAACCAAAAACCTTGTTTAGATTTAATCTCACTCCTTGAGATTGGAACCCAAATCTGAAAAAGCTATGGTTGGGTAAGTCTAGAACTAGTAGGAAAACTTCAAATAATATTCTGCTAAAAGACCATAGCAAGAAAATAGCTTCTAATCACATGTTGCCATACCAACAGATCATAAAATCATTCAATTCTCATAAGATAACTTTATCTTTGCAAGAGATAGTAATTCAGAACAAGGGATGAGAAGGTTGTGAGAGTCAAAGGTAAATGATGACTCAAACACATATGAACTCACAGAGACCATGACAGCATCAGCCAAACCTGTGGAAATAAAACCAAAGTCCTAGCACTGAGAAGGGGAAATGATCCCAAAACTCACATCCTTGACTAAAAATTGCTTCCTCTGGGAAAAGGAAGAACCATTTTTCTCAAATGGATTGTCATTGGGTATAAGCATCCTCTAGCCAAGCCACATGGCCAAGAATAATTGGCCCACACAGAAAAAAAAAAAAAAAAAGATTTCATGCTTTGGTTTTTGTTTTGCTCCCTCTCCTAATCCCTGATGCAAGGCACTTCAAAGCACCAGTATAAATGCCAATGTAAACAGCAGTGCATTGCACCTTTCAAATAACATGACCCAGACAGACAGAAAAATAAAGTCCATCACTGCCACAGCTAAAGGAATGTTGAAATTTCTATCAAGAAACTGCTTTTATTATTATTCGTAGAACAGGCTACATAACCTCTGTGAAATATAAAACCCTCATGAATATTTTGTATGCAAAACCAGCATGCTCCAGGAGTTTGCATCAAATCAGAGTACTCACAAATAGTCAGGAATAAATGCACTAAAGATTTCTGAATACCCACATTTAATATCCACCAGTCCTGGTGGGCTACCTCTAGCACCATGAAAAACGCATTAGCAACCAGAAAGGTACAAAATCGAATCAACTTTTTCATGAGTCCACAGTACTCAACAGTAGTGACAATAATTTTTAAATCATTGACAAAGTGTTAGCTTTACCACTCAAGAAAAGTTCCAAAAATTCAGTTGACAGCAGATGCTGGCAAAGATGTGGAGAAAGAGGAACAAGTGGGATTGCAAACTGGTACAACTACTCTGAAAATCAGTCTGGCAGTTCCTCAGAAAATTGAAAATAGTGATACCTCAGGACCAAGCTATACCATTCCTGGGCAAATACTCAAAAGATGCTTAAACATATATTGAGGACACATGTTCCACTATGTTAATAGCAGTCTTATTTATAATAGTCAGAACCTAGAAATAACAGAGATATCCCTCAACTTAAGAATGGATACAGGAAATATGTTACATATATACAATGGAGTACTATTTGGCTATTAAAAACAATGACTTCATGAAATTCACAAATGTGTGGAACTAGAAAATATGATTTTGAGTGAGGTAACACAGACACAAAAGAATACACATGGCATGTACTCATTGATAAGTGGATATTAGCCCAAAAGGTCAGAATACCCATGATACAACTTACATATCATATGAATCTCAAGAAGAAGGAAGACCAAAGTATGGATGCTTTGGTCCTTCTTAGAAGGGGGAACAAAGTACTCAAGGGAGAAAATACGGCAACAAAGTGTGGAGCAGAGACTGAAGGCAAGGCCATCCAGAGACTGTCCCACCTGGGGATGCATTCCTTATGGAACCACCAAACCCAGTCACTATTGCTGATGCCAACAAGTGCTTGCTGACAGGAACCTGATATAGCTGTCTCCTGAGAGGCTCTGCCAGAGCCTGACTAATACAGATATGGATGCTTGCAGTCAACCATGGTACTGAGCATGGGGACCCCAATGGAGGAATTAGGGAAATGACTGAAGGAGCTGAAGCAGTTTGTAACCCCATAGGAAGAATAACAATATCAACAAAGCAGACCCCCCCCCCATAGTGCTCCCAGGGACTAAACCACAAACCATAGAGTACACATGGAGGGACTCATGGCTCCAGTCGCATATGTAGTAGAGAATGGCCTTAACTGGCATCAACAGGAGGGGAAGCCTTTGGTCCTGTGAAGGCTTGATGCCCCAATGTAGGGGTATGCTAGGGTGGTGAGGTAGGAGTGGGTGGGTGGGGGAGCACCCTCATAGAAGCAGGGGGAATGGGATGGGGGTTTTTGGAGACAACACTGGGAAGGGGGATAACATTAGAAATGTAAATGAATAAAATAACCAATAAAAATGTTTAAAAAAGAAATATAGATTTTAAAAAGTTCTGTATTAATATATCCTATGCACACAGCACCAGTTTCAAATGGATTATCAAACACCTGCAGTATCATGTTGCTCAATGGAAAGTTCATTTCTTATCACCTTCCACATCAAGGATAGAATTAGAACAGGGCTGAACACTCACAGGGAATTTAGTAAAACAGATGAGTGGCAAGCTGTACAAGTTCCACTGAATTCTCAGGAAACTACCAGAGGCAGAAGTTTCTGTCTCTGAGAGGATTAACACACAAGAGGCAGAGGCCAACAGCAGGGCTTAAGCCCTGTCAGGTACGGCCATACTATGTTTCTCTTACCAAACAACTGCCACTTATACCACTGGGAGACTAAAGGGATCTGAGTGTGACTGAAACCCAGGGAGTTCCGAGTTCATCCCCAGCTTCAATTTCACAGAGGGTTAGTCAGCTTCAAACATGGACACAGGTACATCTGCCTTTTACCAGCTTGATTCTTACTGGCACACCCTTCTTAGGCATTTAAAAGGATAAGGACATATATAGGTATGTGCAATGAAGAGCCAACTATAAATATTCAGACTGTTGCTTTTTTAAAATTACAGATCGAAGTGACTCCTCAAAGAAAACCAGTTTCTTCATAAAAGAAATGTGGTATATAAAAAGCTAGAATGGTGGATAATTCAAATACAAAACTCAAGTACGAAAGACCCTATCTTTTCTTTCCAAACTACATAGATTCATACAGCTGACTCTACCATGGAACTGCTCCATATATGATCACACCACTTGCATAAAGTTCTATTAATACTAAAACTCTTCAGTTAGGAAACTGAGGTTCTACGTCCTGACGTCTGCATTAAAACTGCAGCACTGAGCCAGAGCTGAGAAGCATCTTCACTAAGCATGGCTTCCTTCTTTCTGCTCTCGTGTCCCACAATTATTAAAGAAAGGATCTGCTCTACAAATGACTGGGTCATCCACTGCCCATTCAGAATATCCCCGAACTGATTCTTCTCTCGTCTCCATATTGTTGGCTGTTGGGATTTCACCATAAGCGCTGCCATACACTGTCTTATAGCCTGGATCATACTTTTCTTCCTTAACAGCCATCTTCTTTGCATCTTCTTGTGCAAGCTGTAGGTCAAATGTGTACTGCACTTCCGGAACGTCTGCATTGCATTCAATGCCTTTCAGTTGATCTCTTAAGTTCTTCAGCTTAATGTAGTCATAAGCTTTGTCCTGGGCTCCAGGAAACTGAGCACATCTGGCACTGGAAGACTGCATGACACAGCAGACTTTCTGTGTCTGGGATCTTGTGGGGTTGAAGCCCAAATTCTAAGTTCTTAAACTTTACTCCAAAAACTTCTTTACTGAAAATTTCATAAATACACTTTCCATTAAACACCCCTATCTGTGACTGGTATTTCTGCAGTTTCTGCACTAGGATACACCTTGCTTCCTGGAATTCTTTACTAGACAAATCCTTACTTCCTGGCATCGTTCATTCCACCCTGTTGGTGAATTTGATGTCATATTTCCCCATAAGTTGTGGTCATCCAGTCATTCAGCTGTACCTCACTCAGCCCCAACATGAACACTTCCAAAAATGATTTCCAGGCCCAGAGTAGTGATGCCATTTGTCAGCAGCCATTAATCTTGGGTTAATGTCAATAATCACAATATCCAGATTGAAGGTCAAAATGTCAGGAAGAGTGTTGGTCAGAAGCTCATCTTCAGAGATGCCACTGAAACGGTCTGCTTTCCTTTTCACTTTAAATGCATGTGTGATTTTCTCTTGCTTTTCTTTTGATTTTGTGGACTTGGTGAATTTCTTTGATGCAGCAGCTGTTTTGGGCTCCACTGGGAGCCCAAATTTCTTTTCCTTCTCATTGGAGCCTTCGGTACAGGTTCCTGGGCTGGAGCTTCTGCTGGCATTGCTATCCAGTCACGGCTGCCATGTTAGGAGCTTCTGCTGGCACCTGCTGTTCAGTGGTGAATGCCACTTAGGAGCTTCTGCAAACATTTGTTGAAATGGAAATGAATAAAAAGCTTGAACTTACTCTGAGAACAGCAGCACGTGCCCTCTGCATCCATGAGGACACTGCAGAGGGTGTGGCTACCTGCCTAGCACTCGGGCGCCTGCTCTGCTGCTCAGAAGGTGGACTCACCACATGATCGGGTGGCTGCTGGACTCTTCTTTCCTTTACACAATTCTATGACAATACTAGTAATTCAAGTAAGGGTTTCATTTTACTCTTTCTTGAGCACCTTGTGTTTTAACTACCAAAACCATATATCTAGATCCTAATTTATTATTCCTTTATTCTCACCTATAATTTTTTCCTAAGAATAATATGACACATGTATATTGAATATGTAATATAGTGTGGTAGTGTGGGTTTTTTTTTTTTGTATCCATTATGTAATGCTGAAGGTTCATAATAGAATTTCAGAGCATCTACTGGATGTCTAATCACTTTTTAAAATTGAGGATAGATTCTTTTCTCATTCTAGATTATCCTTCTCTTCATTCTATTTCTTCAAGTTCCTCCCCCTCTCCCCTCCATGCTGGAACCACTCCCTTTCTGTCTCTCATTAGAAAAGAATAGGTGTCTAAAAGATACCAACCAAACATGACAAAACAAAGTATAAAATGATGAAATTAAAATGTCCATATTGAAGTTGGACACAGCAACTTGACAGGAAAGGAGCCGCAAGAATTGGCACAAGGTTCTCAGACCTACTTGTTCTCATAGTTAAGATTCCATAAAATGCTATGCTAATAGCCATAATACATGTGCATAGGACCTGTTGCCCTGTAAGCCCTGTGCTTGCTGCATCAGTTTGTGAGCAAATATGCACCTTGATTAAGTATTTCAGAGGACCTTGCTCCCCTGGTGTTCTCTGTCTCTTGGGGTTCCCTTGCAGGAAGTATTAAAAATCGATCCACAGTTCCCATGCTATTGCTAGCACCAGTGGGCCACACAGCACCATTGCTTCAAAATCTCTCTACCCAACTTGTTAAGCTCTCTCTCTCACGGTTCACTACCACTCCAGCCCCGTTCTTCAAAACTCTCATAAAAACACCACACAAACTTAGTTCAGAAACAATGGCAACTCAATCTCTGGGCGCAACAACTAAACTGCTGATCTTGTAAGCCATATTAAATCGAAATCCTCTGGTGGCAAATCCTACTGGATTCGCCATAAGCCAGGAGACACCAGTAGTTACATCTTGCCCTCTTGCTGTCCCATCTTAAAAGGATCCTTTCTCCCTCCTGCTTCCTCTCTTCCCCTTTCCACCCTGGAAGTCCTACTTACTTGCCCAATGATTGGCTCCTTTATTCATTAGGGGGATGGTTCACAAGAAGTCACCTGAATACATGACTCATTCTTTATTTGCAGCTTCTCCCAGGAGAGCAGAATCAGCATCAAAATACAAGCAACCCCAGGGCTATCCTCAAAAGGGTTCTTGCAATCTTTCCACCTTCTCTTCTGAGCTCTTAGGAGAGGGAGTTGATAAGGACCTCCAATTTATATTCTTTGTCCCTGCATGGTTTCCTCCTCATGGAGTGAAACTTAGAGCAAATCAGACACTAGTTGGCTTTGCTGTCTGTGCCAGTTTCATTGATTTCAGGAAGTTTCCTATGCTTCAGAATTTCATACCACCCCATATTTTAATCTATTGGTTAATAAAGTTTTAATCATTAAGCAATGGCATTTTTACAAGTAAATGATGATATTGATAAGGTATTAGCAAAGTGATACAAAGTCAAAAGGGATGAAAATACTGACAAATCTTTTCTTATGTATGAGTGTGAAGACACCCAAACTTGGGAGACCCTTCCTCAAGTCTCAGGAAATCACGACCACCCAAAGATCACAAGAAACCATACCTGGATGCAATCAGCAGAGGTTTATTAGGGAAGAGAGCTGGCAGCCAGCGGTCTAACTACATACTTGCACAGGAGTAGAGTTCGACCCCTCCAGCCAGTCTGAGGAGGGTTTTAAAAGGAAAAACCACAAACCAGGGGAGTGGGAAGGGGGTGAGGGGTTGTCAAGGATACAAAACATAAAAATAGTGGAACATTTCAGAGCTACTCACCCTAAATGATTAGTGTTGTGGCCCTCTCCACTCCATGCTTGTTGGCCACTGTTTCCTGGCCCAAGCTGCTGCTCGGTCTGCGGGTCAGGGGAGAGAGAGAGAGAGAGAGAGAGAGAGAGAGAGAGAGAGAGAGAGAAAGAGGGTGGGGATAAAGGGGAAGAGACTCGAAGAATGAAGACAAGACAGAGGTTCTGATCAAGTCTCAAGTCTCGTTTATTGAAGGGAAATCTGGGGTATTTATATAGTTTTGCCACGTGCCTTGCAGGTGTTTGTAGGAAGCCATGGTCAGCAGTGAAACAAGTAACTGTGCAGGTGCAAAAAGACAAAAGTGCGCCAAAAGTCACTGCCCATCCCGGGGCCTAATATGGGGTGATGAGTGAACAGCCAATCAGAAGTGAATACATCACTCTAGGGTGTATTTAAGCTGTGCCGCTTCCTGTCTTTGGCCCTTCCTCGTCTTTCACGTCTGCTGATACAAGATTAAACCCTCGCTGTGGTTACCACCCGAATTCTGCCTCTCGTGTTTCTCTTCCACGGTTGAAAAGGGGACACGGGAGGCGCACACAACAGGTGTTGATATGACATAAGCCTTACAGGTGTGGATAGCGTGAGTAGCACATGCACCATGTGCCTTGCAGGCTTGGATACCACTTGCACCTTACAGGCATGTATGGCGTGATTAGCACGTGGATAGCACATGCGCCTTGCAGCTGGGGGCAGTAAACAGCAAAAAAAAAAATGTGTTGGATATCAGAGTGTGCTTCAGCTGTTGTAGGCTGTTGAAAAACAAGTCTCACGTCAGGGTATATGGCTCAAGATGGCTGCAAAGTTGATAGCCGTTTTCTGCTTAAAGTCAGCTCCCAACAGATTAGAGTCATGTGAAAATCACTCTGCACACTCAATCCTCTCAAAAATGTAGTTCTACCATGACATTACCAACTATTTCAGGTTAACTATTTTCACTTCTACCGGCTATAGCCCCACCTAGATGGCTTGCATCTTTCTCTATGGTCAGGAATGTGTCTTCATGCCTTTTGGGCTTTTTCTATCCACAGGTGGGGTCTACTCCCTGAGGCTTGAGGAATGTAATCCAGTAAGTGTCCTCTGATTCAGGGATAATGTCCTCCACCGGGAATGTGTCCCAGGCAGTGAAAATCTTACATTCAGTCCCGCTTTCTGGAACTTACATTCTTTTGCTCAGGTCTAGGGTAAAGAAAAAGCTTTTATATATATATATATATATATATATATATATATATATATATATATATATATATATAGTTTTTCACTCTACAAATGTAGCATAATAGAGTTGTAATTACGTTCTGTAACAGAAACACTATGATCTTTATAAACGTCAATCTTCACAAGCATTAATTCGGCTTCATAGTAAACCATGGCATCTTCCTTTCCAGAGATGATGCATCATGCCCTGCTGCTAAAGCACATTTTATTTAAAATGTCATACATTTTCCATAAACTTTATACATTGAATATGAGCTAAAAACTTTAAATGGGTCATTTAACTATCTTAAGTCTCAGAACATAGATAATGTATAGATATACTACATACAGTTCTAAAAGATGAGCCTATTGATCAAAATATTTACTAACATTCCTATTGAATTTATTCCTGATTTTGTAATTTCCTAATAAATATGCATAGAACAAAAGAAGATATATGATACACATACTTAGGTTCCATTCTTTTCAAGTGTTTGGCTCATGTGATATTATTTCTTATGTCAGGTGTAATGCTACATGTTTTTGAAATAGATTTCAACTCATCTCTTGTGGAAATCGAATAAAAATGAAATAAGTATGGAAAATCACATTTTGTCATTTAATCATTGATAACTAGTCTAATATCTTTGAATAGTGATGAAATTCTAAATGTAAAAGAGTTTCATCACACTAATGATTTTTGAAAAAGCCATTAGGAAATATATTATCTTGTATTTGCATACACATAATACATAGAAATGCATGTATTATATTTATATATACACTAACATATATATTAACTAGAGTTATACCACTTACACTGATAATGCTCCCTCACAGATCCATAGATAATCGAACAAAACCCTAGAACTAAGCAGAAGAAACTCTCTTTCAAGTTGTTGGTCAGATGAGTTTAAGAAACTCCCCAAACAATAAGGGTACTGCTGTTGTTTTTAGTTGCCTCCTAGATGTTGAAGGTGTATAGTGACAGTTGTTGAAGACAGTGCACTTCACAGTGCACAAAGCTCAGAGGCTCTGATATGGATCTAAAGTAGAAGCCTTGTCCCTGCAGACTAGTTTTCATAGAACTAGAAGGTAACATGCAAGCTGACAAGGAATAGAAACAAACAACAGTCCTTCTCAGTTTTTAATTCTGTGAATCACAGCAGTCAAGATGGCACCATGACCCTGAGGGTGCAATAGTGGCAATCAGTGCAAAACCAGTAGTTGTCTAATTGAACATAACATTCACTCATCAGCAGGGAAATTTTTCTTACTAATAGAAGCATAACCAATTCCGTAGGGCTAACAAGGTCATGGAGACAACTTATAAACCACCACCATTCCTAACTGCATTTTGAATACTTTATTATTATTATTATTATTATTATTATCATTATCATTATTATTATATCCATAATTGTATACCTCTCACTCCTATCCAAGAAGCTTATTTAACATCAAACACAGACAATTTCAGAAAATCAAAATAAATGGTCAAAATAAAGAGAACAACTGATCCTATGGTTCCTAGTCCCAATGGAAACACCTACAGCACAGTTCTGACACATAACTTATAAGAGAAACTTAGCTAAGCAGGCCCAGTGCCAATGCTGGCATATGCACCACTGATACTTTCTTCCTGAGCTAACCTAGGATCTGCCACCATGGCTAGAGATCACTGATGCTGGATCAGGTATTTTAACAAGCCATTGAGAAAAAGACAGCTTCACATCTGGCTACCTGACAGTCAATAAGATGCTGGGAGGGTGAAATAAATGTTTGCCTGGTTCCTTTAATTAATGAGTCTGCTTTTGCCACTTGCTCGATTCCCAGAGTCTGTGTCATTGACTCTGAGCCTTCTTACCCCAGCCCCCAAGGGTCTTGGTAGGGGTTGTAGGGTGCCTAATACGCAGCTCTCTACCCATATGGGCATGGGCATTGAGCTTGCTTGTGTCTGGATTTATTTATTTATTTATTTATTTATTTATTTATTTATTTATTTATATTGTAGTCATCATCTTTAAATTCCTCTAACTGAAACAGTTTTTTCTCACTGCAGCATGGTCAAGTGCCCCATTTGGCCTTTTTGATACTTTGTTATTGTTGTGTTGTTATTATTTTGTTTCATTTCATTTTATTTTGTTGGGTGTTTTATTTTGTTTTCAGTAAGTTGGCCCCTTCATGTTCTATGTGCTTTGCCCCTGCAAGAGGTAAGCTTGCTCAGAGGCCTTCTTCTTATCCCTTTGTGTCCTTTGTCTTGATAGGGAGGAACATTATCTTTTACTTTCAGTTTGCCCTAAGTCTCCTCATAAAGACTGACCATCCAGGAGATAGAACCAAGGACTGACCCTCTCAATGGCCTTCCTTGTTCAGAGACACTGTGGGCATACTGCTGTGGCCTAAGAAACCTTGTCCCCAACTAAGCAAAAGACACCCGAGTCCTACATACATGATCCTTCTTCCTGGATTTTTTCCTTTATTGTTAGTTTATCTTTGTGTCTTGTCTTGCAATTGATAGCCTTCCTCCCACTGCAAGGAGACACAAGTAAGAACCATTTACGTTCCTTCCTGTCCCCAGGGGCATGCAAGTCAATTCTTCAAATCTGGAAACCTGGACTGAGGTGGCAGTTCTAGCTCCATGGATTTCTTCTGTAAACATGTGGGAACTTGATTTATGGATGAGGTTTTTGTTTCTGGTCTAGAAACGTGAGGTAAACTGAGGTGAATTTGGGGACAGTCACCCCACCCTCAGCTCTTTTGTTCTGATTCTTCTTGCCCTTATTGCTATTCTAAAGTCTTTATCTGCTGAGGAAGTTATTGCCTCCCACAACAAACATTGTTAGGAACAGGCAAGTTTGTACTTGTCCATAACTGCTCCTCCTTCAGCCCTCCGAGGAGGGGGAGGAGGAAGAAGAGGAGAAGGAGGGGCCTTCTGCTGTAGCACCAGCGAAACCATCTCACCTCTCAAAGGTGTCAATTCCCCAGTGCCCACTACAAGCCCCCCTCAGAGTACCTACAGCATGAACTTTGTCCCACAGATACAACTCCCCGACACTTACAGCCTCCTACAATCCTCTGCTGCTCAGTTGCCTCCATTGGCCCATAGGGCCCAACCCTAGGTTTATCCTGTCAACATCAGCATTGATGAGGCCGATACCCTTTGGGTCCCTACCCCCCTGGTTGACCTCATTTTAATTAGAAAGGTGGCCAATGACTCTCCCTAATTTGAACAGGTTCTGTGACAGTGGGACATGAAATTACAAACCTATTATGACAGGTACAATCTTCTTAAAGCAGTCCTGTAGCCACCGTGTTTTTAAACTGGAGGTCAGTATATCTGGAAGTGGCAAGTGTTAGGCACACTTAAATCTTCAATATAACCTTAACATCACCCTATACATGCTGACCAGCCATGGGGCATACATTAGCCCAGTTACCTAAGCTACTATCAGCCAACCTGCCTACTTTAACCAGGTGGCCAATCTGTCTTTCAAGATTCTTAAGACCTGCACTCCCAGAGATCCCTTTGCCCACTTCTGTATCCTAGTACAATCTGGGAGTTCTTTATGGATTTTATTAAGAGGGTTACAAAGCCGGTGGAGAGAAGGGTCGATTCTGGACTGCCTTAAGACATGCTTCTTAAGCAATTGGCTCAGGATGTTCTTAATGCACCCATGCACAATGCCCTAGCAACAGTCCATAATGATGGCCTTCATAAATGGGTAGTGGCCACCAGAGACCTTGAACCTGGCACAGGCCGAGTGTCAGCCCTGACTGCCTCTCTCAATGCCCTGCTTGCTGACTAGCAAAGATCCAATAAGACTTTTGCAGGGAGGCCTGCCTGATTGTTCCTGATGGGGCTGAAGAAAGACAGGACATCTCCTTAGAGACTTCCCTAAATGCTAAGCCAAGAACTAAGTGCCCTCACTGTAATAAAGGGTTTCATTGTCCAGGAGACTGCAGGTCCCAGAGCTCTGATAAACTCAGGATGATTTAAAATCTAAAAGAGAGTATTGCCCTCAGCCCTAGAGATAAGAGGTGAGTACTCCAATCCTACTGTGTATTGTGCTCTTCCAGAGTTTCCACATTCACCATGATGACTTTGTACCTAGATGGCGTTACAGATGGCACTGACCAACTCTCCCATTCTCTCTACCATCCCCCAGTTTCAAAGATATCTCAACACCCATATTCAGCATGCAGAAGTTATGAAGAGTCATCGTTCCAGTTCCCTGGGTTTGGGGGCTGGAGGTGGTTACTCTAAGGTTGCCTTTCTAGAGAACTTAGAAATGGTCATACTTGGAACAGGGAGAAAATAGCTAGAAATGATTGTATAGCCATAATCTTACTTGGTAGAAATCTTTATTATTACAAACTTAAAGTCCTAACTTCATATTTTGGTACAGAATTTATTTCGCTGCAAAATCAAGGTTTTCATTGGTATAAATTTCTTCTATTGATACAAAAATTTTAAAAGAGCAAGGCTTGGACCCAGTCCTTCTATAACTGTTATTATCAACTGATCTGAGATGTTAAGCCTGTGTATTAAGAGCCAAACAGCAAATTTATGGCTCTGAGTTTATTGTTAGGGTGTTTTCAAATATTTTAATTAGAAATAGCTGAGGGTAATTAGTGGACAACAGTCCAGATTACTTTACATAGATAGTTGGCTTTCAAAAATGGCAGAAATCCACAGAATGTAACATTTAATGTTATTTATTCACTTGTTGAAACAAATCTGCTCCTAACAGCTTCCCATTTGTGGATTCAAAGAAGCAGCTGAGCATCTTACCTCCAGGTGAAGTTGTATATTGTGGCTAGGTGGTCACTGAGCAGAAATTGCCTATCTCTCCTGCAGACCTGTGCTGTACTTGAAAGGACACAATTTAAAGGTTAGGGCAGCTTAGTTCTGCCAAGACAGAATAAACTAGTTCTTAATAACTCCTGTTTTTCAAAGGTCTGTCAGATGATCCTGGGCCAGAAGGCTGAAGACTGATGCACCAACTTCCTGACTTAACTGGAGCTGTATGGGTAGGCAGCAGTCTCTACAATTTGTCTCAGTTCTGGAAGCTGTGTTAGGCTTCTTATATATTTTCAGTTAATGTTCATTCTTGGATTTCTGATGAGGTTGAAAGGCTACTTATGGTCTCAGAGTCAACCAAGGCTATTTACATTGAGAGAACAGATTTGAGAGGATGGTTTTCAGATGACATACAGTCTAAAGACAGGATATATGTCAGGTGTAGAATTATAAGTCTTTTAAGTAAGGATAGATGACAGAGTGTTCTTTTTAATTGACAAAAATGATGGACTGGGTGTTAGGTCTATCTTGTACTTTATAAATTACAAAATGGTATTAGTTGTGATCAATTTATATTTGAGAGAAAAGTTTTAGTTTTTATTAGAACAAAAAAGAGGAAGTGTTTTGGATGGCTCTGGTACTCCTTGTATTTTGATGTTAATTCTGCTTTCCAGGGAGCAGCTGTAAATGAGGATTGACTCACATACTCAGGTGACTTCTTGTGAACCTTCCCCCAGTTGAATAAAGGGACAAATCACTGGGTAAGGGGGACTTCAGGGTTGGACAGAGGAAGAGAGTTAGGGCCCTTTTGGGACAGGGATAGACTGAGGACAGGATGTAGTTACTAGTGTCTCCTAGTTTCTATAGCAGATCTGCCAGGATTCACCACTGGAGAATTTAGATTTAATATAGATACAAAATTAAGCTTGTTCCTTGACTATTTGCATCTATTGTACTGGTACTGCGAGTTTCTCAGTCTAGAACTGACTTTAATACTTGCATGTAATTAAAATAGTATAAAAGCAAAAAGGAGGAGGGGGGATAGGATAGAGGTTTTCTAGGGAGGGGAAATGGTGTAAGGAGATGGCATCTAAAAAGTAAATAAATAAAATATCCAATAAAAATAAGATAAAAAATAATAAAAATTAAAGTAAATTAGACATTAAAAAAAAAAAAAAAAAGAAAGGGAAAAAAGGTTAAGATTCTAGTTGTTGAGTGCAGAGATTGAGTTACTATTGTTTCTGAACTAAATTTGTGTGGTGTTTTCCTTTCTGTATTGGTTCTACTTGATTCCAGAGAGAAAGGTACAGTGGTAAAGCATGGGTTTTCCAGATGTGCACCACAAAGGCTGTGGAGGTTTTGAAGCATGGAGCTAGTGTGGTAGCAACTCACCAGTGGGAACTTAGCAAGCTGGGTGGAGAGATTTTGGAGCTCTGAGTCAGAGAGTCTCCACGAGATAAGAGCAGGCTGGTGAGGGTTGAGAATAGCTGGGCATAGCACAGAAACTTGCTGTTCATTTTTTAATACTTCCTGAAACATGATAGGATTCCTGTAAAAGATTGTTAGATACTGGTGCAGATGTCACCATTGTCACTGAAAATGAGGCCTTGACCTTCCCTCCCTGGAAGTTTAAACAGAGGCACACCTTTACAGGTGTTGGAGGCAAGCAAACCACCAGGATGACTCTTTCATCCCTGTTGTCACTGAATTCCCTCACATGCTTTGTGGCAGGGACATATTAGAGGACATGGGTGTCATCCTTACAATGGACAATCGGGCCTTCTTGAATGACCTCATGGAACATAAACAAGTGGGCTTAATGAGCTTCCTAAGAGGGGATTATCCGCAATTCTAAGGGCCATTGCTCACCCAGTGCCTCCTTCCATCACTGTACCTGACCCTATACATCTTGCCCAGCTGTCAGATGCCAATATCTGGGTGGATCGGTGGTCAACCAAAGAACTGGTTGAGGAACAACTAAAATTGAGTAACTTAGAACCTTTGAAGAATAGTCATAACACCCCCATCTTTGTCTAAAAAAAAATTATGGCAGGAAAATATAGATTCTTACAAGATCTGAGAGCTTTCAAAGAAGCAATGAAAAAAAATGGAGACTACTCAGGCAGGAGTGTCTCTTCCTACTGCCTTCCCACACTACTATCACATGTTAGTTATGAATATTAAGGACTTTTTTCTAAATCCCCTGAGGACTGCAGGATAGATGCTACTTTTTCCTTTACAATGTTGGAACCTAATATGCAAAACCCAGCTAAGAGATACTAATGGACAATCCTCCCACAGAGAATAGAAAATAGTCCCACCATCTGCCAGCTTTTTGTGGCTGAGGCACTACAAGCAGTCACTAAAGATATTTTGATCATCCACTATATGGATGACATTATGCTGGCACATCCTGATTCATCTCTTACAAGGAGCTATTGAACAGAATCTAAAAGACTTAGAAAAGCTTAATCTGTTAGTTGCCCCTGAAAAAATCCAGGCAGTCCCCCATATGCCTTTCTGGGATTCTCTATTTCTAAACAGATTAGAACAGTCCCATAAACATTTTTTATGAAGTCCCTTCAAGGAGCCCTAGAAAATAGGGCCCACCCATGATTCATTTCACACATCAGATCACACGCCAGGCTGCCATGCATCTTAGCTAATGAGATGACTGGCTTAATGACAATGACTGTTGACCAGGGGCTCATGGAACAGGTGAAAGCATTGCATTAACAATTTCACCTTTCCTCACAAAATTTATAGAAGCTCCTGTCGGGATTATCCATGCTAGAATGCAGATATCTTGCAATATCTTGTGCCACCTGTGCCCTGTTTGCACCATTGGGACCTCTCAATAGGAGACATGACAATCCACAAAGCTGATGCTCACAGCAAGCCATCAAACAGAGCATGGGGACCCTAATGGAGGAGTTAGAAAGAGGACTGAAGGAACTGAAGGGGTTTGCAGCCCCATAAGAAGTACAAAAATATCAACTAACCAGACCCCTCAGAGCTTCCAGGAACTAAACCACCAATCAGAGAGTACATGTGGAGGGTCCCATGGCTCCAGGCAAATACATGGGATGGCCTTGTCAGAGATCAATGGATCAATGGGAGGAGAGGTCCTTGGTCCTGGGAAGGCTTGATGCCCCAGTGTAGGGGAATGTCAGGGTGGGGAGACAGGAGTGGGTAGGTGGGTGGGTGAGCACCCTCATAGAAGTGGAGGGAGGGATGGGATAGGAAGTTTCTGGAGGGGAAACCATGAAAGGGGAAAACATTTGAAATGTAAATAAATAAAATATCCAAAAAAAGCATATCCAAACTCAATGAGACCACAGTATCTGTTCTTGATTTTTGATACGGGAATCATGGAAAAAAGTTTGGAACAAAATAAAAAATTTTTTCTGACCTTTTTTGGATAGTCTTATGCTATAGTAGGAAAAATCATCATCATCATCATCATCATCTTGCTCGTCTTGTACAGCAAATTTCCAGGCAATATATCAACAAATCTACACTTCAAGTACTCATGGCCCTTGAGCATCCAGACTGAGGCCCACACAGACAAGTGATTAGAACTTGTCTTACAATTCTTGAGGACTGTATTACAACCTGATAGTCCCTCCACAGTGGCTGCCCTTTGAGGGTTGGTAGACAGTGGTAGGTAAGAACCTGTTTGGCACAGTTCATAGTGCTGGAAGGCCCCTGAGGTAGAGTCAACAAGGCTAGAAAAAAGTTAACTTCAACTCTCACTGGGCCAACCAAAATCAAAAACAAGAGGGTGGAAATGTAGGAAGAACTTAGCCAAGCAGTCTCAGCAACAATGCTGGTGCATGCAGTGCTGATACTTCCTCCCCAAGCCAACCTAGAATCTGTCAGGAGGGCTAGAGTTCACTGACTAGAGATCACTGACTAGAGATCACTGATGCTGGATCAGGAGATGGAGTGATCCATTGAGAAAAAGACAGCATCACATCTGGCTACTTGAGAGCCAATGAGGTTCTGGGAGTGGGGTATAAAGGTGTGCCCAGTTCCTGCAATAATCTAGACTGCTTTTGCTGCTTCTCAAATCCCAGAGTTTATGTAGTTGACTCTGCACCTTCTTAAGCTCCCACCCCTGCCCACAAGGGTCTTTTTTATTAAGTTTTTTTAAACTTTATTTATTTTTATTGATTATTTCATTTATTTACATTTCAAATGTTATCCCCTTCCTGGGTTCCCCTTTACAAAACCCCTATGTCATGTTTCCCCTAGCCCCCTGCTTCTATGAGGGTGCTCCCCTACCCATCCACCCACTTCCTAGGGTCTTGATTAGAACTTCAAGTAACAATAATTCTCCAGAAACATGAAAGAGAAGGTATAAAAGTTGTAAGAAAAAGACGACCAGGAATATGCACACACACAAATATATATAAATGTACACAAATATATTTATATGCATATATATATATATATATATATATATATATATATATATATATATGAATGAAAGAAAATCTGGCCATGAACTTGAAATAGAGTACCATAGAGGACCTGAAGAAAGAACAGTGAAGAGAGGAATGTAATATAATCACATTTTAATAAAAATTTCTACAATAGATAAATAACGAAATGAAAATCAGTGTTAAATAAATATGAATTTAAACATTACATGATGGCTCATACCTTTGTTTTCTGCTTCCTGAAACCTGAGGCAGCAGCTAGCTACAAATTCCATAAGAGTTTGCATTACATGGAAAGACTGAAACAAGTGTGACTACACATAGATAGTCTCAAATTTTCAAGATGTAAAAATAAAAAGAGATCTCTAGTTATTCCATCATAGGTACTGAAAGAAATTTGAAGGTCAGAGGCTTGAGCCCTCGATACTGCTTTCCTAAACTTACCAGTGTTGGTATTGGGTCTCATTTAGGAATTAACACACCAATGCAGAAAATGGTGTCAGTACTAGATATGAATGGATGATGATGTTAACATAATACTTTAGGTTCTGAATTATACTGTTTAATTTAAATAATTTAATAAGAATGACAAATTCTTATTAAGAACATAAAATGGAATATGTTTATAAATTTATAAGGAACCAAAGGTAAGCCTTTAAAGAAGGAAGAAAATGACATGTGCTATATTCAAGCCAGGATGTATACACTGTTCAGGTCAGTGAACAGTAGG
The DNA here is from genome assembly GCF_011762505.2 of Arvicanthis niloticus. Classification (NCBI taxonomy): domain Eukaryota; kingdom Metazoa; phylum Chordata; class Mammalia; order Rodentia; family Muridae; genus Arvicanthis; species Arvicanthis niloticus. The sequence continues at coordinate 6,078,804 of NC_133437.1, forward strand.
TAGATGAAGCCAACTCACATTCTATATAAGTAGCATGTCGGTCTACAATAATGAATTACAAGCCATAGACATAAATTGGTTTTGCTTATCAGTTGTTGTAAAAAGTAAGAAAATAAGAAAAAATAGAATAATATGATGTATCAGAAAGTGTCATAATGTAGGTATGTTATATTCACATTTACTTACCCATGAAATCAATCTCTCAAAGTGCTCTATTTTTATGATCTCTTTTTGTGTGCGCTCTCTCTCTGTCTTTCTCTCTCTGTCTTTCTGTCTCTCTGTCTCTGTCTTTATGTGTTTATGTGTATATCTGTCTTTTTCATTTTGATCTCTATATTTTTACATATGTATACATTCATATGCATTTATCTTCCTAAATAGGGTAAATAATTTATATTAAAATTAATTCCATATTTTAGTGAGATAAGATACAAGAATGTGTTTATCTGACAGTTTCAACTGAAAATAATTACTTAATGCCTTAGCTTCAGGAAAAATGAAAATCATTGCTTAACACTAACCATTGAAATGTTGGCACTGCATAATTCTTAATCTCATATTAATACAAAAATATTTATAACTCTAGATTTGAAAACACACAAACACTGTTTTAACATCATAGAAAGAAAATGTGTTAGAGTGTTTCAACTCTCCACATCATGGAAAACCAGATCATCTAATAAATGTGAAAGTATGCTAACCATGGTATCTTTGACTATTCTGAAGAATAAGTATCTTCAGTATCTCAGAGGCTTCGAATTACAAAAGCCTTTGTTCATAAAAATATAATTTGTTTTCTTTTTTTTTTCAATTGATGCAACTCAGTAATTTTTATTGCAACTGGAAGACAATACATCACAGAAACTTTATGGTAGGTTTGGGGAAGTGTTATTTACAATAAATGATGAAGTAGTTTGTCTTTGGCAATATGGTTACACATGAAGAACGCAATATGCTGTATGGATCCCTCCCAAGCAACACCAAGTCCCTGGAGCTCGGCTGATGGAGCCATCTCCACACTGCTGCTGTAAGCTAATGCAAACACCACCAAACATCATTTTCTTTCTCCTTCATGGTTCTCCCCTTCTGTTCATGATGTTGGCAGTTTTGTACAGAAATACAGAAAAAAATGGCTTCTAAAGAAATTATTACTCTTGTAAATTAATTTGGCCATGTAGACCTGTTGGCCAGGGGAAGTTGGGTGACCCCAAGATTCAGCCACAAACCTTGTGGTCTTCTATTTTATCATTGTGGTCTTGTTTGTTTTCTGTAAAATTAGAACAAAACTCAGAAGTGTTAAAGAATCAGAGTAGTTAAAAAAAAATTCTTATGTAGCTGTTTCCCAGACACACACAGATTCTTTTTCTCTCCCCATGTTCACCATGGTGGGACAGGCGGTGAGTCAGTGGAGGGAGTCTGGCTGAGCCAGCTATGACCTTGGATGGCTTCAACATACATACTCTAGAAATGGCGACTGTGTCCATAACCCAAAGTGTGCTGTTTCCTCTAAAACGGGAGAAATGGGGAAGTCAGGTATGAAAAGATAATACAATTTCTAGGTTTGACAGGATCACCATATCGAAGTCTTTTGAGAATCCAATATGGAGTATCAATTATTTGCAAAAGCATGGAGAAGTCATGTTCTCTACTTTTGCAAATGAAACACAGTGGAGGAACACTGCTGTATAGATTCCAAATAAAGCGTCTTGATTCCAATACTAACGAGACAGGAAGGGTACTTGTGAGCATCCCACAGCAAGACAGAAGTGGTCAGTCCACAGAGGGCTCATTCCAGAGGCTCGACAGCACGAGGCAGCACCGTAGACTAACATCTGTCTCGGCCATGAAAAAATGGATCATTTTTAAAATGGTGTTTTCCTTCCTTAATTTTTGGTCAGTGAAGCTAGCACTTGTTTGCTGAAGGGCAGAAGAGTGACCAAGTCATACCAATTATTCATGATAAAGCAACCAAGTGGATGAGTCTTTGCTTAATTCAAGAATAGCCAGCAGGAGAGAAAACGCTGGGAGTTCATCACCATGGTTGTCGCACTCTCAAAGGAGGAGGAGTTAACAGATGAATTCACAAAGGTGGGCAGGTCGATACAGAACACTGAATGCTGTGTATAACTCCTCATGACATCCCAAGAAACGGGAACACCACACAATGTATATACTTTGATTTACACATTCTGTCACAAAGGAAAAGAAAAAGAAACAAAACAAAAAACAAGACACCATTACAATTCTGTAACTGTGTTAACTACAATAGAAACTAAAGTCTAGAGTCTGACAGGTAACCAAAAAAAAAAAAAAAAAAAAGTTTATCACTTAGGTTATATAGCAAAAGTGTTGATGTATATTATATATAGTAGTATAAATAATAAAAAAGTATTATTTAAATTAGATCACAGTGCTGTATCATGTGCCTAACAGTGTTTGATATAGTACTGGTGGGCTGGGACCTACAACACAAAGAACTGAACTGTCAACACTGGAAAGTCACAATTAAGAGGGGACATAGGTTCCAATGTTTTCTTTTGGTGGCAAAAAATAAAAATAAAATAAAAATAAAAACCCTGCTGGAGATGAAAGAAAAGGACTTCTCTATAGAACATAGAAATCAATCTACACATCTGGGCAGCTGTGATCCACCAGAAAGAAATGAGTCCCAACCTGAATAAGGTTTGAAAGGGGAAAGAGAAATCACACTGAATTTAGTCTAATCCCGTATATGGGAAAACTTCCCATTCCAATCACTTGCCCCTAACTCTGGCATCATGTCATAGGCTTGTCCACCCCACCCCCCCAAGAGAGAGTCTAGAGGTTGGAGTGGCATTAATCAGAAAGCCAGCATTACCAAAAGAACTCACTCTTGAAAAAACTAAAAAGTGTCTAGATATGCTTCCTGGTTGGCTAAGACTCATAGAGTATCCTAGGACTGCATTCTCCTGAAAGACTGTTGTTACCACTAGCATTAATAGCTGTGGACCCTGAATACAATGCAGCAATGGCCATAAATGATGTACATATTAGTGCAATAGTAGCATGACTGATATCAAGGAAATTGTCTGATTAGAATAGGGTTTTCTTCACAAGAAGAAATTCACTCTTTCTACAGTAAACTCAGTAAAATGTCTGACAGGGGCAGTTACATTCTCCAGTAAGAATGATATTGTTGTTACTTTGATAAATAGACATATCTATCAATTTGCCTAAAAATATTTATGTCTATGCCAATTTTCAGCATTGGCCAGAGAAGTTTCTCTCTCATAGTAGTCAGTGGTAATGATGACTCCTGAAGACCCTAGTTCAATTCATAGAGCACACATGGACATCAACAACCATCTGTACTTCTCTTCTGACTTCCATGGGCAAAATTCATGCATGTAGTGAAAAGAAATGCATTTTAGCAAAATAACCAAGCATATAAAATAATATGAAAACAGCTTCAAAATATAAATGAATGACAATAAGATCAAGAGGAGGTAGATCAGGAACCTGAGGGTAGTTTGATATGCTTGTTTCTAGATTTGACATGGCTATTTCATTATTGAACTCACTGAAGATGTGATCACCTACAGCAGATTTTCCCAAGACAGAGCCCATGGAACTGAGTTTTGGAGATGGATAGGTCGCATGCAGCTTTACCTTTCTTGGGGATTTATATGTTACTGATAGTTGATGAGGAAAAGTTTGTTCATCAGCTTTGTAGGTAACTCTAAAACTAACTATTGGAAGAAAAACAGATGGTTTACCTGGGGAATTCTGCCATTTCTCATTCACCCATGTACATCTAGGCTGAGAGACATAATACCATCTTAAAGCTTCAAATTTTAGACTAAAGGAATTTGGCTCAAAAAGACAGAGGTGGGCAGCACTAGCTGTCTTTACTGAGAGTATAACAGAAGCTGTTTTTACCTAACTCTTAGCCCCTACCTACCACTAAAGGTAAGAGTGTAGAAAACTAAATGTGAATTGGCACTCTGTCCACCAAACATTGTGATCCATGGTGCTTTTAAGTTTTTTAAGTATAGAGAATAATTGATACAGATTGACTCTCCATCCACCCAATTAGATCCTACATATCATTTTCCAGGGTCTAGACCAGTGAATTTGCCTGAAACGCCCTTTCATGAACTCTTGTCCAATCCCTAGACCTAGCTCAAGTCCCACATTAGAGACCCAGCCTAGGCACCTTTCTAGGTCCCTCTGCCTCCATGATAAGCAACATCTAGGAACATGTCATCGTGTCTGCCCCTCCACAAGCCCTTTCCAGGACACATCCAATATCCAACCAAGCCAGACCTACCTCAAAACTCGAGTCTGGAAAGTGGCTAAACATTCTGCACATTAGCCCAGTTCCCTTTGTTTATTAGATTTCATTCCACCTAAACCATGTGCAAACATAAGCCCTACTGTACCCACACACAGGCACATTCATTTTCTGCCTAAACCTATTGTGTTTATATCTGACACAGAACTAAAACATTTTTTCACATGTTTAGATTTGATCAAAAAAAATTACAAACACTACTAAAGATCAAGCAACCTAAAACCTATCAGCCCTGCAGAAATGTTTGCCAATGAGAATTACTTAAATAAACTCCAGGAAGCATTTTATTTCTACAAATAATGAAATAAATTTTATTATATTATTTTATTTATTTTACATTTCAAATATTTCCTCCCTTCCCAGTTTCTCCACCCGAAGAGTCCAAACAAGGCAGTTCTCTTATACATATTTACTTGGGGGCCACAGACATGCCCATGTATGCTCTATGATGTGTGGTTTAGACTCTGGGAGCTCTGAGGGGACCCAGGTTAGTTGATACTGTTGTTCTTCATATGGGGTTTCCTTCCCCTTCAGCTGCTTCAATTCTTCCCCTAACTCATCTTTAGGTGTCCACTACAGTGCAATGGTTGGGTGTATATATCTGTATCTGTCTCAGTCAGCTGCTAGTAGAGCATCTCAGAGGGCAGTCATACTATGTTCCTGTTCTGGATGTCATTTTGTGTCTGGGTTATCTTGCTGAGGATGATAGTATCTAGTTTCATTCATTCACTTCAAAACTCATGATGTCCTCATTTTTAATAGCTGAATAGTATTCCATTGTGTAAATAAACCACATTTTATGTATCCATTCCTCAGTTGAGGGACATCTGGGTTGTTTACAGCTTCTGGTTATTATGAATATGGCTGGTCTGAACATAGTGGATCATGTGTCCTTATGATATGGTGGAACATTTTTTGGGTATATACCCGGGAGTGATATAGCTGGGTCTCCAAGTAGAACTATTTTCGATTTTCTGAGGAACTATCAAATTGATTTCCAGAGTTATTGTACCTGTTTGCAATCCCACCAGCAATGGAAAAGTGCTCCTCTTTCTACACAGCATGTGACGTCACTTGGGTTTTTGATCTTACCCTTTCTGATTAGTGTAAGGTGAAAATCAAGGTATTTTGATTGGCATTTCCCTGATGACCAAGGAGGAACAAACTCAAAGAAAAAAATCACATGATCATCTCATTAGATGCTGAAAACTTTTTTGACAAAATACAACACATTTCTTGTTAAAATCTTGGAGAGATCAAGAATTCATGGCACATACCTAAATATACTTAAATATAATAAAAGCAATATACAGCAGACCAAAAGCCAACATTAAATTAACTGTAGAGAATCCCAAATTCAATGATACAATACCACTAAAATTAGGAACAAGACAAGGCTACCCACTCTCTCCCTATCTATTTACAACAGTAGAGGAAACACAATTTTAAAAACTAATAATAATGTTCATTAAAAAATTTAAGAAATTTATACAAGTACAAAAATAGCTAAAAAAAATTAAAGAAGATTTTCTGATTTCCAGTGTGGTTATATAAGTTTACAATCCCACCAGCAATGGAGGAAAGTTTACCTTTCTCCACATCTTCACCAGCATGTGCTATTTCTTGAGTTTTTGGTCTTAGCCATTCTGATTGGTATAAGGTAGAATCTCAGGTATTTATTTAAATTTCCATGATGACTAAGGTGATTGAGTGTTTCTTTAAGACCCTCTCAGCCATATGACACTCCTCTGTTGAGAATTCTCTGCTTATCCCTGTACCCTATTGTAAAACTAGATTATTTGTGTTTTTAGAGTCTAACTTCTTGAATTCTTTATATATGTTGGATATTGGCCCTTTGTCAGTTGTATGGTTAGTGAAGATCTCCTAATCTGTAGGCTGCATTTTGTACAGTTGACAGTGTCATTTGCCTTATAGAAGCTTTTCATGAAGTTACATTTATCAGTTGTTGACAATAGGACCTGTGTCATTAGTGTTCTGATCAGGAAATTTGTCCCCTGTACCAAAACATTCAAAGCTATTTCCCAATTTTTGTTCCATTAGATAAAATATCTGGTTTTATTTGAGCTTCTTGATCCACTTGGACTTGAGTTTTATGCAGGGTGATAAATATGAATCATTTTCCATTCTTGTACATGTAGTGTAAGACTCTGACAAGCCTTAACTACCAGGGACCCCATGAGTGAACCACTGGGAGACAGAGACTGATGCAAAGCAAGAAGAGTTAATTGTCCCAGTGCACTGAGGTTGTCCTGTATCCAAAAGATGATCCTCCATGCCACAAGGACATGTGCTCTGCTATGCTCATAATAGCTTCATTTGTAATAGCTAGAAGTGGAAAACAACTCAAATGTACCTCAACTGAAGAATGAATACAGAAAATGTGGTTCATTTACACAATGCAATACTATTCATCAATTAAAAACAAGGACATCATGAAATCTGCAGGCAAATGGATAGAACTAGAAATATCATCCTGGGTGATTGTGATGAGATTTTATGTGCTTGGCCTAGGGAGTGGCACTATTAGGAGTTCTAGTCTTGTTGTAGTAGGTGTAGCACTGTGGGCATGGTCTTAACATGCTCATCCTAGCTACCTTGAAGTCAGTCTTCCACTAGCAGTGTTCAGATGAAGATGTAGAATTCTTATCTTTGCCTGCACCATGTTTGCCTGGACGTTTCCATGTTTCTGACTTGAAGATAACGAACTAAACTTCTGAACCTGTAAGCCACCCCCAGATAAAATTTGCCCTTTATAAGAGTTGTCTTGGTCCTGGTGTCTGTTCAAAGCAGTAAAATCCTAACTAAGACAACAATGTAACCCAGACCCAAAAGTTTATGCACTGTATGTACTCACTGATAAGTGAATATTAGCCATAAAGTACAGAATACCTATGTTAGATCCCACAGATCCCAAGAATTTAAACAGGAAGGAAGGCCCAATGAAGATGCTTGAATCACACTTAGAATGTAAAACAAAGGAGCCATAGGAGTCCCAGGGAGGAAGTTAACAGTATTAGAGAGGGGAGATAGAGGGGAATGGGGGATACACAGGGGAGAGACACAGAACGCCAAAAAAAAAAAAAAAAAAAAAAAAAAAATGAATGGAAAACTGCAACTTCTGAGAGTGGGGTAATTGGGGGCATCTTTAGGAAGTCCCATAGATCTGAGTTGAGGAAGGCTCTCAGGACTTAATGCAGGTAACCTTAGACATGATACCTAACAATGTGGACATGGACCAAGAAGAGACTACCTTCTATAGCCAGGAAGAACCCCCAATGGAGAGATAAAGACACCAATGTATCCACAAAACTTTTAACCCCAAATTTGTCCTGTATAAAAGAAATGCAAGGAAAAAGATGGACCAGACACAGAGGGAATGGACAACCAATAACCAGCCCAACTTGAAACCCAGGCCATGGGCAGGCAGCAATCTCTGACATTATTAATAATACTACTCTGTTATACTTGCACTACAACTGTCCTCTGAGAGGCTCTACCCAGCATCTGACTGAAATACTTCATACCCATAGCCAGTCACTAGATGGATATTGGAGACTTTTATGGAAGACTTGAGGGGAAAGATTGAAGGCCCTTAAAATGATACTAACCCCATAGGAAAACCAACAGAGTCAACCCCTAAGAGCTCTCAAAGACTGAGCCACTGTGATGGTTTGTGTATGTTTGACCCAGGGAGTAGCATTATTAGGAGATGTAGCCTTGTTGGAATAGGTATGTCTCAGTGGCTGTGGGCTTTTAATACCCTAGTCCTAGCAGCCTGAAAATTAGTGCTCTGCTAGCAGCCTTCATTTGGAGATGTAGAACCGCCAGCTCTCCTGTACCATGTTTCCTTGGATGCTGCTATGCTCCCACCTTGATGATAATGGACAGAACATCTGAACCTGAGATTCAGCCCCAACTTAATTTTGTTTTTATAAGTCTTGCCTTGGTCATGGTGTCTGTTCACAACAGTAAAACCCTAACTAAGATAGCCACCAACAAAAGAACATACATGGACTAGAATGTGGCTGCTGGTACAGACATAGCAGACATGCAGCTCAGTCTCCATGTGGATCACCCAACAACTGGCATGGAGGCTCTCTCTAAAGCTGCAGCCTGACTGTGGTGTCTAAATCCTAACAGGGCTGCCTTGTCTGGTCTCAGTGAGAGAGGATGCACTTAATCTGGCAGAAACATGTAGTGCCAGGATTGGGAGATACCTCCAGGGGACCCTAACATCTCAGAGGAGAAGAGGAGAGTGGATGGGTGGACTGACTCTGTGAGGGGATGACTGGAAGTAAAGACAACATTTGGAATGTAAATAAATAAGTAAATAAACAAATAAAGAAAATAAAGAAAAGGAACTTAAGGAGACTAAACACCTATGTGATATCCCCCCTAAATTTTAACCATAAGGCAGATCAAATAAAGAAGAAAATTCAAAATGTAAAAGTGAAATTCGACAAGAAATATGGAAGAGTACTGAATTTGCAATAAAGATGGGCTTGAAGGAAAACACAATATCCCAAGTAGAAAACTCGAAGAAGAACTTTACAAGTAGAATGAAGCAAGCAGTAGATATAATATCAAGATATCAGAACTTAAAGAGAGAGAATCTACATTAATAAGGTAGAGGTATGAAAATTCTCTCTCTCTCTCTCTCTCTCTCTCTTTCTCTCACACACACACACAAACACACACATGTGGAGAGAGAGAGAGAAAGAGAGAGAGAAAGAGAGAGAGAGAGACAGAGAGAGAGAGAGAGAGAGAGAGAGAAAGAGAGAGAGAGAGAGAGAGAGAACAGTGGAAAAAATTCCAAAGTCATATTCATAACTCAGGAGGTCCAGTGACAGGCTCAAATTGAGTTCCAGCTCATGGAGAGGCCGCAAGGCCTGACACTATTATGGATGCTATTATGTACTTACAAACAGGGGTCTAGTATGATTGTACTCTGAAAGGCCCAACAAGCAGCCGATAGGGCCATGTAGACTTTCACACTCAACTAGTGAACAAAAGCTGGTGACCCCTGTGGTTGAATTAGGGAAAAGCTGGAAGAATCTAAGGAGGAAGGATAACAGTATAGGAAGACCAGAGTAGTCTCAACTTATCTGTACCCTGAGGATCTGTGAGACACCGAGCCACCAACTGGGAAACAGACACCGGCTGATATGAGGCCCCCAACATATATACAGCAGAGGACTGCCTGGTACGGACTCAGTCAGAGAAGATGCACATAACCCTTGAAAGACTTGGGGACCCAGGAAGTGGGGAGGTCTTGTGGGGTGGGGACATTGTCTTGGAGATGAGAGAGGGGAGGAGGTGTGGAATGTATAACAGTCAGAGGGTGGACCAGGAGGAGGATTAAGTCTGGACTGTAAAAATAGATTGAAGAATAAACAAAACAAAACAAAAAATGATGTGGTAACTAAGAAGTCTGGAAAATCTCATGAAAAGTTTAAGGAAAGATGAATCATTGAACATAGAATATGCTATTAGTGATCATAGCTTTTGTTAGTTTTCTTCTTTATGGCCTTTTGATTTTTGAGGTACATAAGGAGAAATATTATTGATGTATTTGGAAATATTAAAGGAAAGAATTTATACAATAATCATGAGGGGGACTCACAATAATTCTATTAAAAATATTAAGTATAGGTGTAGAGTGAAAAATTATAAAGGCCATTTTATGAAATATGTGTAGATTTTTCACCTTACAGAACACGGAACTGAAAATAAGATTTCAGGCCTTCACATTCCAGGTGAAGGACACTTGCTGGATGACATTCCTCAAGCCTCTCCCACCTATGGGTGGGAGAGGCCCAAGGCAGGAAGGCACATTCCTGACCACAGATAAAAGATGCTGCTACCTAGGTGGGGCTATAGCCAGAAAAAAAGCAAAGATAGTTAATCTGAAATAGTTGGTAAATGGCAGGATAGGACACAATGGCATGGTAAAAACCACATTTTTGAGAAGAATGAGTATGCAGAGTGATTTCACATGACTCTAGATCATTTGGGCTAGATTCCCTGAAATGTTCCACTGTTCTTGGTTACCCTTCCCTTGGTCTTCCCAGTGCTATGTTCAAAATTTGTAAAACAAATGTGTAACCACGTGAAAATGCAACCATTCATGTGTAAGCGTGCAAAAATGCCTTCCTTCCCCCACCCCATGCTATAAAAGACCCTTTAACCCACCACTCGGGGCCAAAACCTTGCTCTTGGAGCTAAAGAGCTGGTCGTTTTGACTGCCGGCTTACTTCCCTAATAAAGCCTCTGCAGATTGCATCCAGGTATGGTTTCTTGTGATCTTTGGGTGGCCATGATTTCCAGAGACTTAAGGAGGGGTCTCCCGAGTATGGGGGTCTTCATAGGCAAATGCCAAATTAAGCAGAAAGAGGTTAAATCCCTTGGCCAAATATATTTAATTGGAGACCAGTGCTGTAGATACATAAACATATGAGCAGATAAATTATAGTAGCAACTAGAAGAGCCATAGTCAGTATCAGCATGTTTGATCATCAAGGTTTGATAGCATAGCTGAACTCAAATTGTTCTACTGAATGAATGTACAGGGATAAATAGGCTGAGCACTCATTGTCTACATTCAAGAACCCAACAGCGGCCTTTGGCTGAAATTGCCTCTCAAGAGGCAGTACCTTACTTTCTGCATGACAAGCTCTTTCCCCATCACACTGCTGATGCCTTTAGTATTGTGGATGAATTGATGATACTATTTCAGAATCCAATCAGAAATAATGGATTATGTTTGATGTTAATATTCCTATGAACAAACAATTATATTGAAGGAATTTATCTAATAAATTAGTAGAGATAATCAAAGGTCAAGAACCCTTGTGTGTTATATATATTTTCCTGCAGCTTACAGACACATTAATAATAATAGTAATAATAATGATAATAATAATGATAATGAGGGAAAAGAAATTATTAGTCATATACTAATTCTGAGGAAGCTAAGGATAATAACTTAAAATTAATGATGAAAGTGTTTTGTCTCCATATTTGTAAGGGATGTTATCAATATTTATTTAAAGTTATCAGTATTAACTCATTCAAACAATTTGTAATACTGCTTCCTACAGTTAATTTATTGTCACTGTCATTCTTGGCCACTTTAATCTATTGTAGATTAAAGTAGAAGTAGAAGTACAGTAAAAGTAATTGTTAAAAAATAATAACAAATATTTATTTAGAATGTGAAATAAAAATGTAATAAAAATTCATATATTTTTATAAACATCATTAAGCATTTAAAAAAATCTTCAAAGTTTCAAATCACAGATATATCAGCAAAATGTAACTGTGTATGTATAGATACTTAATTTTAAGTTTTTATGATCAGATTATAGTCCCTGCCCTGTCTAAAGTAAGCAAGCAGTGTCATGCTTAATATTTAATTTTGTAAGTATTTGTTTTACATCAAAGTCAATGCCATTATAAATATTTTCCTTTGATCTTTGTTCTATCTTTACTATACTTAGTACTTATGATCAATATCTTTCAGCATTTATATGTACAAAATAATATAAAAAATTCAAAAATATTTTTATAAAACAGATAAAATGGGCTTTTTTTCTTATGTATTACTGAGTTGAGGATGTGACAAGAGAGTTTAGGATGTAAAGTCACTTGACGTGATATCTGATGACCCAAGTTCAACCTTTAGAAGGAATAAACCAACTTTCACAAGTTATTCTCTACATGTATGTCACAGCACGCGCATGTACACACATGCACACACACATATACACACATGCACACATGCTAAATATAAATAACAATACAATATTTATGTGAACTGTGAGCATGATGTAAACCAGAAATATTTGTAAGTATGAAAAAAGCAAAACTTTGTCTTTGATAGTTAATAAGTAGTCTATAGTACACAGGCATATTACAAAGAGTAGAGACATGGGGGTGGTGTGTCTTCCTCTCTAGCCTGTTAGATTGCATGGACTGATAGTATAACTGGTCTTTTCTAAGTCTTACAACATAATTGATGACATATAAATGTTGAAACATACATGATACATTACACATTAAGCTAAAATGCAATACAAATCTAGAGATTTACATTTCAGTTACTTTGCCAATAATTCATTGTTTTTGTATTTGTTATATCAACACATTAAAATATGCTTAAAAGCTGTCTTTTAATGGATTCCCTTTATTTTTGAAATCCTGTAAAACTAAAGACCTAGTCTACTCTTATTTTAATACACATTGAATTACTCCTAGAAGCTTTGGTTTTTTTTTTAAATCAGTTCTAACATGTAGAATATTTAATATTTAAGAGTTTAATATACTTCTGCATACACTAACATAAATAAATGTGGTTGTCGAAGGCTGTTAGATGAGCGCTCCTTTCCATGCAGCAGAGAGAGGCAATCTGTTAGTATTATTCGTGCCTCAAACAAAATCTGTGTAAAAGAGGCACAAAGCAAGTGTGTTGTAGAAGCTGTATGTGCTCCTGATGCCCCATGGCATGGAATTTCTGCTACAGATCAGACTTATAAAGTGCCACTTAAAAGAATACATTTTAATAAGTGCTAATTATTTTCATTTGATTTGTGGCAATAAATTGGTAATGAAAAAATAATCTGTCAATATTTAAGTTTCTGTATTCAATATTATAATATACATAATATATATGTAAATTCTTTTTCTACAGAAATAAAGATATTTGAGTAAAAAACTTACTATGTATATAATTACATGTAATTATATACATATATAATATACATATATAATGTATATAATTATAAAAAACTTAGATTGTATAATTTATGTTTTGCTACACACATGAGGGAATGGGAAGGTGACAACACTGAGCTTAAACAAGCATGGATTCATGATTTGCTCAGCTTTGCAGAATCAATGATGTCACAACTTGCACCCATTACCTATTCAGTAAAGAAATATCTCAGTTCATAGTGAAACATAACTCTTACTTCATCTTGATATGTATATGCATCTAGGTAAAAGTCTTAATTAATCATGTTATGCCTTTGATTTTTGAATCTCAAAAGCAGCTTAAAAGCTTGTTATATACTACACTGTTTCTTCTTTTTTAAGAAGAACAAATCTGTGTGTGAACATCTATATTTTTTCTAAATACACTTCCATACTTTCTCAAATATGTATACACACAGAAACATACTATATAAGTTTCATACACACTATAAATCAACAGGTGTTTATTATTATTTGTATACCATCAACTCAATAAATTTAACTAAGCTCAGACTCTAAATATATGCCAAGACTATTTGTAGATTTATTATTTAGAAATACTCCATAGATTTTAATGAATTCTTATACTGAATAGAGTAAAATATATTATTGTAATATATATATATGTATATATAATAAATACATAAAATTTTATACATATATTTATATGTATAAAATATTCATATGTTTACATGTTAAATATATATAGAAATATAAATACACACACACACACACACATATATATATATATATATATATATATATATATATATATATTTTAAATGTTAAGACATAAAATATTCAGACCAGGTTCATGTTGTACTATATTTATATATCTTAGCTTTTCTTTCCACAAATCAATATCTACAAATAATAAATGAGATCCCAGAGGGCTGAGTTAAGCTTCAACTTTCACTTGGCAATATTGCAATTGATCATTTACTCAATAATACAAGTGATTGGTCACACTATGGAACACCCTTTGCACACTATATACAAAAGCAATACCTTTCAAATAAACACCATGGTTACCCTAAAGATTACACAATAGCTTGGGTTAGAATGATCTTCCAAATCCAAAAGAGGTAAGATATCTTAAAACCCAAATAATGAACAAAGCTTCCAACATCATATTTATTTTTGTTGTGTACACTATGTGTTACCTAGTCAAAAGTACCTTTGTGACTAAAAGCACCATATCGACACAGTGTGTTAAAAAGCCACAATGCAGTGACATCTATAGTATCTGAATCAGTTTGATTCTCAGTATAATAGTATACATACTAGTATACAGTAGCCTGTATCGATCCATAATTTCTTTAATTATAAACAAAACATTCTATACAGGACTTCATGCCAATACATATTGGAGAATGAGTTTACCATAGCAAGTACAAGTTCTGTTCATTCCCTCTGTTTATTACTCTATTCTGTCAATCAAGTCTAGAATGATAACCCGACCATAGAGTCTTAAGTTAAATTCAACAGACAATAAAAAGTTAACTAATTTGAACACAAGTTAGCTTACAGACCTGAGAGGCAGTGGGACAAAGGTTAATAAAGATTAGTCAACAAAATAGACCCTATCTAGCATCCTTCTGTAAGGTCAGGAAGATGGAGAATTACCCACTGTATCATTTCCTTCCAGACAGATTCAATTGCTGATGAGAGAATATCATTTATTTGTTTTCCCATTTTTCAATTTTAGACATATCTGTGTATAGTAAATATGTTTTAAAAGATATAAGAAACACATATTTTAAGTTTTACAAAGTTTTCCTGGTTTTCTTCATTCCTTGAGAATTTAAAATGCATGTTGACTAATTTAAATATTTACCTTAAAAATGTCCAAAAATCAGTGGAATTGTTAAATAAGGCAAACATTCAAATATTTCCTTTGAGAGAATATGTGAGTTAAAAATATACAAAATGTTAGATGTTAAATAGAATTAATTATACTTTTTCTCAAACTCATAGTTTAAACAATTAGCCTGAAAAAATAAACAAACAAACAAAACCCTATAATTATAAGAAATACTATTTAGAGATCAAATGTGCTAAAGAATTGTGAAGACTTACCCACAGCTGCCAACATCCAGTCATTTGCCAAAATTAAGAGTTTGCGGCATTTTCCTGCAGGCTACTGGTCTCTTACTTCACAAAGGAGTTCACCAATTAATTTAGCACTACCTCCAATGATTGAAAATAGAATATAATATCTTTCTTCCTGGTTTAATTTTTTGGCATTATTTTTCTATTTCCTTCCTTAAGTGGCTTGTGTCATGCACACAAAATGGCACCATTCTCTCTCCACAGAGGCAGGCTTTATATCCCAAGCTCCTGTGTGAGTGTGGGACACAAAATACCACTTCCTTATTATGTGCTTGTTAGCTTGTAAAATCTATGGCAATCACTTCAGTCCCAGGGGTTGGAAGACACAAGATGCAGTGAAAAGGAAGCAAAAGCTGAAGAGAGATCAATACTGCACTGAGAAGCAAGAAGTGTGGGCTATTTACTTTTCATTGATCCAATGGTGCAGGAGAAACACCTAAAACTGGCATTAAATTGAAAGAATACATCTTCTGGTTTGGTATTTTTTTTTTTTAACTTCAAGGTCAGAAAGAAGCTAAGAAAAAAATAGAACAAACAGAGATTAACCACAGAAGTGCAATAACACTATTAATCTACATTACAATCACACATGCTAACATAATTAACTTTCAAGTTAAATGAGGTTTAAGACAGAATGGGTAGCACAAAGGTTATGTTATATTTTGTTTTAAAGTTGTTTTCCTATGTACTTGGAACTACTGCAAAACACTGGCATATGAGAACTAAATTAAACCAAATTTTATTGACTGGCTAGAGACCCAGTGTTATTTTTCAGCAATATTGAAGCAACACAAATGTACAGAATACATACTAATTAGAAAGTGGTTCTATTCCAGTCATAGAAGGGGATATTTAGCTTTAATTCCTAAGGTTTGAAAACTGAGGTTTTGTTTAAGGAGATGCTGCGATCATTAAAGGGCTGTAGCCACAGAAACACAATTCACACCCAGAGCCCACAGAGAGACCAGCCCATAGTCACAGTTTACTTGTAATTTCAGTCTTCAGAGGGGAAACTTTCAAAGTGAACTAGGTAGTGAGAACAGCATATGCTAGACAGAGAAACCATATCTTAAAAGAGTAAAGAAGAACTTGTTGAGGAAGACTCCAGACTTCATATTTAGGCATCCACAAACATAAGCAAAAATGCATATGTATCTACAACACACATGAACTCACACATGTGAAAACTCATATCTGCACACACAGAACACACAAACACAAACAGGAGAGAAACAACCAAACAAATAATTAGATAATTCAGATAATAAACTCTAATATATCTCTAGAGGTAGAGATGAGTTGTAAAGCATATGTTTATCAAGTATAATTGCCCTGTACAGTCCTCCAACCTTATATGATCTAATATATTTAAGCGGCAACTGCTTAAATATATAAAATTAATTTTAAGCACATCATATTTGACTTTATATGTCTTAATAATGCTTACTAAATTTAGAATAAGTTCACCATTTTGATGTCAATGTTATGATAACATAATTTTAATGATTTATTATTTGTCAGTTCAATCATCAATTTATGTAAATTTTGTAGTAATCACTCTATTCACACAAATGTATTAATACCTTTAAATTTTTTGTGTGACTTTTAGATATATATTGATTTTTTCTGGGTGAGAATTTGAGCAGCAAGCAAACACTGAAGTAACATTGAAGTTTTTGTTATTGCAACAAGTTAAAGGAGACAAATGTTTTCTTTGTGCTAAATTTCTAAGTCTAAATACTAAGTAAAATAATTACTTGTCCTATTAACAAAATTTGCTCTGATGTTGCTAATCTAAATCCTGACCATTTTTGGAAAAGTCGATGTGAAGAATGTCAAAGAAACCATTAGACCTGGGAACGTCCCCGTTTGAAGAGGAACTGATTCTTCTCTCCTTTGGGAATATCAAATCTCTGTTCTTATCAAGTTTCTGCTAAATTGAAAATAAATGCCAAAATGTCTTAATTTTATAACTGTTTTTGTTTGATTTATAATCAAAAATACACTAATTCTAACGTTGATGTTATTAAGCAAAATAAGATGAAGAGTATAACTGATTAAAGTTTTTGGAGCACAGAGAAAGTTTTATTTAAAATGATGAAGTTAATTTTGTCTTCTAAATGGGAACATCTTTTATCTTCATCCATTATTTGTTCTATGATTTTATATCTAGGACATCTCTACAGATTAAAAAAATTAAAATCTGTAAATTCTGTTTGCTATACAACTTTTTTAAAAGTTAGAAAAGTTGATTTTCAAGTTTAAAACTAAACTCTACAGAAAGACCAGCATTCTCAACTAACCTGGACCCCTGAGATCTTTCAGACACTGAGCTACCAACCAGACAGCACATACTAGATAATATGGGACCCCCAACACATACACAGAAGAGGACTGCCTGGTCTGGCCTTAGTGAGAGAAGAAGCACCTAACACTCAAGAGACTTGAGGCCACAAAGAGTGGAGGGATGGGGATGGGGGCATCCTGTTGGAGATAGGGGAGGATGAATGGGATGAGAAACTGTCAGATGGTAGAACTGGAAGGGTATAATGACTGGACTGTAAAAAAGACAATAATAGTAATAATAATAATAATAATAATAATAATAATAATAATAATAATAATAATACAATTGTAAAAAAAAAACCTAAACAACAGAACTTGGGGAAGGAGAGATGGTAGGCTATGTGGGTGGGCTTCTGTTTGCAGTATTTCCTAGTACCCACAATAGGCAGGTCACTGATGTTCTGTAACTTTAGGTCCAGGGAATCCAATGCTTTTGACTGATATGGACCCCTCTACTAATAAGCATATACCCATAGATGAACATGTATGAATACACTTAATTAAAATTAATTAAAATATTTTTAAAGTAGTCAAATCTACTTACAAAAGATTTGATATTCACTTACAGTATTTAATGAATCTAAAGGTATACAAATCTTTTGTGAAATTTTGTTATTATTCTCTATCCACAAATCAAGGTTTCTTGATTGATACTTCTTTGTGCAAATTAAAATTGAAATACATTTAATAACATTATGTTTAACAATTTTTTTAGAAATTATTGATTGAAAATAATTATAGATTATTATTTTGGGATAAATATAGGTATACTTTCTATGTTACATTTCATAACATGATATAGATTGTGATATTAATTCTTGATTTTATCTGAATGGAAATCTTTCATCCTAGAAGGAGGCTACTTATGACATGAGAAGTAAATATAATTTACAATGCTCAAAAAGTAAATAATGAACAAATATCACTAAGTTCCCAAAACATACAAAATTTATAAGACCCCTTTCTAATCTTATATAAGCAGGAAGCGCTGACAGAGAAGAAAATTCCTGGATTTGTTAATTCCACTGCAAGTCACGCAGGGAACTACGGGTATATATTTTTGTTAGTTGTCACCCAGGCTAGAGTACACTTCAGTCACATAGGTGCCTCTGAATTGTCGATGCTTCTGTAAGTAATTTAAATAAATAAACATTTCTGGGATTCAAAGCCTTAAAACTCACAGGTAGAATCACATATTAAAGAAGAAAGTATGATGTAAGTGATGGACACACATTATTTCTGAGAAGGGAAAAAAATTATAATTTATTGCTCAAGAGGATGCTCGGTTCTGATCCAATACAAAAACAAGACTATGATATTCATGGAAGACTCATCACCCAAATTGTTTAAATAGGGAAAGACATTTAAATGGGCAATGAGAAAGCCTGTCACCTCTGGCTCATGGGACTATAGTCATAGAGAAGTTGGGATCAGTATACGTGCTTTAGAAGTCATATATTGACTAATATAACAACTCTCAGTCTTCCCTTGACATACTATAAATGTAGTCAATCCTTGATGGTCTGGCTCACACACATCACAAGGGACAATTAGTTATCACAATCTGAGATCCACATGAATTGCAAGCACAGGCAGATTGTGAAGAAAAGACAGGACTTACTGAAGTGACATATGACTTTTATGAGAGGACAAAAGAAAGGCAGAAAGGGGGCAGATACTGCTGAAAGACCTAGGCATAAAGAAATCACTGTTTGGGTTTCACCAAGCTATGTAAACTATATTAAAAAGATAATCAGAAAACAGGTTGAGTCTGGACCTTCTTGCACAGAACCAGCTGGTACCTAAAGTTATGAGATTATCTTTTCTTTATTTCTCATTCTGCCAAGTCTTATATACTGCTGTCTTTTCATGTCAAAGCACACAAGAAGGTCTAGACAAGTGAAATCTCTTAAACCTTCACCAAGCAAGTTATGGCACCCCTAATATGTCCATAACAGCCAGTTACCACTGACGTATAACTTCTGGTTCTCCAATGATCAGCACTGAGCATCTGAAGGTCTACCTTCACTCTTCTTACATGATATAAAATCAACCCTGTTTTGGCAAAGGAAAAAGAGGCATAGGCATCAGCATAGGAAGGACTCAGTCTCCGAGCTGTCACTGAATCAGTAAAATAAATCTATATACCCAGGTCTCATCACAAAAACAAAAACAACTTAGAAGTCCAAAGTAATATGTATCTTCCAGAAGACTTTCTGCATAGACTAACCTTAGAACACAGAAGCTAAAAGATTTTAACTCTAAATAAATAAATAAATAAATAAATAAATCCAAATAATTTAAACAGGCCATGAATTCACTAGAATGAATTTAATTCAGAACACAAATAAATCGAACTGCAGAAAAACATACATAAATGGCTGAATAAATCTCTACTTTTCAAGATTTTAAAATTAAATTATATATATAATATATGGAATATACATGGACTATGTATATATGAAATATACATGGATTATGTGTCTGGAATATATAGAATATGTATGGAGTATGCATTTTTGGAATATGTGTTTTTATGTGGAGTGTGTGTATGTTTGTGTGTGTGTGTAGGTGTGTATATAACAACACATAATGTAAAATAGTAAGTAATTGTGAAGACCCCCATACTCGGGAGACCCTTCCTCAAGCCTCCGGAAATCGTGACCACCCAAAGATCACAAGAAACCATACCTGGATGCAATTAGCAGAGGCTTTATTAGGGGAGTAAGCTGGCAGTCAAAACGACAAGCTATTTAGCTCCAAGAGCAGGATTTTGGCCCTGACTGGTGGGTTAAAGGGTCTTTTATAGCATGGGGTGGGGAAAGGAAGGCATTTTCGCGTGCTTACACATGAATGGTTGTTTTACAAATTTTGAACATAGCACTGGGAAGACCAAGGGAGGGGTAACCAATAACAGTGGAACATTTCAGAGGAATCTAGCCCAAATTATCTAGAGTCATGTGAAATCACTCTGCACACTTATTCTTCTCAAAAATGTGGTTTTTACCATGCCATTGTGTCCTATCCTGCCATTTACCAACTATTTCAGATTGGCTATCTTTGCTTCTTCCTGCTATAGCTCCACCTAGGTAGCAGCATCTTTTATCTGTGGTCAGGAATGTGTCTTCCTGCCTTGGTTGAGGCTTGAGGAATGTAATCCAGCAAGTGTCCTTCACCTGGAATGTGAAGGCCTGAAATCTTATTTTCAGTTCTGCGTTCTGTAAGGTGAAAAATCTACACATATTTCATAAAATGGCCTTTATAATTTTTCACTCTACAATTTAAAGACAGCAAGAAGTTGTGTGTAGGAGGGTAACAAGACATGAAAGAGAAAAGGAAGAAATAATGCTAGTATATTATAATCTCAAAAACTAAAAAGAAATATTTGAAAGTATACATCAGTTCCTAAAGAAAGCACAGCAATAATTTTAAAAAGCTTCCTGGCAATTGCAAAGCCTGAATGGGTCTCTCCTTGTATGGTGTAGTTGTTTAGCTGGTGAATTTTGTGAGACTCCTAATAATGGGAATGCAGGTGTCTCTAATTCTTTTGCTTGCTCTTGGGACCCATTTCCTCTTCCTGGGTTGCCTAATGTAGCCTTGCTATGAAGGCTTGTGTCTAGCATTATTGCATCTTGTTTTGCCATGTTCCTATGATATTCCTATATTTTTCTGAACAGAAATGGCAGAGCACTGGATCAGGGAGACAGGAGATGTGGATGGGGACAGAGTGGAAGTCCGGGAATCTGTGGTCAGAATGTAATGTATAAGAGATTAAAAAAAAAAAAAAAAGATACATTGCCAAAAGAGTATATTTTCATCACTGTTCATTCTGAGGTACAAACAAGAAAGAAAACAGAAGAGAAAATCCCCTAGAAAGAGAAACCAACAACCACGACCACAGGGAACAACAGACAGAAATTAGCTTGAGGATATGTTGTTAGGAAGATATCTGGCCATTGCATTTGACTTGAAGACTTCTGTTCCTGTCTTTGTCTTCGATGTCCTGCAGGACACAGGAAACATTGTTGGACTCTAAGATCCAAAACAGGGGACACACTCCCACAGAGTCACACATGGACAGAGGATTCGGTGCAACAATATGAGGTTTAATGACACCAGTGCACTGGGGCTCTCTTGCATGCAGGCAAGAGAACCCTGAACAAAAGCTGAGAGCAGTTCTTATACAGAGTTTATGAGGGAAACTGCAAAGGACCACAAAGGCTGACCTTTTTAGGTTAGGTGACCTAGATTCACACATTAGTTTTATGACAGTAAGTGTCTTTGTTTGCCCAGGTTTATTACATTCCTGGAATGTGTCTCCATGCTCTTGGCCTTCCCCACCTACAGGTGGTTTCCCTTCCTTGTGGTCTGAGGAATGTTAATCAGCCTCTCCCTTCCTCCTCTGAATGTTAATCCTGCAAGTGTCTTCTGACTAAGGAGTGTACTCCTCCTGGAATGTGCCTGGGGCAGTGAATTCTAAGTTCAAACCAAGACCTGCATTCTAAGTTCAAACTGAGACCTGAATATCTCACAAATATTTGAATATTTGGTTCCTACGACATCTTTTACATAGATCATAAAGATCACCTGAGTTTTCAGAAATGTGGGCAGCTAGGAAATATACCAAAAATGTTATAAATTTTTAAATATATTTATCACAGAATGGGAAAAAGTAGGAGACTACATCTATAACTTGAATTTTAAAGACAAAAATTGTCTAAAACTATTCCGTGCCCCCTCCAAGTCCCCTTCACCCATGAAAGAGACATGTGAGGCAGTGTTCGGGTAATTACTACAGCGAGGCTTTATTCTTGTATCAGCAGAAGCGGAAGACCCCAAGCCCGGGAAAGGAACTGCTATATGTACCCTAGAGTGGTGTGTTCACTTCTGATTGGCTGTTCACTCATCACCCCATAATACACCCCGGGATGGGCAGTGGCTTTGGTGCGCTTTTGCCTTTTGCACCTGCGCAGTTAGTTGTTTACTTGTGGGAGCACAGGATGCCCGCGCCATCTTGTAATGGCGAATGTTGTCACACTCACCTCGGCTCCTAACATCTCCCCCTTTCAATTTTATTAAGATAGAACAGCCTTTTGCCTATCAAGCGTGGCACCAACTCAGTGAGGGAAAGCAGAGGCCTGATCCCCTGTGCAAAATGAGATATTGTAATGGGTTTCTTTTCTTGTCGTCGTGCAATGAGTAATACTTCCCATACCCATCTCGATGCCTTTTTGTTGGGGAAAGGGAGCCTCCACTCTGGAGCGTCCGGCGGCCGTCCATGCACGGAGAGGAGGTTTTGGCATCAAACCTTTGTGCAATCAGGCATACTTTCAGGAAATCTATCCACACTCGAGGAATATTCCCTGTCGAGTACCCACTCGCAAACACCTCTAAATATTCAGGTACCACAGTTATTCAGGCAAGGGCTGGCTAGACTTAGATCTCTCATCGACCCAGTGCAATGGGCTGAACCCTTGGGGTGCATCGACTGAGGGTCTCAGTCATCAGATACTTTCTTAGCCTAGATAGCCAAATTTCAGGGGAAGATCCTTATTCCAAGGCTACGAGTGCTTGGGCGATAGCGACCTTGTCACGTTTTTGTTGGACTCTGAGCTTGCAGACCAACCATAACATGAACACTAATCCACAACATAGGGCTGCACCAAACAGGCCTATCCCCACCCTTTCCTTAAAGAAAGAAAATGCAGAGGTAAGCCAAGAAGTAAAATCGCCAAGGGTAACAGGGTCCACTCGTGTTCCATTAAGGCTCAAGATCCGGATCTGCAATTGCTGCTGCATCTGCTCCAGCTCCTTAGTCCAATTCCCTTGTAAATAAGCAGAAATATTATGGCTTTGAATAAATGTATCATTCATAAATCTCAGAGGTATAATACATAGATGTGGGGTTGCTGACACGCAGCTCATTTGAACCACATCTGTGAGTTGTTCCACATGGGCTTGGAGCAAATCAACTCTCTGATTGACCAACAGAATGCCTGATGCCAAGTGTGCATCTACTTTCTGTAGAGTGGTCAAAGCCTCAGAAGTCTTTTCTGAAATTTGATTAACAATGGTAGCTGTTGCAACTTGATTAGCCATGGCTATGCTGGCTGTCACAGCTGCAACTGCAGAGATGGTAATAGCAATGATAATGGCTGCAGTAATGCCAAAGTCTCTCTTCTGTTGAAATAAAGTCAAGGTCCCAGACATCTGAACAGGGATAGGGATCCATTGTGGTATTCTGGCTATTAGGGCCTGCTTATAGACAAGAGCAAACCAGCACTGGGACATAAAGCAAGTTACATTGGTACAAGTATTAAAGGAGTGGTTGGATAAGATGAAAAGAAATGGAGGATACACACAAACTGGAGTGAGGCGTTACAGTTAAGGGTATAGGAGAAATTCTGTTTAGCAGAAGCTGCGCCTTTTAAGAAGGCAAGGGCATAGGTTTTGGAAAAGCAGATAGGATAGCCATCTAAATTCACCATATATATACTAGGAACCCAATTTAGGAGAGTCCAAGTGAGAACTGAGAACGTCTGCAGATGAATCCTTCGGGGGGTCATTTTCAGAACGGCAAGCCACCACGTCAGTCACTCTGGCAGCCAAAATGGGTTGTCTTTTTCCTGTGGAAAAACACAAACAGCTCCCCTGGATCTTATTAAAATAGGATCCTGGCCTTTCCATTGACCAGTCAAAACATCTCTCCATTTTATCATTTCTTTTGGCCTAGTTGGTTCCAGGCAATGGCGATCAGCCGCAGTGTTGCCCTGACTGTCCAAATTCAAAAAGTTGAGAGTAAAAAGTGCCAGAGAAACAGTAACCCGTGGCACCGTGGGCAGAGCTTCCTCAACTTCTCCTTTTTGTTTTATCAAATAAGTTTTAAGGGTACGATGACCACGCTCAATGATGCCCTGTCCCTGAGGGTTGTAAGGAAGACCCGTCAGGTGTGTCACCTCCATTTGGCGACAAAATTGTTGAAATTTTTGAGAAGTGTAGTCTGGTCCATTGTCAGTTTTAAGGATTTTAGGCTTTCCCCAGGCACTCCAAGCCTCGAGACAATGTTGAATAACATGGGCCGCCTTTTCTCTGGTCAATGGAGAGGCGAACATAACTCCAGAACAGGTATCAATAGAGACATGCAAATATTGTAATTTGCCAAAGGATGGGATGTGGGTAACATCCATTTGCCAGATCTGTAATGGCCTAATTCCCTGAGGGTTAATTCCGGTATGGGGAACTGGTAGAAATTGACAGCAGTTTTGGCATTGAGTCACGATATCTCTAGTCTCCTTTCTAGTGATGTTAAATCGACATCGTAGCGTCTCAGCTGTCACATGAAACCTTTTATGAAAGGCTTTAGCCAAATCCAATTTTGGTGAAAGGGCAATTGCAATCAACTTTGTGGCTCGATCTGCCAGGTCATTTCCACGGGACATAGGTCCCGGTAAGCCTGAGTGAGCCCTAATATGAGTTATAAAGACAGGGAATCTTCACTTAGCCAGGGTAAGCTGAATCTTTTGAAAAACTTCTACAAGTCTGCTAGATGTCTTAATTAACCCAGCAACTTCTAATGCTTTTACTTCATTAACCACATAGAAGGAATCTGAAACAATGTTTAAGGGACCTGGAAAGATTTCCAGAACCTCTGACACCACTAAGCATTCCACAATTTGAGGTGAGGTTTCATGGTATTGTTTGGATGTGACCTTATCATTAACCACATAGGCAAATCACTTAATAGCAGGCCATGGCGGGGGTCTATCGCGTCCCTGACCTTGTAAAAGGACAGCAGCCATCTCTAAATTAGCTGCCGCAAGTCCTGCATTAGTAAGGGGGCCTCCCAAGACGCGACAGGCTCTCAACCAGTCTTGTAACCCTCTGTTCCTATGAGGGGCAATGACTGTGCGGCATTCTGCTGTAGCATTTTCAAAGACCATTTGTTCTATCAATGGCATCACCTGTTCTGGGTCACCAAAAATCCTACCCGCTGCCTCGGTCATTCGGGCCACAAAGTCAGAAAAAGACTCATTAGATGTCTGAATTATCTTGGACAAATAAAGATTACTGCCTTCCTTCCTAGAGAGAGACTTCCATGCCTTTATTGCAGCTGATGCTATCTGTGCGTAGATCTGCCAGGGATGAGCGGTCTGGTCGTTCGAGTGTATGCCAACTCCAGCCAGCATGTCAAAAGTCCATAATTGTTGTCCCTCAGTGTTTGCATTAATCCTGGCTTGTGCTTGCAGTGCCTCATGCCACAAGGCCTTCCACTCTAGGTATTGGCCCATATTGTTAAGTACCACCTTCACTGTGTCCTGCCAGTCTCCTGGCGTCATAGCAGCTGCACTTAACCTCTCCACTTGGGAGACAGTAAAATTAGCCCCAATTCCATATGCGTGTACTGCCTCAGCTAATTCTTTGACCTGCCTATACTCTACTGGGGCATGAACACTGGTGCCTTCTGCCCCTTCAAAGACCAGAAATGCCAGCTGTAGCTGTCTCCGATCTCCTGGGCTGAGAAATGAATTAGAGACGCTGCCTGGGGCATAGGCCGGAGGCAAGGGCGGGGCCGAGGGACTCAAGGTCTTTCTTAGTCTTATCTCAGAAAGGTTATTTTTTGCATAGGCGGCTGCCTCCTCCTCTAGGCTTTCTTCTTCAGAGCTGCTAAGGTCTATGGCGGCAAGCTCCTTAATGGGGTATAGGGGGGTCCTTTTGACCTCCACTCTCTCTTCACCAGCTGGTGAAGGGTCCTTAATCTTAATAGGCCCTGCAGTGGCCCCTGTTCATTTTGAGTACTCTTTTCTTTGACCAGGCCCCTTGGCCTGTCTCTGTTGCCCAGGCTTTTTTGCCTGCTTCTCCTTTCCAGGATCCTTGGCCTTATATACCCTAGAGTGGTGTGTTCACTTCTGATTGGCTGTTCACTCATCACCCCATATTACTCCCCGGGATGGGCAGTGGCTTGGCGCGCTTTTGCCTTTTGCACCTGCGCAGTTAGTTGTTTACTTGTGGGAGCACAGGATGCCCGCACCATCTTGTAATGGCGAATGTTGTCACACTCACCGTGGCTCCTAACATAAAACAATTATTATTAGAAGAGTTAGCTTGAGATGAGTTAAAAAAAAGATTCTGGAATCCTGGGCCCCACTGCCCAGGATTATGTGTTAGAATATGCTATCCAAATAGAAAATAGGTGTTCTGAGGTATCTTCTTCTATACCTACTAGAAGTTCTTGGTTTGATACAAGGAGAAGTTTTATAATTTATCATACAGTTTATTTTCTGAGAAAAATAAAACCTCTTGCATTCTAACTACAAAGAAGGAATAGAAGAAACACATTCTTTGAGGTGATATGAAAAAGTTAAGAAAGATTAATTAATTAAACACTACAGCTGCTAATTTGAATCAATGTTGTGTATTTTCTAGGTAGTTTTGGTATTAGCATTAATAAAAAAAAACA
The DNA here is from genome assembly GCF_011762505.2 of Arvicanthis niloticus. NCBI lineage: Eukaryota > Metazoa > Chordata > Mammalia > Rodentia > Muridae > Arvicanthis > Arvicanthis niloticus. The sequence goes on from NC_133437.1 coordinate 6,105,824, forward strand.
TGGGATGTCAGAAAAGATTGTTGTCATTCTCCTCTCTTCATGCTCTGTCATCAAGCACAGACACCCATACCTTGATCCAGAGTCTGAGGAGCTGCATATTGATTTCCTAACTTGTTAATCCAACTTTCTAATCATATATTATCTACTTTGACTAAACCTCCTTAAACGTTCTATTTCCTTTACTAAGCCTTCCTAAGATTCACATTAGTTAGTTTGATATGCAAAAATTATTCTGTAAAAAAGTAGGATTAAGAAATACATTTAAAATATCTCATTTACATGTACAAAGGTTTGGCTCTTGCTTTTTTATTTTGGAATGGTCAAATTTTGATTTAATTTATTCTAATGTGTTCCATCTTTAAAACTGCATTAATTCCATAAAAAATAATTTTTTATCTAAATAAAACTTACATGCACTGTAAATTGTCTTTCCATATCTCTGTTCTTTCCATCAAAGTGAAATATAAGTACTAATTTTCTTTCTTCTGGGTTTAACTTAGTGCTTGACAAATTATAGTCTTTTTACTTCTTAAATAATAATATTCTAAATTTAAAAATATGATCTCTGCCTTCTCACTTTGGCTTAGCCCTTGATCACATCATTGTTCAGCCGTCTTGTTCATCACATGTAATAATAACCACCAAAAGGGAAAAAACTCATAGGAGAGCCTAGAACTGGAGTTAGAGCTTATAGTGGATCCCTATGTGCTTGAATGCAGAGTCACCTCAAATATACACTAAACAAAGTACCATTTTCTACAAATGGACTCTGAATTATGTGCTCTGAGAGAGATTTCCACACCTGATTTAAATCATTCCTCACCTGTAAGGATGGAGAGAGCTCCCTGCTGAGGAGGAACTGTGGATCTTGCAGATGATCTGAGTTGATTTCCAAGCACACACATGTGAAGACTTTACTGTCTATGGTTTTATTCCAGGAGAGTGTACACTCTTTACTGACTCCAAGTCCCAAGACACTAGCATACATACATGTAGGCATTTGCATATATAAACATTTGGGAAAATGTCTGGCAAATGGATGGGATGAGAAACTGTAGGTCAGGGGGATTAAAGTGGGCAATGACTGGAATGTAAATAAATAAAATAACAATTTAAAAAATTAATTTTAAAAGAAAACAATTATGAGTGATTTGTTGAATACATAATACTGTTACAATATATGCTTATATTTTAATAATAGCTCTAGTATTAAAATTCATATCTTAATATGAGAAAAGTGGTATATGAATCTTGGTTAGTAAACTTACAAAGATTAAAAATTAACATTTTCATACAAAATTTACACTATGGTCTGTATTCAATTTTGGAACAGAATTAGCATCAAATCAATGTACAATTTCTGTCTTGTGCATTTTATTTCAATAAAATTAAAAAGAAAAACTTGGTTACATTAAGTTTTATAACAAGAATTCTTACAAAGTGCTGGAGATAACCATAACCCATTCTGATGCACATCAGATCACCTTCCTCTCACATACTAGGTTTTAATACTTGCAATTAATCTTAACTACTAATTTAGTATGTATATGTAAGAAAAATAATAATATGAATATTCTTTAGTGAGTTAATAGAAAAGAACTAAATGTAACACTGAGGAAAACACTTCCACATTCAATGATAATAATCTTGTAAATAATATCTGAACTTATCAAGTAACCATTTTATAAACATATTTTAATTTATTATGAAATAGAATTAAGAAAATATAGATGCTATGTAATTGAAATATTAGTTTATTTTTTGTCAATTGGGCAAATATGAAACAAAGAAGACTAAGCTATAATGCTGAATTTAGGCTTATGATAGAATACAATAGCCATAGACAATTTTATAAATTCACCTTAATATGATATAAATATTAAGTTAGTTATCTCTAGCCTTGGAAAAAGAGAATTAAATCAAAAACTTTGCAGAAGATAAATAGATTGAAAAAGCAGGATCCAGAGCATTAAAATGGTTCTATAGCTGGCTTAAAGAACAAATGTCGTGCCACATACTGTTACCTGTCTAATGTAATTTTTAATGTATTTTATAATAAGACTATAATTTTGATGTATTTTTCTATGACTAGTAAGATGATCTTTGCTTTTATCAGGTTCTGTTTGTTACTATTCATGTTAAATATTTCTTTTTTATTTAAAATAGATTCTTTTTTATATACAGTACATATTGACCTTGTTACCATAGCTCTACCACTCCAAGTTCTCTGTCACCTTCCATTTTCCCCAGATCTACTACCACTATGCTTGCCTTCAGATAAGAACTGGCATCCAAGAGCAAACAATCATGTATGACAAAACAAAACACAAAAACTCATGGCAAAAAGCCATTATATCAAGACTGGACAAGGCAACCTAATAGAAGGAAAAAGTCTCAAGAACAGGTTAATAGGTCAGAGATAGACATGCTCCCACAGTTAAGAGTCCCACAAAAATACCAGGCTAATAGCCATAACAGATGATCTGGTGCAGACCCTTGTAGGCCCAATGTTTGCTACCTCAATCTCTGTGAGCTTTTGTGTGTCTTGCTTAGTTGATTCAGTGGGCCATGTTCTCCTGGTGTCTTACATCCCCCTTTGACTTGTGCAATCTTTTCTTTCCATCTTTCACAGGGATCCCCAGTCTCCAAGGGGATGATCCAGATGGAGATCTCTAATTTAGAGACTCTCTCCACATAATGTCTGGCTAATAGTCTGGGGGTTCTCTCTCATCTACTGCTTGATGAAGTCTCTCTGATCATGACTAGACAAGTTTTCTGTGCTATCCAGTCTCAAGTTCCTGGCCATCCAGTAGGACATGGACTTCCTCTCATAAAATGGGCCTCAAGATAAACCAGACATTGGTTAGATATGACTACAAGTTCTGTGCCACCATTACCCCAATATATCTTGCAGGTGGGACAGAGTGTATGTTGAGGGTTTTACGATTGGGTTGGTTTCTGAGTTTCTACTTCTGAAGACTGCAGAGTACTTTCTAGCACCAAAGATACTACAATGTGTAGGTGAAAGCTCCGTGTAATCAGGAGCTTGACTCTCTATGTTCAATGAGCTGAGTGAATGTTGCCCCTCATAATGAGGCTCAGCAGCCAATTTTCAAAGACTGACCTTTTTCTGTAACACCATCCTAGGCTATCTAGGGATTTCCATCTTACTCCATTGGCCAACAACTAAAATAAATGTAACCACTTCAACCACAGAAAGTCTTAACTGGCTACAAAGAATGGCCAGTTCAGACACTATATCCTCCATTATTAGGAGTCCTTTCTAGGATCACCTGCATAGATTCCTGAAACTTTCCACTGCACTAGGTTTCTGAAATGTCCATAAATGCCTCTCCATTTCACTTATTTCTTCCCATGCTCTCTTCCTCTATCCCCCCACCCTTTGCCTCTATATGTTCCATTTTTTATTAGATTTCTTCAGGAATTATAGCCTCAATGATAATCATCATTAACCATCAGATATACACATAAAAAAATCTTCAGATTAATTTAATGTAAATTTCTTTATATTTTTCTTTTCATATTTTATCTACTTTACATCTTAATAACAGCCCCCTCTCCCCTCTCTTCTCAGTCCTACCCTTACAAATCCCTTCCACCCTTGCCCTTATGCTTCTCCTTAGAGAACAGAAGCCCTCCTTGGGTACCACTCCATCCTGGGGCATCTAGTTTCTGCAGGTCTAAGCACATCTTTTCTCACTGAGGCCTAACCAGGCAGTTCAAGCAGGGGAAAGGGGATCTAATGATAGGGAACCAAGAGAGATATAACCCCTCTTCCACTTGTTGGGGGAACCACATGAGCACCAAACTACACATTTTCTATAAATGTATAGGGGTTCTAGGTCCAGCTCCTGCATGTTCTCTTGTTCTTTGCCAAGGATCTATGAGCCCTATGGTCTCAAGTTAGTTGACTATAGGTTTTCTTATGGTGTTTTGTGGTGTCAAGTCAGAGCAAGGCCTCTCCAACTTGCTTACTATGATCTCCACCTCTTCAACAAGCCTCCCCAGGCTTTGCCTGAGGTTTGGTTGTGGGATGCATTTGCCTCCATCCATTGCTAGATAAATCTTCTAAAGAGATAGATATGCTAGGTTTCTGCCTGAAGCTATAATTAATAGTATCAGTGGTTGTCTCTCTCACATGGGATGCTGTGAGGTTGTGGATTGATACCCTGCTCTGTCCTCTGAAAGTCCTGCCTGGCTATAGAAGATGGCTATTTTAGCCTCTATATCCCTTAGTTTCTAATAGGAAACTAAGCTAGAGTCACCTCCACAAATGCCCTAATTCCTTCCCCATCCCAGGCCTTCAGCTACATCACTACAGATGCCCCCCAGGTCTCTGATTTCCATTCCTATTCTCCTCACCTCCTCTTCTACACAGTTCCCTCTCCCCATCTGTCTCCACTGACTATTGAGTTTTCCTTTCTGAATGAAATTCATGCATCCTTGCTTGCATCATCTTTATTATCCAGTTTCTTTGGGTATGTGTTTTGTCACATGGTTATCCTGCACTTTGTAGCCAATGTTGACTTATGAGTGAGTAGATACCGTATGTGTCTTTCTGGCTCTGGGTTACCTCAATCAGTTTAATCTTTTGTGTCCAAAATTCATGATTTTTTTAAATAACTGAATTGAATTCCATTGTGTATGTGTACCACATTTTCTTTATCCATGCTCAGTAGAGAGATATCTAGTTTTCAGATATTACAAATAAAGCTGCTTTGAACATAGTTAAACAACTGCCCCTATGGTATACTGTGGCATCTTTTGGGTATATGCAGACTAGCTAGGTATTGAGGTAGAACTATTCCAAGTTTTCTGAGAAATTGACAAATTGATTTTCAAAGTAGTTGTACAAGTTTATACTCCCACCAGCAATGGAGTAGTGTTCTCCTTGATCCATACTTTTGCCAGCATGTGCTATTACTTGAGTGTCTGATTTTAACCATTCTGATGTATGTAAGATAGAATCTTAGGGTTATTTTGATTAGCATTTTTTGATGACTAAAGACAATAGACATTTCTTTAAGTACTTCTTGGCTATTTGAGATTCCTCTGTTGAGAATTCTCTGTTAAGTTCTGTACTCCACTTTTTAAATTGGATTATCTGGATACTTGATATTTAATTGCTTGAGTATACTTTTTATAAAGTTTGAATATTAGCCCTATATCAGTTGAAAGATTGGTGAAGATTCTTTCCCAATCTTTAGGCTGACATTTTGTCCTATTGTCAGTATCTTTTGTATCACAAAATCTTTTCAGTTTCATGAAGTCCCATTTAAATTTTTTTCCAGATACCATATTCTGATTATGGTTGCCTTCTCCCACCTCCTCCAAAATCATCCCTTTCTATCATAATCCACATCTTTTCTGTTTCTTATTAGAAAAACAAATGGTAAAGAACTTTTCCCAATCTGTTGGTTGTCATTTTGTCCTGTTGACAGTGTCCTTTGCCTTACAGAAACTTTGCAATTTTATGAGGTCCCATCTGTCAATTCTTGATCTTAGAGCTTAAACCATTGGTGTTCTGTTCAAGAACTTTTCCCCTGTGCCCAAGTATTCAAGGTTCTTCACCACCTTCTCTTCTATTAGTTTCAATGTATCTGGTTTTATGTGAAGGTCCTTTATCCACTTGGACTTGAGCTTTGTACAAGGAGATAAGAATGGATTGATTTGCATTCTTCTACATGTTGTCCTCCAGTTGAACCAGCACCATTTGTTGAAAATGTTGTCCTTTTTCCACGGAATGGATTTAGCTCCTTTGTCAAAGATCAAGTGACCATAGGTGTGTGGGTTTATTTCTTGGTCTTCTATTCTATTCCACTGATCTTCCTGCCTGTCGCTGTACCAATACCATGCAGTTTTTATCACTATTACTCTGTAGTACAGATTGAAGTCAGGGATGGTGATTCCTCCAGAAGTTCCTTTATTGTTTAGAATAGTTTTCACCGTCCTGGGATTTTTTTTTTTTTAATTCCAAATGAATTTGAGAATTTCTCTTTCTAACTCTGTGAAGAATTGAGTTGGAATTTTAATGGGAATTGCATTGAATCTGTACATTGTTTTTGGCAAAAATGGCCATTTTTACTATATTAATACTGTCAAACCATGAGCATGGGAAATCTTTCCATCTTCTGAGATCTTCTTTGATTTCTTTCTTCATAGACTTGTAGTTCATGTCATACAGATCTTTTACATGCTTGGTTAGATTCACACTAAGGTATTTTATAAATTGGAAAAGAAGACATCAAGGTATGACTATTTGCACATGATATGATATTATATATAAGCAATCCCAAAAACTCTACCAGAGAACTTCTGTAGCTGATAAACAACTTCAGCAAAGTGGCTGGATATAAAATTAACTCAAATAATGCTGTAGCCTCCCTGTATACAAATGAAAAATGGGATGAAAAGGAAATCTGGGGAAACAACATCCTTCACAATAGTCACAAATCATATAAAATATCTTGAGTAACTCTAACTAAACAAGTAAAAGATCTGTATGACAGAAATTTTAAGACTCTCAAGAAAAAAAATTGAAGATCTCAGAAAATGGAGAGATCTTCATATGGTTATAACAACAAGCTTTAGTCTTCCAGCATAGCTCCTAAATAATGTGAAACAAAGAGTGACACTTTGCCTTCTACATTATCCTTGTTTTCCACAACATTAAAGGTATTTGTGGTGGTTTGAGTAGATTTGGCTCTTATAAACTCATGTATTTGAATGCTTGGCCCACAGGGAGTAACACTATTACAGATATGCCCTTGTCATGGTATGTGTGGCCTTGTGGGAAGAAGCATGTCACTGTGAAGGTGGAATTTGAAATTTCCTAGCTAATGCTACTATGGAACCAGTGTAGAATGAGAGCCTCTTTCTGACTGCCTAAGAAAGACAGTCTTCTCTTGGCTGTCTTCAGATCACAATATAGAACTTTCAGATCCTTTTCCAGAACGATGTCTTCTTGAACAAGGCAACGATTCCTGCTATGATGATATGAAGTGAACTTCAAAAACTATAAGCTACCACTAGTTAAATGTTTGCCTTTAAGTATTTTTGTTACTCCTTCTAAGTAGTACCGAGGCATCTACACTTGGTCTTCCTTTTTCATGAGCTTCATGTGGTCTGTGAGTTGAGTCTTGGCTATTTCAAGCTTTTGGGCTAATATCTGCTTATCAGTGAGTAAATACCATGTGTGCTCTTTTGTGATTGGGTTAACTCACTCAGAATGATATTTTCTATTTCCATCTATTTACCTAAGAACTTCTTGAATTCATTATTTTTAATAGCTGAGTAATTCTCCATTGTGTAAATGTACCACATTTTTTTTTTTGTATCCATTTCTCTGTTGAAGGACATCTAGATTCTTTCCAGCTTCTAACTATTATAAATAAGGCTTCTATGAACATAGTGAAACATATGTCCTTGTTATATGTTGGAGCATCTTGTGGGTATATTCCCAGGAGTGGTATAGCTGGATCCTCAGGTAATGGTAGGTCCAATTTTCTGAGGAATGAAAACAAAGTGTGGAACAGAAACTAAAGGAAGTGCCCTCTGGAGACCATTCCACCTGGGTATCCATCCCATGTACAGTCACCAAAGGTAGACACTGATGTGGATGACAGGAAGTGCATGCTGACAAGAGCCTGATATAGCTGTTTCCTTAGAGATCTGCCAGAGTCTGACACATTCAGAGGCAGATGCTCACAACTAACCACTGATCTGATCAAGGGTTTCCTAATGGAGAAGTTAGAGAGAAGACTGAAGGAGCAGAAACGGTTTGTGGCCCCATGAGGAGAGCAACAATACCAACCAACCGGAGCTCCCCAGGGTCTAAACAACCAGCCTAGGAGCACATAGGGAGGGACCCATGACTCCATCTGTACATGTAGGGGAGGATGGCCTTGTTGGGCATAGGTGGGAGAGGAGATTCTTGGTCCCATGAAGGCTGAACACTGAGTTGGGGGGGGATTTGAGGGTGGGGAGGTAAGAGTGGGGGTGTATGTGGAGGCATATCCTCATAGAAGCATGAGGAGGGGGGATCTTTATAAGAGTTGCCTTAGTCATGGTGTCTCTTTACAACAATAAAACCCTAAGTAAAACAGAAATTGTTACCAAGGACTTGGGTATTTCTGTTATAAGCCTAAGAATGCTGTTGTTTAGAGAAAAGTGTATTTGGGGATATTGAATTAGGAAAGAAAAGCAGTAGTAGAATTTAATGAGCTATACAAGTAGATTCATAGAAGACAATTATACTGAGGGTTATTTAAATTTCTGTGCCTTGTTTCAGATGAGAATTTTAGTATGCTGTTTAAAGATCATTCTTGATATTCTGGTGAAGAGTGTGACTGATTTTTGTCTATTCTGCCTGAGGAAAGCATGAAGAGTTTTTGATTAATTGCTTTGAAAAAGGATCTCAAAAAAGTCTAGCATAGAATTTGAATTTGTCTTGTGGTTCACTTTTATGAAGACCTTTTGATCAAGCATACCAGCATACCAAGCTTAGAAAGACTATATATATATATATCTTCTGGGATGAAATGGGTGCCAGGAAGTCAGGAAGTGGAATGGAGCTAAATCCTTCATTCAAGGATATTAAATGGAATTAAGAAAGTGGTCACCTTAGGGCAAGATCCCATCCAGCTAAGCTTATTGTTTATGAGTTTACAGTTGAACGAGGATAGCTTTATCATTTTAGACATTATTATGACATGGTTACTGTTTATATTCAGACATAAGAAAATATGATTGTATGTCAAATTGACAAAGAATGGATTATTATGGCTATTACAGATTGTCAAATTGACTATATCTCAAATGTTTTGCAATCTAGTAATGGAGGGCATACCTGTGATCCAGATCTTGAAGCTGGAATTTTTGGTCCAGATTTTGAGGCATGCTGGTCATGAAAATCTCAGGCCCAGTCATGGTGGTACATCTCTGTAATTCAAAGAGATGGAGGCAAGCAAATTCTAGGAAAAGAAAACCTTTGACATAGTGATGGTGATATATGCCTTTAGTCCCAGCACTCGGGAGACAGAGTCTTGCTTATCTCCCAGTTTAAAGATAGTCTACACAGCAAGTTCAAAAACAGCCAAGCTTAGGAAATGAAGGTAACCACTGAAAATAGAAAATAGATGAATACATAAATGACAAGAATAGGTTTGGCCACTGTAGAATTATGTGTTTGAATGCTTAGTCCACAAGATTTGTCACTATTAGGAGGTATGGCCTTGTTGGAGTAGGTGTGTTGAAGGAAGTGTGTTATTATAGGGTGAACTTTTAGAGTTCCTTTGCTCAGTCTTTGCCCAGTGTGGAATAAGAGCCCCTTTCTGGCTACCTGAGGGAGCTAGTCTTCTTCTGGCAATCTTCAGATCAAGATATTAAACTCTCAGCTCCTTTTCCAACACCATGTCTACCTGCACACTGTTATACTTTCTGTCATGATAATAATGGACTGAACCTCTGAAACTGTAAACCAGCCTTAATTAAATGTTTGCCTTTATAAGAGTTGCCTTGGTAATGATGTATCTACACAGCAACAAAACCCTAGGTAAAAAAGCATCATTATGAATTATTTATTGTCTCCACTTTAACATTGAGAATGATTTCTAATATATCTACATTAATTAGAGCAACAAGTGACCACATAAAAATTATATAAACAATAAGTTAAGTAAAAAAATCAATAAATATATCCCAGATATATATGATGTCATTACAGAATCTGTCATATATAACAGAAATGATTCTGCCTGCAAATTTTGTTTAAATTATACCTAGGAGGGTTTTTGTTGTTGTTGTTTAACACAGAAAAAAAGTGTGTGAACTGCCTTTACATTGGGTTAATATTATCTACATTTTGGTTCATCAAATTGAGAAAGGGGCTGTCTAACAGCACTTCCACATAGATATTACTATTTAAACACACCATTTTATGACTAAATAAAAAAACTCTGTGGGATTCCATCGATATTTAATTCTTACTAAAAATGTTAACAATGGAACAATGGCTGTTCTATCATTCATGATTACTTGAAATTTCCAAAGGAAATTAACTTCGAGATGATACCCCATTAACTAAATTATGGAGTAAGATGTATCAAAGGGTAGCATTCCACGAGCTCTGTAAAATATACTATAAAATGAATGACATCTCAAATTGAAGCCATGCAGAATTGCTTCAGAATATGAAGTTATTCTTGTAGGAATGTCTCTTCCCAACAGAGTTTTTTCTTTGCTATTCTCAATTCTAAATCATTTTCTTATGACTGTTTTCATTGTAGGGAGTAGCCTACATCTCTCCTATACAAAGTCTAGACTTATAAATTTGAACGTTTATCTAATAATTATGGGTCTTTTTCATTACTTTATTATTTATTTGAGATTATAATAAAATTACATAATTTCTCCTTTCCATTTGTCCTATGAACTGGTAGTTTACTCTCTTTAAAATTAACATCTTTATTTTTGTTTTTAGAAAAGGCAAAATTCTTTACTTCTTATGCAAAACAAGCAAGATACCAATAACAATAGCTTAGCAACAATTTAAAAACTGCAACTAAATAAACATTATATGGAAAATTCAGAAAATGAAAAATAAAAAGACAAAAACACTGACTCACAAACAACCTGGAGAAAATAGACAGAATTACCTCAAAATCAGTGGCTATTCTGTCCTAGTTAGAGAATCTTATTATGCTCTAACTAGCTTTGAAAAGAATTCAATAGTATTTTCTTGTTACTAGTTACCTGCAACCAGTTATGCAATGACTTATTTAAAATGAGATTACTTGTAAATGTAATATCAATTCTGTTGTCTCATCAAGTAAACTAAAACAAAGAAGTACTATTAACATAAGAAAGAAGAAAAAGTATCATATAAAATACTCAAAACTACAATAGGGCTGGCTATGGTGATGTATATCTGTAACAACAGCACTCAAAAGTTTAAGATATCAGAATGATGAGTTTGTGTCCATCCTTGCTTACATAGCAAGAGACTACCTACAAGCGAATGAATGATAGATGAAGGAAAAATTAATTTAACATCAGAAAATCTAGAAGACAAATTAAATGCAACAATAAGAGAAACGAGTTTCAATAAAAAAAATACATACACTAATACTGTTGTATCAACTATCACTGTTAAGATCAGTGAGTAAGTATGCTAAGTACAAGACAGATATACTGAGGAAGTAAATGTTGTCAGAGAATATTAAAATACACCAAAACACAACTATAAATGTTGTTTACAATAACTTTACTTAAGTATAAAAAATGTATAATGTATTAATATTATGTTTGGAAAAAAGTGCCATTTTAACAATAAAAATCAAATGAGAAAATCTTCACCCTGGAGCAGATTGTGTGCTCCAGCCCCTCTCTCCACACTGCCCATACCCAGAGACAGTTTGATCACCAAAAGTTCTGTTACCATAAGGTTCACTAGACCAACTGGGACCCCCGAATCCCAGAAGAGGCAGAACCTCTTGTGCTGCCTGAGACACATCTTCCTTCTGGTTGGCAACTGAGCCTAGAAACAGGACCCTCTTCTACACTACCCACACCAAGTGTCAGCTTGACTCCCAGGAGGGCTGCTTCAGTGAGGCTTGAAGTTCAGGTGCTCCAGACCACCTCCCACACCCAGAAATAGTCTGACCCAAAGAGGTCAAACATAACCAAGCTTACAGGAGGGACAGAATAGAGTTAGAGACAGCAAAGCCAGTTAACACTGGAGAAAACCAGATGGCAACAGTCAAACATAAGAGCATAAACAACAGAAACCAATGACACTTGACAACAACAGAGCCTAGTAATCCCATCACAGCAAGCCTTAGATACCTAAACACACCTGAAAAAGAAAAATTCTTATCTAAAATATAATCTCATAAAAATGATAGAGGACACAAATAAATCCCGTAAAGAAATACAGGAAAAACACAAACAGGTGAAGGAATTGAACAAAACTGCCCAGTATCTAAAAATGGAAATAGAAACAATAAAGAAATCACAAAGAGAAACAACCCTGGAGATTAAAAACCTAGAAAAGAGATCAGGAGTCACAGATGCAAGCACCACAAATAAAATAAAGAGATAGAAGAGAGAATTTCAGGCATAGAAGATACCATAAAAAGATACTAACACAGTAGTCAAAGAAAATACAAAGTGCAAAACACAGTAGTCAAAGAAAATACAAAGTGCAAAAACCCCAAACACTCAGGCAATTCAGGACACAACAAAAAGACCAAAACTAAGAATAATTGGTACAAAAGAGAGTGATGATTCACAATTCAAAGGGCCAGTAAATATCTTCAACAAAATCATAAAAGAAAACTAACCTAACCTAAAGAAAGAGATGCTCATAAACATACAAGAAGTCTATGGAATGTGAAATAAATTGAACCAGAAAAAAAATCCTCTCAACACATAATAACCAAAACACCAAATACACAGAACAAAAAAGAATATTAAAAGCAGTAAGGGAAAAAAGTCAGACCTATAAAGACAGACCTTTCAGAATTACACAAGACTTCTCAACAGAGATCCTAAAAGCCAGAAGATATTCGGCAGACATCATACAGATCCTAAGAGAACACAAATGCCAGCTCAGGTCTTTACTATCTCAAAACATCAATTGACTCAATTTCCTGATAAAAAAGATATAATGTTACAGACTGGGTACTTAAACATGATCCAGGATTCTGCTGCATACAGAAAATACATCTCAGTGACGAAGACTCACACTACCTCAGAGAAAAGGCTAGAAAAATATTCCAAGCAAATGGTCCCAAGAATCAAGTTGGAGTAGATATTCCAATATTCAATAATATAGACTTTCAACCAAAAGTTATCAAGAAAGATGGAGAAGGACACTTCATACAGGTAAAAGGAAAATCCACCAAAATAAACTCTCAATTCTGAACATCTATGCCCCAAAATACAATGGCCACATTTGTCAAAGAAATATTATTAAAGCTCAAAGTATACACTGAACCTCACACAATAATAGTGGGAGACTTCAACACTATACTTTCACCCCTGGACAGATCAAAGAAACATAAACTAAAAAGAGACAAAGTAAAAATAACAGAAGATAAGAACCAAATGGATTTAACAAATGTCTATAGAATTATTAACTCTCAAACAAAAGAATATACCGTCTTCTCATTACTTCATGGAACCTTCTCCAAAATTGATTATATAATCAGACACAAAAGAAGCTTCAAGAGATACAAGAAGATTGACTACCACAGACTAAGGCTGGCTTTCAATAAAACAAAACCAACAACAAATCCACATACTCATGGAAGCTCTACAACTTTCTATTGAATGATAAATTAGATAGGAAAGAAATAAAGAAAATTAAAACATTTCTAGAATTTACTGAAAATGAAGGTACAACATACTAACACTTATGGACATATCAAACTAAGTGCTAAGAGAAAAACTCATAGCTCTGAGTGCCTTCATAAAGAAATTAGAAATATCTTACATTAGCAGCTTAACAACACATCTGAAAGCTCTAGAGCAAAAAGAACCAAATACATCCAAGAAGAGTAGATGGCAATAAATAATCAAACTTTGGACTGAAATCAACAATATAGAAACAAAAAGAACTAAACAAAGAATCAATAAAACTAAGAGTTGGTTCCTTGAGAAAATCAACAAGATAGATAAATTCTTAGTCAAACTAACTAAAGGACACAGAAACAGTATCCAAATTAACAAAATCAGAAATTTAAAAAAAAAAACATAATAACAGAAACTGAGGAAATTAAAAAAATCATAATATCCCACTACAAAGCCTATACTCAACAAAATTGGAAAATCTAAATAAAAAGGTTAATTTTCTAGATAGAAAAGAGGTACCTGATTTAAAACAGGATCAAATAAACTATCTAAATAGTCCCATATCCTCTAATGAAATGGGAGCAGCCATTAAAAATCTCCCAACAGCAGCAGCAGCAGCAACAACAACAACAATAACAACAACAACAACCACCCAGGGTCAGATGGTTTTAGTGGAGAATTCTATCAGACCTTCTAAGGAGTCCTAATATCAATTCTTCTCAAACTATTTCACAAAATAGAAACAAAAAGAATACTACCTAATTTTCTCTATGAAGTCACAGTTATGCTGATTCCAAAACCAGTCAAAGACCCAACAAAGGAAGAGAACTTTAGATGGATTTCACTTAGGAATATTGATGCAAAAATACTCAATAAAATTCTCATAAACTGAATCCATGAGCACATCAAAATGCTTGACCATGATCAAGTAGGATTCATCCCAGGGATTTGGGATAGTTCAATATACAGAAGTCAATCAATGTAATCCACTATATAAACAAACTCAAAGATTAAAAAAAAAAGCAGCATGATCATCTCATTAAATGCTGAAAAAGTCTTTGACAAAATACAGCACCTCCATTCAAGTTAAAAGTCTTGGAAAGATAAGGAAGTCATTCATGGCATATACCTAAACATAATGAAAACAATATACAGCAAACCAATAGCCAATATCAAATTAAATGGAAAAAACTTGAAGAAATCCCACTAAAATCAGGAATGAGGCTGTCTATACTTTCTATATTTATTCAAAAGTTCTAGTTAAAGCAATTAGAAAACAAAAGAGGGTCAAAGGGATACAAATTTGAAATGAAGAAGACAAGATATCACAAATTGTGTTTGATATTATAATAAGCAACCTCCAAATTTTCACCATAGAACTACTATAGCTGATAACTTCAGCAAAGTGACTGGATATAAAATTAACACAAACAAATTTGTAGCCTTCACCTACACATAGGCTAAATAGGCTGAGGAAGAAATTAGAGAAACAACATGCTTCACAATAGTTACAAATAATATAAAATATCTTGATGTAACTCTAACCAAGCAACTGAGAGGTCTGTATGACAAGAACTTTAAGTCTCTGAAGAAAAGAAGATCTCAGAAGATGAAAAGATCTCCCATGCTTATGGATCGATAGGATTAACATAGTAAAAATGGCTTTATTACCAAAAGCAATCTACTGATTTAATGCAACTGCCATCAAAATTGCAACTCAATTCTTCAGAAAGATAGACAAAGCAATTCTCAACTTCATCTAGAATAACAAATAACCCAGAATAACAAAAACAATTCTAAACAACAAAAGAACTTCTAGAGAAATTTCCATCCCTGACCTGGAGCCCTACTGCAGAGCAATAGTGGGGAAAAAAAATTCTCATGGTACTGGTACAGAGACAGACAGGTAGATGAATGGAATAGAATTAAAGACCCAGAAATAAACCCACATACCTATGGTTACTTTATCTTTGACAAAAAAGGCAAAACTACACAGAGGAATAAAGAATGTAGTTTTAACTAATGGTGCTGGTTCAACTGGAGGTCTGCATGTAGAAAATGCAAATTGATCCATTATTTTTTTCAATTAGATTTTTATTAGATATTTTATTTATTTAACAATACAGATGTCATCCCCTTTCCCCATTTCCCCTCCCTAGAACCCCACTATCCCATCCCCCTCCTCCTTTATGCTTTTATACCATTTTTAATTACATGTATGTTTTAAGGTCAGTTCTAGGTTGAGGGTCTAGCAACACAATAGATGCAAATATTCAAGGAACAAGCAAAACAATAAACACAAATAGTCAAAGAAAACGCTAGGCATTAGACACAATTATGTGAACACTCCTGTGATAAATGTTTCTAAGGACTTATCAGGATGACCAAAGTATCTGAGCCTACTTCCTGTCCTAGCACAAGGTCATTTTCATGTCTGAAGCCTACTTCCTTGTTCTAGCCTAATGTGTTGAATGTATAAGAGGATTTAGATAGGCATTTGGAAGAACGGATTGATGTTCTTTATCCTGTTCAAATTACTGGAAGGAGGTTTGAAATTTAAGGGTAAGCAGCCATCTTGAGGGTCATGCCAAATACCATTGGATTCATGTTAGTTCTAAAATTTATAGTGATAGTCATTATAATTAGGAAGAAGTTTAATGATACTTGCAGTGTATTAGGCATAATTGTAACACCTCTCTGGAAGTTTTAACAGTATATAGGGAGCTTATGAATCTCAAGAATGTTACTCTTATGAGTGTTGATGTGGTAGATACTGAAGATAAAATTATCCATGGCCTGAGATCAGTATTTCTATTTAGGTAAAGCTTCAAAAATGGCATGTATAGCTTGATCATGCTAGCCCTGTTTGTCCTGAGAATAATTTTATTCCTGTCCAACATGTTAAAGCTTTTCTTTAACAACACCATGTTAACAGCCAAAGTACATGGTTTGAACCTGAAAATGGACTTCAGACAGAGTTATTAAATTGGCAGGCTGGCAAGACAAGGACAGGTAAGTGTATTCCTTTGGTAATGTGTATTCCATGATTGGTAAGGAAGGCATTCTTGGCAGAATGACCTAAGAGAGGGTTAGTCTTGTTAATGAAATAAAAAATGGGGAGAGGTGGAGAGCCTTTAGGGCTGCTTGGCAAGAACCTGACATGAGCCAAAAAACAAGGAAATGGGTTGCTTGGCAGGAATATGACATTGGCCAAGGACAAGAAAGTAAGCTTCAGGCAGTAATCACGTTAGGCTAGAACAAAGAAGTAATTTCACGTAGGAATCTAAATCTTAGGCTAGAACAAAGAAGTAATTTCAGATAGGATTCTAAATTTTAGGTTAGAAATTGATCTATTCGTATCCCTTTTTACAAAGCTCAAGTACAAGAGGATCAAGAACCACCACATCAAACCAGATATACTGAATGTAATAGAAATGAAAGTGGGAAAGAGCCTCAAACACATCAGCACAGGGGAAAATATCCTAAAAAGAACACAAATGGCTCAGGCTCTAAGATCAACAATTAACAAATAGGACCTCATAAAACTAAAAAGCTTCTGTATGGGAAAAGAAAACTTTCAAAAGACCAAAAGGCAACCTACAGATTGGGAAAATATGTTTACCAACCCTCTATCTAATACAGGACTAATATCCAAAGTATACAAAGACCTCAAGAAGTTAGACTCCAGAGAACCAAATACAGCTATTAAAAATGGGTACAGAAGTAAACAAAGAATTCTCAACTGAGGAATCTCAAATGGCTGAGAAACACCTAAAGAAATGTTCACCAACCTTAGTCACAAAGGAAATGCAAACCAAAATGACCCTGAGATTCCACCTCATACCAGTCAGAATGGCTAAGATCAAAAACTCAGTTGACAGCAAATGCTGGAGAGGATATGGAAAAAGATGAACACTCCTCAATTTCTGGTTGGATTGCAAGTTGGTACAAACAGTTTGAAAAACAATCTGGTGGTTCCCGAGAAAATTGAAAGTATTTCTACTTGAAGACCCAGCTATACCTCTCTTGGGTATATACCCAAATTATGCTCCAACATATAATAAGGACTTCATGCTCCACTATGTTCATAGCAGCCTTATTTATAATAGCCAGAACCTGGAAACAACCCAGTTGTCCCTCAATGTAAAAATGGATATAGAAAATATGGTACATTTGCACAATAGAGTACTAGTCAGCCATTAAAGCCAATGACTTTATGAATTTTGCAGACAAAGGATAAAACTAGAAAATATCGTCATACTCACTGACATTTGGATATTAGCTCAAAAGCTCAGAATACCCATGATATAACTCACAGGGCATATAAAGCTTAATAGGACAGAAGAAGAAAGTGTGGAAGTTTCTATCTTATTTAGAACAGGGAACAAAATAATTAAGTGAGAGAGAGTGAGAAAGGGACTTGTGAGGGAGAGAAGAGGAGGGAAGAAAGGGGGCAGGATTGGGTATGAGAACATACAAGAACAGAGTACAGAGGATCAGGAGAATGAATAGAAATATGTAGCAGTGTGAGAGGAGGTTGACTTGGGGACTGCTGGAAAGTCCCGGAGGCAAGGGAAGCAAGAGGTTCCCAGGATTCAGCAGAGATAACATTAGCCAAAATACACAACAGAGGGTAAATAGAACCCGAAGAGTCCACCTCCAGTAGATAGACATGGCCCTCAGAGGAGGCCACCAACCCATCCTTAAATTTTTAATCCAGAATTGTTCCTACCTAAAAGATATTCAGGGACACAAAATAGAGCAGAGACAGATAGAAAGGCTATCCAGAAATCACCCCACCTACAGATCCATCCCATCTACAGACACCAAACCCAGAGACTATTACTGATGCCAAAAAGTACTTGCATACTGGAGGCCTGTATGGCTGTCCTCTGATAGGTTGTGCCAGCAACTGACTAAAATAGATGCAGATACTCACAACCAACCAACAGACTGGGCCCAGGGACAGCAATGGAAGAGTTAGGGAAAGGACTGAAGGAGCTGAAAAGAATTGCAACCTATAGGTAAAAAAAAATATATCAATTAACTGGATGTCTCAGAGCTCCCAGGGACTAGGCCACCAACCAAAGAGTATAAATGTGTAGGTCTGTGGCTCCAACAACAAAGGTAGCAGAGGACTGCCTTATCTTGCATCACTGTGAGAGGAGGCTCTCAGTCTTGTGAAGGCTTGATGCCCCAGAGTAGGATGATGCTAGAGGGAATATGCTCTTAGAACCAAAGGAGACTGGGGAATGGAATGAGGGGTTTTTGGAAGGGTGACTGGGAACAGGGACACTTGTAAGGTAAATAAATAAAATAATAAATTAATAAAAATATGCAAAAAACAAGTGATTAGTTCTCTTAATTTTATATAAAAGATACTTTGTCACAGACATGTGGGTAAAGGTATGAAACTTATTTTAGTAATATCAAAAGAGAAACATGAGAAAAATGACAAATTAGAAATCATTAAAATTTAATTTGTTTTCAAAATACAATGTAAGGAGATGAAAAAGACCTAGTGTCAAAAAACATTGGTATAAGCCATTAGCTTCTCTCCCTCTTATGCCTAAGTAGAACTATGTTAATCTAAAGTTGTGTTCAGAAGCAAAGACCTGAAAAGATGAGGAAGCACAAGGGGAGAAGGAATTAGACAGTACACTGCTTTTTATGTCCACGGAATTCTAACAGTAAGTGAATGCTGGAAAGAGAGGTGCTTAGCCTTGAAGCGGCAGATGATCCTAGCTTAGTTTATAGAACTACTTTAGGAATTGCAAATCAAGCCTACACTTGTGCTCCAGGCTGAGATTTAAGAGGATCACCTACCACCTACCACTCGAATAAATAGTAACTGGAGCTAAGAGACACAGCATCTACCCTGAGGGCAGACATTCTGCCCATTCTAGGCAAATAAAATGCTTCTATGAATTACTGCTGTAATATAAAGAAGAGGAAATTATGCCTAATAGTCATGGGAAAATATATCCTTGAAAATAACCTTCGTAAGAAAAATAGACTTTTTTTTTTTCAAGCAAGTAGCAGCTTGTTGTCCTCAAAATAATTCAAGAGGAAATGAGTTATATGAAACAGAAGCAAGAAGCCTTAAGGAAAAAAAAAGTGAGTTAAGATGTAAGAGCTGGTGGGGACTGGCAACATAAGACTGTCATAATACAAATCTACATTGGATGTAATCCCTATTGGATTGATTACAGAAAATCAAGTTAACAGTATGAAGGATAGATTTCAGAAATATATCCAGAATGCAAGGAAAAACAGATTATTAAAAACTAAAGAAGAAAATAATATAAAAAGAAAAATACAAGAAATCCAATTTAATTATAAATAATTGCAATTTTCCTAATGACAAAATATTCCTCACCATGTACAATGATGTAGGCAGGCTTATTTTTTGACTAAAGAATAAAAAACTAAACAACAACAAAATAACATATATATATATATATATATATATATATATATATATATATATATGATATAATAATTGAATTCCTATCGACAGGCTTGATATTTTAAGAGTGACTTTTTTAAAGATTTTTTTATTGGCTATTTTATTTATTTACATTTCAGATGTTATTCCTTTACCCATTTCCCCGCCAGAAACCCCCATCCCATGCTTCTAAGAGTGAGTGTATGTTCCCACCTACCCACTCAATCCCACCACCACCCTTGAATTCCTCCACAATGGGGCATCCAGCCTTCACAGGACCAAGGATCTTCTTTCCCACCTATGCCCTACAAGGCCATCCTCCCCTATATATACAGCTGGAGCCATGGGTCCCTCCCTAAGTGCTCCCAGGCTAGTGGTTTAGACCCTGGGAGCTCTGGTTGGTTGGTATTGTTATTCTCCCCATAGGGCTGCAAACCCCTTTAGCTCCCTCAGTCTTCTAACTCCTCCATTGGAAAACATATGATCAGCTCACGGGTCAGCTGTGAGCATCACCTCTGTATATGACAGGCTCTGGCAGAGCGTCTAAAGAGACACCTATATCAGGCTCCTGTCAGCATGGACTTCCTGTCATCCACATCAGCGTCTGCCTTTGGTGATTGCACATGGGATGGATATCCAGGTGGAGCAGTCTCCAAATGCCCCTCCTTCAGTTTCCGTTCTACACTTTGTCTCCATATTTGTTCCCATGAGTATTTTGTTACTCCTTCTAAGGACTGAAGCACCCACTCTTTGGTCTTCCTTTTTCATGAGCTTCATGTGGTCTGAGACTTTTTGGAGAAGTGCCTTCTCCACCAAAACATCCCTGCTATTATCTCTGGACAAAAGTTTTCAGATAAGTGAGAGTATCAAGGCTTTTTCAAATAACTGGGAATATCTAAGAGAACCTTTTCTCAGGTTATTTGGATGGACTTAACATTTGATCTCTAATTTTCTGAAAAGGAGAAAAGTATGGAGGTCAACTGCTGACATGGAAAAAGGAGTTTGGTCTGAACATCAGAGAATGTACTGATGAACCCGGTAGCCAAGTGGTGGCAGGAGTGCCCAGCTGCCGGCAGCCTCTGCTTTGAAACTGCTTGATTTTAACTTACTTATTTTACACTTCTGTTTTCTGGACTCATATTAAAAATATGTTATCTTTTGGGGGAAATAAGGAAACAAATACCTACTTGTTGTGGACCGCTCTATCAATGTTGGAACCCACACTGCCAAAAGCCTTGGTGGCTAAATTGTTAGAGCCTGCACTGCCCCAAGCTGCTCCAGTTCATGGGGTTCAGCAAGAGAGAGAGGACAGACTCAGAAAATTGGAGAACAGACAGAGTGTGATTCAATCCCGTTTATTCTTCAGTCTCTCTTCTTAGTCCAAGTCCCAAGTCTTGAGTTCCTAGTCCCTAGTTCCTAGTCCCTAGTGCCTCCAAGTTCCAAGCTTCTTTCCAAGCTCCCTTCCAAGTGCCTAATACCTAGTGCCTAATAACTACTCCAAGTTGTACTCTAAGTTGTACTCTCTAACCTAATTCCTAGTTCCAAATTGTACTGAACTCTTCTGTCTGCCTCTTGCCTTTTATATGTCTCACTTCTAAGCCACACCCTTAAGTCACACCTTTAAGTCATGCCCTTAGGCCTTGTCTCTAAATCTGATCTCTAAGTCACGCCCTTAAGTCTCACTCTAAATCACAGCTTTAAGTCTCACACACACAAGGGAAGATCCTGGGTATCTAAAGCAAGATGTTATCAGAGTGTGCTCAGCTGTTGTAGGCTGATGTAATCAAGTCTCTTGCCAAGGTATATGGCTCAAGATGGCTGCAAAGATGATAGCCGCCTTCTCTCGGCTCCCCACACCTACTATTAAATAAAATCTTCAAAGTCATAGAAAAATGTTACTCAAGAAGTTAGTATACATCTAAATGAATCCCAGAGAAAAATAGAACAAACCTGAACAAGTAAATGTGTAAAACTAACTTAAGTGACTAATAAAACTATCACCAGGAGCCCTCCAGTAAAAGTAACGTTAAGAACCTTTCTGTTTGCTGGCATACTAGGTATGAGTATAATGAAGATATGGTATTTGACATATAAATTAAAATGCCAAAAATCATAAAACCTTCTGTCTGTAAGATAATACTATGTTCATAATATCTGTAAGAAAGGTGATGCATATGTAAAAGTTAAAATCAAAAATTTTAAGAGAAATTCTATTTGAAAATTGAAAATCAGAATTGTTTGACAAGAATATTAACATCTTTGTGTACTGTGTGTAGACACAAGAGTGCCCCATTATATAGCACTCCACCTTGACTTAGTGTGACACAGGTGCTCTCTCACTGAACCTGGAGCTCAGGTGCAGCTTGATTTTCAGCTGGTTGCCTACATCCTTAACCAATATCAGCACATGCTGTTAAGCATGTGCAGCCATGGAGAGCACGGGGTCTTTACATAACTTCAAGGGATCTTACCCACTGAGTCATCCATATCTCTACCTTCATTCTTTAATAATGCAATTATATAAAATTAAAAGATTGCAAAAACATTAACTAAATTAAAAACATTTTATTAATATTAAATGCATATATAAGGCATGAGCATATTTGTATACATTACTAATTGAAATGTCTTTATCCAAACTGGCAGCATGAGACAAGCTTGTAACACTTATGAATAAATTTGAAAAATATAACTAAATAAATTATTAACTTCTAAAGATAAAGAAAAACATGCTGAACAGAGAAAAGTATATTCTTAAAAGAAAAACTAGCATAATTGAAGGAATAGATCTGATACAAAAAGAATGACTTGAAAGATAAATTAAATAAGACATAATACAGTTTTTATTTTAGAAATAAATCAAGGCAAGAAAAGTTAAAAGCTTGAATAAAGAACTTTAAAGGAAACAAACAAAAGAACTCATAGTAAGTGTATATTTACAATGTCACAAAACATATTAGGTTTCTGAGTATATTGATATATTATTTTAAAAAATCAGAAATTTTCAAAATGCGAATAGAATTTTTTTTTACAAACTACACACCTCAATATTGACTGTTATTCTATTATATTGAATCTTCATGATTTAAAATTGTTTGGTTTCTTATTGTGTCAGTGGAACTGCCCCTTTGTTCATTTCCTTTCTTCTGTTTTTGTCGTTTCTGTTTTTTGCTTTATTTTTGCTTTCTTCCTTTGTTGGCTTTGCTAACTGTGTGTAGCCAGCTCTTCATTTCACTAATCATTAGTATACTCCATTTGTTGTTTATTTTTCTCTAACATTCACTAATCCTTTTCTTCTCCTTCACAAATTGTGGCTGTAAGATCTTTCTGCTTTATATGGAGAGTGTGATTGCTTGAGGTCTTTCTTCACCATGGCCTCCCATAGCTCAGAAGCTGCTGTGCTTCTTTCTACTGCCATTATCTCAAAGGTGTCTTTAAAATTTCCTTCAATATTTCATTACTCCATGTGATACTGAAAAGGCTTCTGTTTAATTTTCATAATTTCCCCCCCCCGAAAATATATATACAAGCAGCACTGTACAGACTGGAAAAGGTATTTTTGGAATTTAACAATACAGGCAGGTAATAACAATTACAGGGAAAAAAAACCCATAAATTTGAAGTAGAGCAGAGCATGTTATAGTGGGAGGGTTCAGAAGGAGAAAACAGGAGAGGAAAATATTGTAATTATGTTATAATCTCAACAACATTAAAAGTTTTAAAAAAATATGATTGCATCAGAGGACTAGTCTAATATTAGGCCAAAGCTACACAACCCACTCAGTTTTCCAAAGACCTGCACTAGCTGGAGAATGCATCTTGAATACACCAGCTTTTGACAGAACTCTCCAGTCTTGAACAAGATGCCAAAGCAATCTGACAATGAAACATGAACATCCAGCTCTACCCCACATCACAAACCAAATTCATATAGTTATATATGAATATATAGTTACCCTAGTTATATATCTAAGAAGCAAATAACATTCAGCTCAAAATAAAATACCCAAAGGCAACCCTAAAGCATTAAATGTTCTAGAGAAATAGAGAAGAAACTTTTTGTAGCCTTGGTAGAAAAAGCTTCTGTTGTTTTTTCTTTTCTTTTAAATGTTACTCAAAATAAAATAGAATGTTTCTGAAAGTGAACAAAACACAAAACACTACAACAGTAGATTTCTCCTAAGCCTTTAAATGCTAATCCATAATCAAATATGACCTTTTAGCTTTTAGACACAGGGAAGATACCATATACTAAAATTTAATTAACAGTGCTATTCATATGAAAGATGAAGTTTCCCCTCTCAAGGACACCTTTCTAGTTTTATGGGTATCTACACTCATTCACTCTCATGTAAATACACATAAGTAATTAGAAGTTATGATTTATATGAGAGAACACGTATTATTTGTAGTTTTCATCATGGGTTACTTGAATTATGTGAAGTTTGTGCATTTTCTGTAAATAGGATTATCTTGTATTATTTCATTACTATTTGTGTAGGTTATGTAATGAGTATGACAGACAAAGTGAAAGAGTTAAAAAATTTTAAACCTTCCACAGATGGAGTCAAGAGTGCAGATCAGCTTGTTCTGCATTCTGGGTCCTAAGAAACTAGCTATCCACAAGACAAAATAGATGATAGATTGAATAGAGTTCAGAGCTGGGAGTTCAAGACAGCGTGACCAAGCGCTATGGGTACCAGGAACTAAAAACTGACCATAAGATAGATTGAATAGGGTTTGAGCTGAGAGTTCAAGTTAGCGTTCCTGTGCACCCTGGATACCAGGAGAGTTTGAGTTGGGAGTTCTCAGCGTGCCTGTAACATCCTGGATACCAGGAACTTAGCTGATTACGTATAGGCACTTAAAGAATAGCCTGTTCCTTGTACCCTGTCACAAACTAAATAATGGGCTGGGACTTTCCACAGGTGCTCTCCAATAGCCCTCCCTTAATCCCCCTGGGTTGTGGTTTCCCCCCTGAGTTGTGGTTTTGGGCTTTAAATTCTCTCTGTCTCCAAAGCCCCCCGGGGTCAGACCCCATTGCCCCTGCGTGGGCTACAGGTCTTGACCTTAGTATACTGATTAAAATATGCCTCTTGCTGATTACATCCAGTTTGGTGTCTTGCAGTTAATGGGTGGCTGTGAATTCCCGAGGCTTGGGTGAGGTCCTCCATTCATGGGGGCCTTACAAAAGCACTCACATGAAAGTCAAAGAAATTTGTGAAATCAGTTCTCTCTTTTCACCGTGCTCTCTTCAAGAGATCAGATTGAGGTTTAAGTTCTTAGTGCAAATACTGATTTACTTATTAGGCGTGCCCTATATTTTCATTCTACTTATGAATTACTAAATTATGTTGTATATACATATTACGTTTTCATTATCCACTTATGCACTGATTGACATCTAAAGTGATTTTGTTTTTTTGTTTATATGCCTACAGCAGGAATGAACATAGGTGTCTATATATCTCTGTGGTAAGATATACAGACCTCTGAGTATATTCCTAGAAGTTATGTGATTAGTTTATATGAAAGTTTCATATTTTTAAAACTCTGAATCACTTTTTTTCTACTGAATTGAAATAGATAATTATTTAAACCCTTTATTATTTTTGATATAATATAATCATATCATTTCCCCTTTTCTTTCCTCTCTTCATAGATTCCCATATAAACCTACTTGTTCTTTCTCAGGTTCATCACCTCCTTTTTAGTCATAAATGCATGAATACATTCTTCTCAGGCTATAAAACATGTGTGTGTGTGTGTGTGTGTGTGTGTTATGACAGATGATTTGTTACCACATAAAAATTGGTGTATTCTTCCCTGGAGTAGACTACACCTGCTATTCTCAGCATTCCTCAGTTGTCTGTAGTTTTCTGTGTAAGCTTGTCATTTCGTAGGGATTATCCTCATCAACCTTTGTTACTGCTCTAGACATGATGGGACCTGAGAGAATGGAAGACATAAATAAGGCAGACTAAACTCTCATGTAATAAGCTTCTTTATTCAGACAATTTATACTCTAAGAGTGTGATTCTCAATGTGAGTGTCATAGCCCCTTTGGGGTCATATTTCATATATCTTGAATATTGGATATTTACATTATATTCAAAACAGTAGCATAATTACAATTATGAATTAGCAATAAAATAATTTTAGGATTGAGTCACCACAACATGAGGAACTGCACTAAAGAATTGCAGCATTAGCAAGGTTGAGAGCTACTGCTCTAAGGTTTAAGGATTTTCACTTGAATAAACTTTTCATGAGCTCAAGTTGTATACAGTAAGAGGGCAAGATTTATGTGCAAAAACATGGTTTTTTTTTTTCAGAGAGACGTATAAAGAAAAGCTTAAACATTTAACTGAACAACAGCAAGCAATAATGAGCAATCTGAAGTAAACACGCTCCTATTACCTATACCTGGGAAGAACAAGAAAACATATTCCAAGATCAATTTCTTTCTTTGAAAAAAACTGAGAGCAGAAGACTTTTGTCTTGTGTTCTTAGAGTTTTCTCATAATCAGTCAGAAGTTCCCTCATATGACTCCATTTCTAGACTATGTTTCATCTCAACTTTACATGCCTAGTGTTGTCCTTGTTTAGTTCATGTTTATCCAGCCTAATTTATTGCTGTAGCTTGTATTATTCTTAAGGGACACAAGCGCACAGCAAACTCCCTGCCCCTCTGATTCTTAGACTCTTTCCACTCCCTTTCCCAGAGTTTCAGTTTTTAACTTATTATGGAAACTTCACACATCCTAATGAATGTGTCAGTTTACTCACTTTCCCAGTGATAAATAATTACCAGTTCTTTCCCCACATTCTATCCCAGCATTTGTCATCATACATGTATCTGAAGATACTCATTTTGAGTGTTTTGAGACAGAATTCATGCTAGTTTTAATATGCATTTCCCTCGTAGTTAAGGCTGATGAATATACTTTAAAATATTAGACATTTTTATTTGTATTATTTTTTCTTTGAGAAAGAACTCTCTCTTCAGCTTTTCAGTCCATTTTTTAAAATAGGATTTGTTTGTTTTTCTTGTTTTCTTTTTATTATTTTTTTAGTGTTAGATATGTCAGTTATATATGCCGCCCAAAGTGTCTCTTTTATTCTGCAAGCTATCTCTTACAGAATAAAAAACATTCAGGCTTCGAAGGAACATATATACTAGAACCCTACTCTCAACACTCAGGGATTATTACAGAAGATGTGGCAGAAAAAAATGTATGATCCTGAAGTATTGGGTTACTATGAGGAAACATGGTCTTCTGGACATGGCAAAACACATTTGAACTCACATCATGGACATGTTTGTTACATCATGCACAAGACTTGTTTGCAGGGCCAAACCAGGCCACATCTCAACAAGAAGACAGGAATGGAACACACAATCTTATCCCAGCTATAGAAACAGTGGCAGTTGTTGTTTGCAGGAAAGAAAGACAGCTTGGGCAGATTGACCACTCCCTAGTACAAGATCATGAATATTTGGCCAGCCAAAAATTTGTTTGGAATGATTTAAATAAGAATGTCAAAAAGTTGATTGGATAAACAAAGGGGAATAAATTGGAGGACGGGTAAACATGACCAGAACACAGCGCATGAGATAACCAATAAAGAAGAAAGCTAACACAAGTATCTGTACTCTTATGTACTGAGGAAATAGCTCATTTGGCTTTGAATGTATTCCTATCAAAGATTATCTTCTTATATTAATTTTTATAAAGAGACAATATTTTCTTAAAGTTTTACTTTCTACTATATAAAAGTATTAGAATCACTCAAAATAATTTCAAGTATTCTTTTAATAGGCATTATCACTTCATGACATGTGTGGTATAAAAATATTTTCTGTAAGATAAAATGTAGAAGCAGAGGGAGGCAGGATAGGATAGGGGTTTACAGAGGAGAAACCAGGAAGAGGGACAACATTTGAAATGTAAATAAATAAAATAATCAATTAAAATTAAATTTCCAAATAAAGAGAAAGTTTCCTGTATCAATATTCACATGCATTAGCACACATGGAGACTCACTTTGATAAGCCTGGGATTTCTTGGATCACTTTTCTCTAGGATCACACTTTAGATTCAACCACACAAACATATAATTTAAGGCAAAGCTCTATATTAGATTTTAAAAATCAGATGGATATCACGTAGGTGGCATCATGTCTACATATAATCAGGGTGCCCTATTTCCTTAGGCATTAATTTGACTTCTTAGGCTGAGAAAGCTCATCTTTTTTTTTTCCTAAAAAGAGAAACCCACCAATTATCCTTTTATTGTATTTTTGAAATAACAAATATTGCCTCGTGCAAGATTCTCTATTAGTGTTTGTATTTAAGTACAGGCAGCCTGTTTAATCCTTTAAATTTATCATACTTCACTGATTAATCTAGTTTAAGTACCATAAAAGTCTGTAGCCTAAACTTATATTTGCTATTAAATGAGCTTCTTCACCACTCCCAATTACAAGTTATTAAATTATACACAAATATAATAGAAACAAACACTTCCTCACTTTGACAAATAGATTATATCTTGTGCCTAAAATGTCTTTAATTTAATTCAAATTTATGCAATAAAACCCCTAAAATAAATACAATATATAATATACAAATGTTTCCCTAGATAAATTGTACTGATGTGTCTTCAAATAGTCTACGAAATTTTTTTTTTACTTATTTTTATAGAAAGAAGACTGTTTGGGGATCAGAAGTTTACCTTATTGTCAAAATATTTGGGTATTCTGCACAAGGCCCTGGTTTCAGACCTCATGACAAAGCAAGACAGCTATTCTTATTATTAAGATGTTCTCCAAGGTATTTATTTCTTTTCAGTAGGTAGATGGGAAGAACATCACAAGAAATTGACAATAATGTTTGAAGACACACTTTAGGAAAAGTCACATGTATAAAAGTTAAGCTGCCTATTCTCAAAGTCCACTAAAAACAAGTTCTAATGTTTAAAAAAATATGTTGTGTCATTAGCTTAGGTGAGGCCTTGCTGATCAGTGTAATGAAAAATTGCTTTCAAATTAACCCAGCACTGGATTGAGATAGGGTTTGGTCTGTTTACAAAGAAATCGTGTGTGTGTGTGTGTGTGTGTGTGTGTGTGTGTGTGTGTGTGTGTGTGTGTGTGAAAGAGAGAGAGAGAAAGAGAGAGAGAGAAAGAGAGAGAGAGAGAGAGAGAGAGAGAGAGAGAGAGAGAGAGAGAGAGAGAAAAGTGCAAGAAGGGAGGGAGGGAGGGACAGAGGGAAGGACAGAGGGAGGGAGGTCATTCTTTTCTTGCTTTATCACTACATAAATTTTATATCTATAAGGAAGATTAGGATTAGAGTTCTTTGGGAAACAGAGACATAGTTGATACACATTCATCAACAGAGAGCAGAATGACCTGAAACACAAAGAACATATTTAATTTTTCATTGGAACCAGAGAGGAAAATGATCTATTTTTCATTCAATGAACAGCTAAAAATACTCCTTCTTGTGTCTAAACACAATTCATAAGTCTTAATTCATTAGACTAATGTGTTTATAAGGCAGTTGAAATGTCAAAGCTCGGCTGGATTTAGTATAAACTTAAATTCCATTACCTGGCAGGCATTAATTGCTTATGGAGCATAGGGATTCTTCCCAAGGGTCTTATATGTTTCCTTTTGTCATTTTGCTAACTATTCTGTCTAGACGAACTTAAAGCCCTTAATCCACCATAGGGATCAATAAACTGCACAATAATTCAGTCCTAATAATTAGCTTTCACTTAAACACAAATGGTCATTTCATTGTGAACTGCAGTACAAAATGATAATGAAATAATTAAAAAGACAGATGAAAGAGTGACTTAATAGGAAAGAGGCCTTACTGTTCAATTAAAGGCATTACCATTCAACCTTTTTATTACTGCCACAACCTTTCAATTTTTTAAAAAAAATAATACTTCAAGCCTGCTCATTTAACCCATGACTGTACCACTGCAATATGTGTGGGGAATGCAGGCCTAACGCTGTACTGGTTTGCCTCCAGAAAATTTCATAGGATATTCTTCAGCACTAAAATTCTTCAAATTTGCTGACTTAGCAATTTAATTATAAGTCCAAATACATGTAAATTTTCAATAACTTTTATACTATACTCTCAGAGTTGATAGATATGTTTGAATCTTTGTGATCAAAGTAAAGACCTAATAGAAAAACCTTTCACTTTTCTTTGCTGTGTTTGGCTTTGGTTTTAATCTTGATTTTCTTCTTACACAGTTATGCAAAGGTTATACTTAAGCTTTTCCAAAGATTGAAAATACTCATAGTCAATTTCTGAAAAAAAAAATTGCAGCTAATTTTGCTGTTGGCTGGGGAGATACAGTCATTTCTCAGTCTCCTAAATCTCCCTGCAAATCCTCATCTTGTTATTTCTGATTAATTGTGGATCAATACACCACACTAAAGATGGACAAGAAAATTTCCTTTAAGATAAAATAAAAGGTATTAGTAGGTGGAAAGAGATATCTGTAGATGTTGTTCTTGACTCAAAAATGAACATACTTTAGACCATAAAAACTTCTCAGTTTTGCACTCTCATTCAGATCTCTATGACCCACATAAGGCAGTAATGCAGTCTTGGCTGGCTGTAATCTCAGGGTTCATGTGGCAAGACGGGAGACACAGATGGGACAGTCTCAAGAAGTATTTGGGTCAGCTAGATGGGCATACACTGCAGTGAACAAGTATTCTACCTGCAACAAGGTGAAAAATGAGGTCTGACAACTGTTTTTGTCTGCTGATCAACACATGTTCAAGTTATGACACAGCTATACCTACAAATGTACATGAACAGTCTCAAAATATGTACACATAAGCATGCACGTGCACACACACAAATATAACTTTGCAATTATGAATATGAAATCATAATTTAGATTATGATACTATTGTTCAAAGAACAAAATAAGGCCATAGAGAACATTTACTTAAGTAAACTATGGAGTTAATTTGGGTGGATAATAAATAAAAGAACTTCATTTAGAACTTCAAAGAATGTATTTGCCCCATTACCCCTTTGTTCCTCTTATAATTCTGCTATCTTCTAGATATTATTTAATCAATATACATAAAAAGACCTGGAATTCTTCTCCAGGGCTCAGAGTTTGATTCAGGTTTACAGAGAAAATTGGCCTGAGCCAATAACAGTGGTGCAGGTGTACATACATAATTCTTTGTACAGTTATAATAGAGCATTACCCCACTGTACTGAATATATTACACAATATACCTCATGTATTTTATATTTCTTATAAATTATCAAACTTATTATGAAATTTGAAGTACAATCAGTGGTATGTGACTGTGGTATAGTATTTTTATATTATAATAAAACAGTTTATACATAACAGATAAATTGTACAAAATCTGCCTTTGAAATTAAAGGCAACAATATCCTCAACATAAGTAAACAATATTTGCAAAACCACTCTTTAGAAGATTTCATTTGCTTTAGGGTGTTAGAAAAACCATTTCCATAGATTCAAATCTTATATTAGACTCTTTTTCTTATTTTTTGAAACAGGATTTTGCTATGTAGCACAGGCTTGACTTGAATTCTCTGTCCTCCCTCCTCTACCCTCTGAGTGCTAAAACTAAAGATGCATCTACTAAAAGCTATGCTTATTTAAAAATAAAATATAAGTAAAATAAAATTTAATAATACATTAATTATTTGAGAAATTTATAGCATGTATTTTGATCATATTCAACCATACTCAACTCCTCTTGAATCCTCCCCCACCTCTCTAGTCACCAAAGTTTGTTTTCTCTGACTTTTTATTTTAAACCTATTAAGTCTAATACTCACTACAAATATCCTTGGGTGTGAGACATGCTCCAGAACATGGTTAATTGCCAGAAGTTTTACCTTTACAGAAAACTGACTTTTCTCTCCTAGAAGATATCAGTTGCCAACAACTGCTCAGTTATGGCTAGGAATCCATGCCCCCTCTCCATCTCCATGTTGGGCTTTTGTCTGGTTTGATCTTGTATGGGCTGTTACAACCAGTCATTATCCATATTTAGGAGACATTGTTTCATGGCAGTCATCCATCACCTTTAGCTCTTACACTCCTTCCAGTTCTTCTCCAATGATACCTAAGCCTCACTGGGGGATGATGTGGTGACATGCTCACATTAAGGGTAACACTCTACAATCTCATATTCTCCACAAATTGATGGTTTGAGGGCTATTGGGTTAATTTACATTCTTTAAGAAGAAGATACACTCTGAAGAAGGCTGATAGAAGCAGTAAACTATGGGTGTACCAATAAAATATTAGAAGTTGTTTCTTTCTTTATTTTTGGATATTAAAATATAATTACATCATTTCTTCCTTCCTCCCACCAAACCCTTCCATACACCATAGCTTGCACTTTTTCAAATTTATGACCTACTGTTTTGCATTGTTTCTTTTTAAATACCTGATATGAAAAATGAAAAAAATCAGAATTCCAAGATTCAAATATACTTGAAATTTTTTCCTTTGATTATGATTATCAAAAATAAGGTCAAAACTATTTCAAAATTTCTGAACATGGTAATTAATTTAATGCAGTGATATGTAATGAAACATTTCAAACATCGTGACTAACATAATCCAGTATCTAGGATATGCTGTCTTTAAGATGCCCTATTCTCCAAAGTTTTTTTATTTCTTCACACTCTGGACTTAACAGAATAATTGTTCTCTCTTCACTGGGATTTCTGATTTTCCAGTCTCAATAAAAAACTTGAAGCCTCATAATTATTCTTTCTGGACCCCTACTCTCCCTGACCACAGTCTAATTAGTCAATTCTAGCTTCTTTAGGTACTCTAAATTTACTTTGTAAACACTTTACTGACATCTTTTTTTTTTCGTTGATGCCTTTGTTTTTTTGGTTTTGTTTTTTGTTTTTTCTTATACAGATTTTTTCAGTTTTTCATCCCAAGCAATATTTCTAAAAAATTATTTCTATTAATTAGAAAATCAAAGAGTTAGTGAAGTGTGTAAGACATTCATTTTAGCAGTAATGGTCTTCTTTTATGTCTTCCTATTCATTTGATACTTTTAATACCAATAATTAAGTACACCAAGCTCCATTATTTCTAAATTTCTAATAGTTTATTTTTTCTTTGCATATATGCACTTATGGTTATCAATTCTTGACTGCACTTGCTAGACTGGCCCTTTGCCAATGTACTACATCCTATACTAATAGTTTAGTTACCCCAATCCTTCTCATAGAAGCACACAATACATTTAAGTTACCATGCAGCTCTAATAACTCATGAGAGACAAATACATGTTATAGTGATCCTCAATGATTTGGATGTGGGGATGGAATATAATTTAAGTGTTTAGAAGAGATAGCTATCACAACTGTGAAGAATTGGTAAACCAGACTTCAATGTTTAGCTCAGTTCTTTGGTCTTCATTTGTATGTGTTTGTGTGCACACATGTATTTGTGGCATGCAAATGTGTGTTCTTGAGTGTAAAAATTTGTGTTGGTGCATGTGTTTTTATATGCACATGAAATTGTGTTTGGAGACCAGAAGTCCATCTCAGCTATATTTCTTAAAAATCTATCCACTCTCACTTTTTCCCCAAACACTTTATTAATCAGTATTTATATATACATACATACTTATACATGTATATATATTACATATATAAACAATAATTAAATAAGAATATATTTGAAAAGTATTTGGGGTTGGGAAAAGTGGGAGGAAGGAGAGAAAGAAAAAATACGTAAATACAATGCTCATATATGAAATTCTCAAAAAGGAATCCATTTTTTAAAAAATGTTCAACAGATTAACTTGCATTTTACAATATGAAAATAAATATGGCCTATAATTATGTTGAAGGACATTTTAACTCACTACAAACTTTGAAATTTAAAATGAAATCAATAAAAATTATTTTACCCAGCATACTAACAAAAACCACAATAACATTTTATAATTCAAAGTATTTCTGAGAACAAGAAAATGGATTGTCAGAAGCTAAGTCAGCAGAGCCAGGGGGACACTGTGTGTTATTTCTTTTCTTTTCATTTCTTTTTTTCTTTCTTTTTTCTCTTTTTTATTATTATCAAATCATAATTTTTGCTTTTTAACACAGGGGTTATAAACACAAAAATGCAGGATGTGGGGAAGGGGATGACACAGGAGCATAGATGTTCAGGGGGAGTACAGATATCTTTCAGAACAGGGTATCAGCTGGGTGAAGGTTCAGGGGTCAGGTCCCTATGACTCTGCCTATGCCTCACTTGTCCTCCACTCTCACTTTTAAGATGGTCTCTCACTAGGACACAATAGACAAAACATTTTTCAGTGAGGCATAGGACTCAGCCTGTTTTTACTATCCCAGCCTTGTGATTCAAATTATTTCTACATTCTGGGATCACACTCATAATCTAAAGCTCATTTCAGTCTCTTGTTTTCTCCTTCTTTTTGATCTGAAATTTTGATTGTCACACAGAGACAATTTTATTCTTACCTCTGAATGAGCAAAGCTATAAGTGCAGCAATTGCATCACTGCTTCTGTACACCCACAGGAAAAAGTCTTTTCTTCACTTAGAAAACCATTCTATTTATACATTTAAAACTACTGAAATCTCCTCTAATGATAGTACATGATTTCATCTATGCTATTTTTCACTCAGTCACTCAGAAAGCTCTACATTTAAAATCAGAGTATGGATACTTAAGGGCAAGATTGCTTCTTTAATAACAAACTTTTAAAAATGCATTTTGTGTATATGTTTGTGTACATGTGAGTGTATGCATGTGTGTTTCAGTACTGAAGTTAGGATATAGGATTTCATAAGGTCAAAACCTAATGGTTTAGTCATAAATATAGTGATATGAATAACTTATTATGGTCTCAATTCTCTTACCTTTAAAGAGAAAGCATAAAATTAGGTAGCCTACTTAAAAGTTTATGATGCATAACATTTTTTTCCCAGAATTTAGAACTTCAAAGCTAAACATGTCACTGCTTCATGTTTTAATTCTATGATAATTAATTTGAGACATAGGTGTTGTTTTCATGGTTCTATGCACTTTAAATTTAGACTCCTTTCTCCCCATCTCATAGATCAGTTTAAAAAATTGGGTTCAGACTACTTCCAAAATTAAGAAACACCTTCCAGAAACAACTGTGCCATTTTAATAAAATTTACCATAACTAGATAATGAATATGAAAAAGTGGTATCTGACTCCTTTTTGAATAACAAAGTTGAAATGGCAAAGGACAAATCTAGGAACCCATGTGCTCTAATAATCACTTATTTATAAACAACCTCCTCATTTGTAGATGTGATATCTCTGAATTCCTTAACTACATAAGACACATTCTTCATTTTTTTCATATTTTGAAAAAAAGCATAGAACTCTTGCAACTGCATGCATCAAAGGAAACATAAGCCCATAAAACTGAGAGTAGCACAGAAGGATCACAGGAAGTTAAAAACATACTAAAGGAAAATGAAGAAAGGTCTCCATGTTTCTTAATTGAGAAATCATAATCTGATTTATCTAAATGAATGCAGTGCAGACCCTGGTTTTCCTTAGTGTGCATAAATAAATTCTAAGCTCTGAGTATTAGTTCTAATATTAAGGTTAAAAAATTGTTTAGTTGACTTGAGATTTTCTAAAATTACTTAAAAAGCTGATGCCTTATCCTTGGTATCATGATACATTTCTGATAGTTTAGTCATTGAATAGGCTAACAAAGAAAAGTCTCAGGTCTCTAACTTGATGATCAAATTGTGTTGTGGCTACATTTTTAAGACGTATATCATATGGCTTACATCACAGCACTTTCTGCATACATTATCATACATAGAACATTTGTTGGAGAGTTATCAGGGGAAAAATGCCTTTAGACTGTACCCTTTGTCCAAAGGGTAGATTGTTTGGAAGTCATATAAAAATAGATATTTGGCAGTTGTTGGAAATTTAGGCCACCTATTTACAATACAATCTATTTACAATACAATTTATATATAATTTCATATAAATGCTAGAGTTTCTATTTTAAGTCCTTGATTATTAAAAGAAAGCTATATGAAATGGAAGTACACAGTTTTAAGTGATTGACCTCTTGCATATTAAGTTTATTTAATTAACTTCTATGTTGACAATCTCTTTTATATTACTTCTACAAATTATTGTTGATTACAGAGAGTAATTAATATCAATTTAAACATAATCACCAATAAAAATAATGAGATATGCTGAAAACGTTCTAAGAAAGTCATAACTATCATTGAAAAATTTCTGCTTTTTATGACCATTGGAATACAGATTTTTGTATTTGCCAGTCAGCTCATCTTTGACTTTTGCCATTTACACAAACATAATGTAAAAAGCCATAGAAGAGGTAATGGGTGCTTCCAGCTTTCCTACTAACATAAGAAAGATGACAGACTCTAATATTCTTAGTCATTGACATTTACAACTATGAGTTTGTTTTTAATACAGGGCAGTGAGCAATGTACTTAAGGCTTCAGAGAATGCTTTATGGCATACACTAAAGGTGAATCACTTTTTTACTAGATTTATTAGCTAAAGGAATTGTAGTCTCAAGAGAAAACTTAGTCAGTTTTAACCCAAAGAGTACTCCTTATGGTTATTTCCGCTCAAAATCTCAGCAGGACTCAGCCACGCTAAATGTCCTCTTCCAGGGTCCCGATTTTCTTCCCCCAGTTGGTTTCTGCCACCTTGGGTACTGACAAGAGTACTCATTAACAAACCTAATTGATTTTTATTAATTATCTGTGGTATGATCTTTTCATTGTTTCCCCCCTAGTATCTAAGCTTATTAACTCTAAACACACACACACACACACACACACACACACACACACAGAGGATAATTAGTTCTAAAGAAATTTTGCAATAATGAAATCAAATATACAGACTGATTGCATAAAAAAATGTATTTTTTTAATTTCTAGAGTTCTATATATATTTATTAAATAGAATTAAGGAGAAAAATCCTGAAAAGTGGCTTTTAAAAAGCAATTACAATATTAGTTATGAAGAACTGCATGGTCAGGTATTTAAATTGTAATTGTGAGATAAAATGATTCAAATGGAAAAGCTTGAGAACAAACTTAGAGCAGGAAAGGAGGAGGCAATCCTAAAGTTGTCCTTCGTGCTTAATATTCTAATGTAGATCAATGTAAAATGTATCATTAAACTTGTATTAAGCCTATGTAAATAACTAAAAGTAAATTTAGACATATCACTTTAATAGTTTAAGTGAGAGTAATATGAAGATGTCAATTCAGAATATGGAGATTAGGATGAAGGTATTCAGACTAAAGTAACTTTTTCACCATTTTCAACTCTGGCATTTTTTTTCTTAATCTCTATAATTCCAAGATTCTTTACTTGTTTTTTTTTTTTTTTTTTGGGAGGGGGGGTTCGAGACGGGGTTTCTCTGTGTAGTCCTGGCTATCCTGGAACTCACTCTGTAGACCAAGCTGGCCTCGAACTCAGAAATGATTCTTTAAGTGTTACATGGTTAGGTGTAAATATCTGCATCTGACTCTTTCAGCTGTTTGCTTGGTCTTTCAGAGGGCAGTCACTGTAGGCCTCCTTTTGTGAGCAAAACACAGCTATTCAAAGTCAACCAAATCTACTTCAAAACATAAGTCTCTATTAATAAATACACCTAGAGCTCTTGGTGTAGTCTCATCTTTATAAGCATTCTAGGATGATTGTAAATATCATCTGATTTAGTGAAGCATGCTCTGGTGATTGCCAATGTCTTCTGAACTGTAGAAACATGTTTTAGCTATCTCCAATGTTACGTGATATGTGGAACCATGCCATAGTTTTCACTAATATCACTTGATCTGTAGAAGCATGTTTTATAGTGATCACCAATGTCATCTGATACATAGAAGTATTTCGTAATGATGACCAATTTCATATGATGTGCACAAATATGGATAGTGATCGCCAATGTCTTCTGATCTTCAAAACTGTGTTAGAGTTATCACCATTGTCATCTGATCTGTAGAAGCATATTTTATGGTGATCACCAATATCATATAATCTGCAGAAATACATCATGGTGATGATAAATGTCATATGATCTATGAAAACATACTATGTAATTACAAATGTCGTATGGTCTGTAGAAGCATATTTTATGGTAATTACCAGTGTCATATGATCTGTAAATACATGTTATAGTGAAAATCAATGTCATGCTATGTTTTAGGATAGAAATCTACAAACATATTAGCATACTGAAGTGAAGTGTTTCAGAAATGTTAAATGTTAAAATGTTTGAGTTTCCTTGAGGAAAAGATCTTTATTTAACAGGGAAGAAGGGAACCTAAAGAAATAAATTACAGAAAGTTTATAATTTCACTTAGATGAAATAATAGGATTTTTGTTGTTGTTTTGTTTACTTACTGGAGATATATATATATATATATATATATATATATATATATATATATGTCACTCCATTTTGAAATTTAGTTTATTTCTTTTAAACATTTTCAGAAAATAATAGGGTGATGAACAATAAAATTTAGACAATATTGTAAACCTTTATTATTATGGGTAAAGGGTGTGTCAATAATGAGAATTTATTGGAAGGTAGAACCAACAGATTTTGGGTTACAAATTTATTTTATTTTACTTTCATCCTACTTTTTAAATGAACTTCTAGAGGCTTGGATGAGGGAAATGAACTCTGAAAACCTATGAGATAAAGTCATAATGAAGAGAAGAAAAACATAGATTACATTGGGCACTAGAACAGGGCCAAACCTGCTGTCTGTCATTATTCCACAGTATGTATGAGGCATTATATAGTTATATTTTTGTTGACCTATACAAGATAATATTTCCCATGAAACCATACAGCAATTTCTCATTTTCCTATCTTTAAATGTTTATCTCAAACAAGGATGAGCCATTCTCAAGACAGAAGTAGATGAAATTGTGCTGTAATATTATTGCTTGTTTATCTGACTCTTTCCTCTAAACAATGAATATGATCCTCCAACTACGGCTCAACACAATTTAGTGTTCATCAAATCTGTCCTTAAAATGTGAAATTTTCCTTTTACCACTTTCATAACAGTACAATTTCCTTTGCTCTGGTTTCTTCATGTTTTCAAGGAGAAAAAAATCTACTGAATAAATTAACTTATAACAACAGAACATGGATTGATAATTATTTAATGGGACACCTGCAGGGACCAGTGTTTCAACTTAGAAAGCAATTCTTCCCTGGCAGACTTGCAAGCAGTGTAAGATAAGTAAATTAGCACAGTAATCATACTATTTCACAGTGACAGGAAAGTCTCGCCTACTTTTGCAGAAATTCAAACTTGAATGAATTTACCATTAGATTTTATATGTTTTATGATTTTTTTGAATTAAGTTATAACTTTTTCATATAAAAAGAAAATATATTAATAACAAATATACAAAAATCCAAGATATGCAATACATTTGAAATAATAAAAATCTAAAAATGAGAGAAAGATCTTAGTAAAGATAGAGGGAAAAAAGTACAGATAGAAAAGTTTTAAAATTTCTATATATAAGTCATGGTTTTCTTTAATTAAAATTCAAACTAATTATTATAAAAAGTGTGGGGCTGTGAAAGGATAAATTGGTTTCTGGTGTGTCACAGGCCTCGAACCCCAGACTTCAATGGGGCAATGGCAGGTGTTCAGCCACGCCCCCAGACCCCAGGCTCCGGATATGCCTTTGACCCCGATTTTCATTCAGGTAGGGCAATACAACCCATCCCTAAGAGAGGTTTGCATTATCAAGCACAGGTAGAGGGTGTGACTAAGGGCCTCAGCTTCAAGAGATTTACATACTAATGAAATACCTGAAGGCCAGAGGGCATAGCCAATTAAGCATTCATCCCCAGACCTCCTCCCTCCTCCCTCTCTAAGTCAGGTCCACCCTGACATAAGTGGGGGTGCCACCAGATCCATCTACCATCCACCATGACATTAAAGCCTGTAAAAACCATGGACTTCTTTGTGTCTTTTGGGCCGGGCATGGGAAAACATGGAGAAAGCCTTTAATGCCAAGCTGCTGCAGCTGCAGCTGCTTAATCTCTCTCCTGGAGGACTTCACTGCATTCCAGCCATGGGCCACTGGTCCAAGCAAGTTAGCTGACCCTGCTAAGGGAGTGATGAACCAAGAGTCTCACCAAGCGGGGGGCACCACCAGAGTTCTCCCTCTTGCCCCTCTCCACATGCAGGCCAGACTAGCCCTAATGTCCCCAGTCTCAACTCTTCCATGGCTTCCAGCGGTGCCTGGCAGCCCAAGAGCTTGAGACCAGTCAGCCCCCAGCTGCATCCTGGCCCAGGGATCCCCAACTCAAGAGCCTTGCCCCCCCCACCCCCCATGAAGCTTCAGACTGAGATTCTCTCATGCCCAGGCACAAGCCCCAAAGCGTCTGCCCAGCGCCCCATGAAGGGAACTCAGTCAAAAATCCCACACAGGAGCTTCTGCTGCCCAGAGTCATGGTCCCAGAGGATTGGGGCAGAAGACATGTGGGAACCAAAACTGCCCAACAGAGATACACGGCCATGCACAAGCTAATCATTCTCCACAAAACAAGTTTATTATTCATCTATAATCACATCCCATGAAATAGATATGGCAGATTTTTTAAATGAAGTGTTTCTCTGAATGATAAGACCCCTGACATATATGCAACATTTGTCTATGCCAACCAAAATAATTTGCTTTCATTTGTGTCTGTTTTATCTGCAATATATTACTTTACTAATACTCTTAATACTTAAGCAACTAATGTTTACCGTCGCACTATTGTTTGTTTAAAAAGAACTTTTGATGAGTTAGTTTTTACTTTAGTATAAATGTCATGTAATCTGACAATTAACATACTTAAAGTAGAGACACATCATTAATAATCAGCTAAACACTGCAACATCCCTCTAGAAGGCTTCCTTCTTTCATCTGAAAACTGTACCATTGAATTCCACATTGTTTCACTTCTATTAGTCCTAGCAAAAAGAAACCTATTCTTTGTCAAGCTAACATTTTGGTGTCTCATATAAGTGCAAATACAATATATTTGTGTTTTGTGGGTGGACTAATTTTCTTTCCATCCTATTCTCTAGATTCACCCATGTTGTCACATGAAGTAAAATTTCATTTTTTTTTTCAGTGACCATAGTGCCAGTTTAAAATGTGGAGCGTTTTTTTTTTTTTTCCACTTGAAGGTCACTATTAAGTTACTTCTATATCTAGTCTAATATGATTGATGCGGTGATGAGTTTGAAATGCAAACGAATCTCCGAGATCCTAGTTTTCATTCTTTGAATAATTAGGAATTAGGGATTTGAGGTGATATGATAGCTTTATTTTTTTTAATTTCTAAAGTGAGTTTACATAATGGCTGCATTATTTAACACTCAGCTTCCCTCACTTCTTGTTGACAATGCCAATTTTGTTTCTGAATAGAAGCAGTCCTTACAAGTGTGAGTTGACTGTGCTTTGGACTTGTGTTTCCCTCATGATTGTTGATGCTGAGACCCTTTTATGTGCTTGCTTCTCATTTATAGCTTTTTTTTTTTTTTTTTTTTGGAAGAAATATGTGTTCGGGTCTTTTGCCCATATTAACAGAATTGTTGTATGCAACTGGGGATTATAATACCTTATGAATTTTGGAAATTAGGCCTTCCCTGGAGACATTGCCCACTGTCCTGTAGCTTGCTTTTCAATTTCTGATTATTCCTTCTACTCTGTGAACTTCTTTAGTTTGACATAATCTTGCTTTTTCATTTCTATTTCTTCTGTTGCCTGTTGCCTGGACTTTTCCCTGCAAACATGAGTTTGATTTTAGATTTAAATCCCACGTGTATTTAAAATTAATTCTTGTGACATATAAATGCACAATCCCATCTTTTTCATATAGACATGCTTTTTACAACAACACTCTTGACAGACTTGGTAACGATAACTGTGTATACATAGGATTATTTCTGAAATCGCTATTTATTCCATCAATTCATATGGTTTTCTATATATTTACTATTGGTTAAGACATATCTTTGTCTATTAAGCAATCCTGCTCAAAAAAAAAAATTGAATCTTGTGGAAACATGTAAGATGCAGTAACAGAGGTCTATAATGTCTAAATTTATCACTTTTAAGCCCAAGTATCCTTCAAATTTTATGCAATGTGTCAATGCTTTCTATGACAAATCTTATGCATTTCTGAAATTTTATTTAATTTTCCATTAATACATCAAAGCATTAATATTTTAGCCAAAATTTTTTGGGCACTGTGTACTTTGCAGGAAGGTACTTAGGAATGCAATCACCATGTATGTTTGTGATTTCTCTTGTTATGCTGAAAGCACTGTGTAACATATCTAACATATAATCTAAGGCTGACTTCAGAAAATCCTAGCCTTCTCACTTACTAACCAGTTCACATATGATTCATTAGTGATTTCCACCTGGTGTTAAATAACTCTTGTTTGAGGACAGATCTCAAAGATTACAGTCACTGACAAAATTTAAAATGTATCCAATGCTTTTCTGTTACATAGTTTAAAAAAAGTTACATTATAAAAAGTATGTATGTAAACTATTAGAACTTCCATTTTTAATTATATTCTGTATTTTGAAGGCCTTTTAATCTAATACTCCCAAAAAGGACATTGAGCCAATGAGATCAAAATATAAATAAACAAGCAAAAAGTTGTCAAAACTGGAGAAAATATGAATTACAGGATTCTAGTGTTGTGTTTTACACACAAGTTTAATATATGATCACCATATGCAATGTTAATAAGAGTATGAAATTAAAGCCCTAATCACAGATGACACGTGTTATGTATTGCTTCCAGTAATTTTAGAGTTGAATGACAGGAATTTTTTGGCTATAGTTTTTGTGTGTTTTTAGATTGTCTAATATAAATTATGAATCAATGACTTTAACAGAAACAAGCATTCATACAAACTCTTCACTTAGGATTTATATTAAGAGAAAAATGAAAGAAAATGATTTAGTGGCAGAAAGTAAGACCACACAGGACATGGAGAATATTCTATCCTTAATGTCCAGAATTACTCATTAGATAAACTAAAGTAACTACAAAAATGACAAATCATGACCTATAGAAGTTGTGTAACTCCAGTTACTTCATTTGGGAAAAAAAGTAACAAGAAAACTAGGTAAATGCTATTTTTTTCCTATTTGTTGGTCACAACTCTATCAGAGTTCCAAAAGGGACCTTACTTCTACTTTTTGCATGACAAGTACCCAAGTGATATGTCGCCATTGAATTCTATGATCATGTTAGCTTATTATTACCACTGCCCTTGCTCAGCTCATTTTTGGGCAGTCATGGTGGTAAGATTTTATGTGTGCTGCTTCTGGTGCTGCAAGAAGACACAATCTCACAACAAACCTCCTGACCATCCATGTTTCACAGACTTTCCTTCCAATCTTCCATGTTCTTCCATGAGCCTTAGAAGTGGGAATCATATTGCATTGTAAATGTATCCTTTCGGATGGGACTCCTTAACCCTGCATTTTGATTGCTTGTGGTTTTATGTAATTGTCTCCTGTTATGACAAGGCTTCCTTGATGAGAAGTGAAGACTGCACTCATCTATGGTTTTAATGGCAAGCATTTATAATGTAGTTAGGGATTATGTTTGTTTAGTAATTGATGATTTTAGGTTCTCCTCCGAGATTCATGATTCTCTAGGCCTGTGTAGTTATGTAGGTTATCAGTATCAAGGATGATTTTATTTTAAATTGTCGAGTGAGTCACTTATCTAATTAGAGAAAAATTGGTTACCTCCAAAATATGTGTGCCACTAATGCATCCATAGGACTAGTAATTCCATACTAGTCATTGTTCTGTTTCATAGACATCATAACTGGATAGAACTGTTGGTGGCATCCATCTTTTTTTTTCAAAACACTTTATCAATATTTGTATAAACATATATACTCATACACGTATACATATATAAACAATAATTAAATAATAAGATGTATTTAAAAAGTATGGGGGGTTGGAAAAAGTGGGAGGAAGGAGAGAAAGGGGAAAATTATGCAAATACAGTGTTCATATATGAAATTCTCACACATACAAGTAACAGTATATAGATAGAGAAGTTTGTATTTATAAACTTAGAAATTTATGTGTATATATGTATATTAACCAAATTGATGAAAAACAGACCATACATTTGAAAGACAGGTACAACAGATGTGTGGGAGGAGTTGAAAGCAAGAAAGAAGAGCAGAAGAAATGTAATTATATTATTTTTGAGAGCCAAGTCCTAGCAGAAAGCTGCTATCATCTTTGTAGCCATCTCAGGCCTTATACCCTGACAAGAAACTGGTTTTCAACAGCCCACAACAGCTGGGCACACTCTGATAAACATCCCATGTTCTCCTTGCAATAAAAGAGACTTGATCCTACCCTCTGTCTTCTCTCTATTCTTTGAGTCTCTTGCCTCTCCATCCCCACTCTCTGTCTTGCAGACCGTTGACTGACCCACATGCGTAGGGTCATATTATAATCTCAGACATAAAAGAAACAGTTGCAAAAATAGTTTTAAAATATTGTTTTCTTTTATTGGATATTTTCTTTATTTAAATTTCAAATGTTATTCCCTTTCCTAGTTTTCTCTCTGGCAACCCGATATCCCAACCCCATCCCCCTGCTTCCATGAGGGTACTCCCACACACCAGCCTCCCCACCCTGGCATTTGCCTACACTGGGGCATTGAGCCTTCACAGGA
Organism: Arvicanthis niloticus; assembly: GCF_011762505.2. NCBI lineage: Eukaryota > Metazoa > Chordata > Mammalia > Rodentia > Muridae > Arvicanthis > Arvicanthis niloticus. The sequence goes on from NC_133437.1 coordinate 6,150,494, forward strand.
CTAAGGGTCTCCCATTGGTGCCCTAAAAGGCCATCCTCTGTTATATATGCAGCTGGAGCCATGGATCACTCCATGTATACTCTTTGGTTGGTGCTTTAGTCCCTGAAATCTCTGGGAGGAGTCTACTTGGTTGATACTGTTGTTCTTCCTATGGGGTTGCAAACCACTTTAGCTCCTCAGTCCTTTCTCTAACTCCTCCATTGGGGACCCCATGCTCAGTCCAATGGTTAGCTGCAAGCATTTGCTTCTGTATTTGCCAGGCTTTGATTTGCCTGAGGATTTGTCAGGATTTGGTAGATTCTCTCAAGAGACAGCAATATCAGGATCCTATCAGCATTCCCTTTTTGGCATCCATAATAGTGTCTGGGTTTGGTAACTGTATATGGTATGGAGCCCAAGTAAGGCAGTATCTGGAATGGCCTTTCCTTCAGTCTGTGCTCTACACTTTGTCTCTGTATTTCCTCCCATGAGTATTTTGTTCCCCCTTTCTGCCTGAGTCAATATGAGCTAAATTTTAGCACAAATTTAGCCACACTATATTCACTCACTATTTGTCTGTTTTCTATCTTTTCAAGAAGTGCCAGTCTAACCTAAGAATTAGCAAATCGAATGAAAAAGAGACAAAATGCAGTATACAAATCCATACATATATCTGTATTATAAACATAACTTATTCTATATGATACCAATGTTTAGATTTTTTTTGTTACTGTGATGGTTTGAATCAGAAATGTTCCCCACAGCCTTTTGTTCTTGAACATTTGATGCTCAGTTGGTCAAACTGCTTTGGGAGGTTTAGGAGGCACTGCGCTGGTAGAAGAAGAAGTACATCATTGTGGAGAAATTATAACCTTGCCCCACTTCTGGTACCTTCTGTCTGAAGCCATTGTGCTTGCATTTGAGGAACTGAGTTTTCAGCTTCTCTTTTTACCTCTGTGTCTATCATATGAGTACACATGTTAAAATAAATTTATACTTGTCTGTATGTATGTTTACCAAATTTGATAAATTTCCTCACCACAATTAATTGATCTTACTATTGTTTTACAGCTGTATTTTGAAACACACAAAAAAATAAATATTTCTATAATATGTGAGCAAATCTAATCTTAGATTATAGAAACTGAAACTTTTAATGCAATTATGGATATATAGATTATATCTAGAGTTGATTCATAAATGACAAATGTGCAATGTTATTACTAGGAAGGAGGTTTCTTGGGAGCTTGTAGAGTGAGACCTGACTAAACAGGATGCTGAATAGTATTATGGGCTGGGGTCAGAAGACTACCAGTTAATATTCTGGAGAAGTAAAAATTTCTGGAAGTGAGTTAACATTAAGAGTAAGATGAAATAAAATATGAATTGATTTTTCTTTTTTATTGACCATTCTATTTGTTTACATTTTAAATATTGTCTCCCCAGTCTCTCCTCCACTAACTCCTCAGCCTATGTCCCTCTTCTTTGCCTCTAAGACTGTGCTCTCATACCCATCCATGTACTCTTGCCTCAACACTCTAGCATCCACTTCTCTGGGGCAGCCAGTCTCCATAGGACCAAGTGCCTTCCCTCCCACTCATACCAGATAAGGCTGTCCTCTGCTAAATATTCAGCAAGAGCCATGGACTCATCCATGTATACTCTGGTTGGTGGTTTAGTCCCTGGCAGTCCTATGGGGTCCAATGAGTTCTTCCTATGGGTTGCAATCCTCTTCAGCTCCTTCAGTTCTTCTCCTAACTCTTTCATTGAGGTCCTCAGGCTCAGTCTAGTGGTTGGCTTTGCGTATCTTCATCTGTCTTAGTCAGGTGCTTGTTGGGGCCCAAGCTCGAGTCCCTGTTCGGGTGCCAAAATAATGTTGGGGTCCACACTAGCCCCAAGTTGGGGCGGCCAAAATAAATGTTGCAGCCCAGGCAAAATGTTGAGGCCCGGGCCAACCCACGTTTGGGCGGCCACTGTATCCCGGCCCAAGCTGCTGCTCCGGTCTGCGGGTTGGGGTTCAGCAAGAGCCAGGGTGAGGGCAGATTCTACCTAATGTCTGATGTGTATGAATCTCTCTCTATAGTCTGAAATCTGATCTGTTCTGTCTCTGCCTTTTATATGTCTTACTTCTAAGCCACGCCTCTAAGTTATACCTTTAATCATGCCCTTAGGTCTTGTCTCTAACTCTGATCTCTATACTTCTAAGTCATACTCTTAAGTCACACACCTTTAATCTCACACACCTTTAATCTCACACACCCAAGGTATCTAAACCAAGATTATCGGAGTGTGCTCAGCTGTTGTAGGCTATTGTAATCCAAGTCTCATGTCAGGGTATATGGCTCAAGATGGCTGCAAAGCTGATAGCCGCTTTCTGCTAAAAGTCGGCCCCCAACAGGTGCTGGCAGAGTCTCTCAGCCTCACACCAGCCTCCAGATGCAAGCACATCTTGGCATCAGCAATAGTGTGAGATTTTGGGTCAGTCTCTGTATGGCCTGTCCTTTAGTCTCTAATCCATTTTCCCCCTGTGTTTCCTTTTGACATGAACAATCTGGGGGTCATGTCTATCTACTGGAGGTGGTTTCTTCTGGTTCCTTCTCCCTGTTATTGAGCATTTCTGCTAATGTCATTCCCATGTGGTCCTGGGAGCCTCTTGTTTCCCTGGTTTCTGGGACATTCTAGTGGTTGTCTGTTTCCTGCCCCATGCTACATATTTCTGTTTATTTTCCTAGCCCTATGGAATTTTTTCCTGTCTCTTCAGATACCTGACCTTGCTTCCCTCCCTTTTTCCCCTCTCCCTCCCCTTTGCCACCCAGGTCTTTCCCTCTGCTTACCATAATTATTTTGTTCCCTTTCTAAATAGAATTGGGCATTCATATGTTGATCTTCCTTCTTTTTAAGCTTTATATGGTGTGTGGTTATACATTGTGGTTACTCTGAGCTTTTCAGCTAATAGACACTTACCAGTGACTATATACCATGTATGTCCTTTGGGGTCTGGGTTACCTCACTCAGGATATTTTTGAGTTCTACCCATTTGTCTGCAAAATTTGTGAAGTCCTCATTTTAAACACCTGAGTAGCATTTCATTGTGTAAATGTACCACATTATCTTTATCCATTCCTCAGTAGGATACCTGGGTTGTTTCCAGCTTCTAGATATTAAGAATAAGGCTGCTATGAACACAGTGCTATGAACATTGTGGTAGAGTGGAACATATTTTGGGTATATTCCCAGTAGTGGTATAGCTGGATCTTCAGGTAGATTTATTTCCAATTTTCTGAGGAACTGCCAGATTGATTTCCAACATGGTTGTACCAGCTTGCAATTCCACTGGCAATGGAAGAGTGTTCCTCTTTCTCCACATCCTTACCAGAGTCTGCTATTATCTGAGTTTTTGATCTTAGCCATTCAGATTGGTGTAAGATGGAATCTCAGAGTCATTTTGATTTACATTTCCCTGATGACTAAGGACGTTGAACATTTCTTTAGGTGCTTCTCAGCCATTTGAGATTCCTCAGTTGAAAATTCTTTGTTTATCTTTGTACCCCATTTTTAATAGAAATATTTGGTTCTATGGAGTCTACTTCTTGAGTTCTTTGTATATTTTGGATATTAGCCCTCTATCAGATGTAGGGTTGGTAAAGGTCTTTTGCCAATATGTAGGTTGTGATTTGGTCTTTTGAAAGTGTCTTTCTACCATTCAGAAGCTTTTAAGTTTCATGAGCTCTCATTTGCCAATTGTTGATCTTAGAGCCTAAGTCATTCAAGTTCTTTTCAGGAAATTTACCCCTGTACCAATGTGTTTGAGGCTATTTCCAGTTTCTCTTCTATTGGGTTTAGTGTATCTGGTTTTATGTGGAGGTCTTTTGAATAAACTTTATCTTATGTAAATGTTTCCATTTATGATTGAAGAGCAAAATATCAAGTTTAATGCATTATATCAGAGCACCTGAAAGAAGTCTCTGTCATACAAAGACATTGTTTTAAAGTAGAATGAGAAGTGGGAGAAACTTAAGAATATATGTGGGGTGTGGAAAAAAAGAATATATTAGAAAGGAATTTCCCATATGAAAATGCCCTCAAGAAATCATAGCTCTATATAACCTCTTTATATATTAAAGAGATATAATTTATCCAATAATATAGAACATTCATGAAACTAAACTGAATAGTTTCTCTTCACCTACAAATGCCATGTAGCAGTTCTAACAGTTGAGTTTGCCACTTCATCTTGACTCAGTGCCTTTGCTGCATCAGGTAGCAATTCTGGTGAGAATTCCCATTGATCCACAGATCCCGGGAAACAAAGATATTTTCAATGGAGGGATTCACTCCACGGCAATAAACTACAAATTGCTCCTATATATACTATGTGTATATAAACACACACACACACACTCACATACATATACTCTCATACATTCATGCATGTGTATATACATATACAGACACATAAACACATATGTATGTACTAGGATGTTCAACTTATTATAAAGGAATAAGTCACAAGTTACTCATAATTTGAGACTACTGGAATACTTCTGCACACATATGCACTATGTTTATACAAATATACATACACATTTATGTATATATATACATACATGTACACACATACATAAATACCTACTAGAATGTTTCTGAATACATATACACTAGTACATATCTGAGACTACTAAAATGTTTCTGTATACATTATATGTATCCCTGACTACTGAATGCTTCGTCATACATATACACTATTTACACACACACACACACACATATATATATACATATATATATATATATACACACACACACACATGCACACACACACAAATGTATGCCGAGGTTCAGAGAGGGTAGTGGCAGAGGCACAGAGTATGACTCTGGTGATGGCTTTAAAATCTGAGGGTCTCAGGCCTTTATGGCTCTCTGACCTATACTGAAATGCTGATGACAACTTCTAAAAAGTACTAAAAACTTCTTTTGAGGGTAAAAGACTGCTGGCTTAGATGATTAACACCTGTAGCCAAACAGCAGAGGATTAGGCAATGTGGCCTTTGTTTATCTCAACAGGAACTGCTGGGCTCTAACTTTTGCCTGCTAGTCTGAGATCACAGGAAGAAAAGACACTTAGAGAAGTGATTATAAAGTTTATTACTAAGTGTAAAAAGATTCCTATGAAAGCTATCTAAGTGAAAAAGCAGAAAGGTCCTACGTGGAGAAAAGGAAAAAAATCTCTAAGGGAAAAATTCAAAGGGAAAAAAAATCTAGACAGGGGAAAAGGAAGGGAAGGGACAAACAACTACTACCACTATGACGACTACTACTCTCTTTGTCTTTGACTGCAGTACTTATACATCTTTCAGAATACATGTTTACATGTTACAAAGTTCATCACAAGTTCACACCAAAAATTAAATCATAAATTGAAATAGAAGTTTACATCAGAGAATGTTTACATGCATATCAATTAGGAGTAATTATCTGGCTAAACATCCATCACCTGTCCAGCTCCACAAGTTCACTAAAGGTTTAAAACTATAAGAAATTAGTGAAGTTTTGTATAGATAAACCCAGGAAATATTTTATCTTCTGTCCCAGCACCGATAACAAATCACTAGTTCCCTATTAGTGACTTTTGGTTAATTGTTTTACAACCTCTTGGAATGTGCTCTGAGTAGGAGAAAGTCTAGTTACTATTTAAGAGCAATTAACTGATGACACTTGGGAGACTGCCAGAGTTCTCTTTGCAGTTTTGACTATCAGAAAGGGACCTAATAGCAGTCCCATTGTAAAAGAGCTTAATAATCATTGATATAATTTTAGGAATTTTTATAGGATCATCATTAAGACTTAAGAAGTCATCTATTTGTCTATATAGCATCACTACAAGACAGTACATCTTCGTGGATCTGCAGAGATCTGCTCCAAAGGGGTGTGATATTGCTTACTTATTGTTACATATGTTTAATAATAATGATAGGAAAAGCATATTAATAGCAGGAATCTTTCCAAAAATAAGTCCCATACAGTCTTGCTGAATAAGGGCTCACTTGTCACAGATTTTATAATAATCCAAGGCAAGCCATTTCAGGATGATCACCTGCTAATTATTAGCTTGTCCCATTATGGCTCCTGACACATGTATATAATAATGCTTATGAATATGTATGTGTATAAATTTATAAATATTTTAATCATAAATACATACATATATACATATATACATATATATGCATGCAAATATGTATATACATATATATCTGTGTGTATGTGTGTGTGTATGTGTGTGTGCTAGTATGGCTCTGTATACATATATACTATATGCATATCTGAGACCATTTGTATGCATCTGTATTAAATATACACTAGGTAAATACACATATATATCTTTAAATAAAGTTACCAGACCTTTTGAAAGTCATTGGTCCAAAAATGAAATAAATCCTCTGAGAGAACTAGCAGTTCCTTTTTCTTAAATGTTTACAGCATAATTATATAGCTTAATAAGGATATATCCAGAAACATGAGTGTGTTTTACACATAGATCAAACCACCTAGTAGATGAGATTATTTGTGATATATGTTATACTCTAATCTCTGTTTCTAACAAAATTAGCATTTTACTTCTGCTTCTTTAATTAGGTGTTTTTGTATTCAGTTTAAGAAAGTATATGTTATAATGTACACATTCTTCTTTCATTGCGATAGTTTTCGTCCAAACATCATGTTTTCATGGACTACTTTCACTCTCATCTCCTGACACTAATTACAGTTGAGCATGATGATCTGTTATCAGAGTAACTTTTCTTTCTTCCATATGCTGGAAAATTAGATTTAATTGTTGGGGAATATAATATTTTATAGGCATTTATTATTCTAATATTTTAACCAGTTGTAAAACAAACACAAAAAGCAAGCATTGTTAAGATTTTTCTTAAATTTAACCAAGTTGTTAGTTACTAAAAGTGAACTAGTTTAAAAGGAAGAGATAAAACACCTGTATGCATTCAAACATTTTTTTGATTTTTTTTTAAAAAGTGACTATAAAATTTTGGTAATGTTTCTTAGTAATTGTTTCACCAACCAGTTTAAACAGATTAAGAATATAATAATTGATACTCATTAAATGAAATAAAAATAGATGACAAAAAGAACTGGGATTTTCTTATTTTATGAAATTTTGGGGCACAAGTTATAAAATCTACAGAAGAAAAAAAGAGAAAGGAAATTAAAAATTTCTTAGGAAAGAAATATCCTGTTCAAGTAGCTGATACCTAGAGCCTGTTGTTGAGTTTAAGCCAGGCTAAAGTTTTCTAATGAAATGACCCTGACCTGAAGCCTCTTTTGTAAGCGACTACTGCCTTAATTATTTGCATCTGTGAACTCAAATGAACATACTTAAGGATATATCAATATGCTCATAAATCATCTGCAGGCGATAAGTGGTCCAACATAGATAATTAGAGAATTTACGGAAGACTTACTCCCTCTGTTTATCTGCTGATGACATTTGTGGTACAGCCCTAACAGCAGGATAATTACTAGATTTATTCATCAAACAAAATCACGCCTTCTGGGAATGCACAGTGACTCCAGTTTTAGGACTAATAAAGACATTTTTCACCAAAACTCAAGTACTAATTTGCTCAATAACTAGCTGCAATAAGCTTTTATGGAAGCACTCAAAGAAAAGGCTTGGCACCAGAGGGCAGATAATTAAAGGTGCAGTATCCCCACACAAAAGGATCTGAACAATTCCCTGACCATATTAAAATTTAATTGTTGGATGTTAATTGAAAAAAACATATAAGTCACTTCTGTTCTCTGAGTCACAGTAATTATTCTCCCCAGATCAAAAACATAACTGAGTGTCTAAGTTAGCAACAAAAAGAAAACAACTTAAAGAAGCCTTAGTACTTAAAATGAAATCCATATCAATAAAAATATACTAAAATAAAATATCCAACAACAATTATCTGAATCCAAAATACATTAGGTGTTTTTTTCATGCTCTATTTTCCCTCCATTCTGTGCCTTTAAAAAGAAAAGTTATAATAAGTTAACTTTCTAGTTTTTAAAAGATTCAAAGAATTCATAAATAACAAAAGGCTCAAACATTTCAGCAATGTGAGTAAAGGTCCTTGGTCCCATGAAGGCTGGATGCCCCAGTGTGTTCGGGGGGGGGGGGGGAGAGTAGGTGGATGGGTGGGTGCACATCTTCATAGAAGCAGGAAAAGGGGGGATGGGATGGGGGTTTCAGGGGAGATAGGGAAAGGGGATAATGTCTGAAATGTAAATAAATAAAATATCCAATTAATAAAAGAAAAAAAAAGAAAATATAGTAACTTGGTAACAGAACAAGTTTCAACATTGTTTTGTTAGGTCACTTTTCTCTTTTGCACATTATTATTTCAGTTTCATGTTTATAAAACCCATGACATAAAATAAATAGGCATTGCATTATTGATCAAACCCATTGAGCTTTAGCTAAAGGCTAATGATGACAGCCCAAAATGTTACAACACATAGAAGAATGTGTTGCAAGAAATACTGAACAATATCAGTCACTTTCTCAATGTTTACATAACCATTAGGCTATAATGAATAAGAATTATGAAATGTTACTTTTAATATTTTTTGCCTGTAGAACTCTTGGGGTATTCCCCTTGAAAAAAAAAAACTTTTACAGTACAAGAATCAGAAATCCTCAAGCCCTTGGGCACACTTTCTGCTGCAGAGGAATGATAGACTATACAAAATGCAGACTTTTAAACTCATATTTAATTGTTTAATGTCATGGCTCTTGGTAGAGCATTGTTGCTTGAAAAATAAATTGGGTAATTCAATTAAATGGCTACAGAAGATACATCATATCAGATGTAGAAAGGCACTAACCCCAGCTTGAACTTGACGTCCCACATCGCTTCACTTATTTGACAAATGGATTCTTGAAAATAATTGAAACACATGGCTGCCAGCATAGGTCAATAATACTTTTTTGCCATTCAGACTCTTAACAGCTTCCATTTTTTCTTGCACTGTGCCATTCAGGGCAAAGATTGCATTTGCCTGGTAAATCATGCAAGCATTATTACTAAAATGGGACTAAATGCAATGAAAATGGACTACATAAAAGTAATGGCACTTAAGTAAAGGGAAGACCATCTACCAGGGCAAACACTAAATGTCAGAGTTAAATACTATATGACATTACTTCCATTACAAGCTCATATTATGCACATAAGAAAGCAAACTCACTAACTACAGCTGCATGCCACATTTTCATTTTCCTTAATGTAAGCGATGTTTTGAACACACTAGTGTTAATCCAAACCCAGAGCTTAGCTACATATATGCTATACCCAATGTTGTCTACCATATCTCTTTCAGTCTAATACTACATTTCAGATAAATTGAATCTGTGACTAAATTTTTCAATTGAATCATGCTATCATATCTAAAGTCATCAGTTTGTCTAAAAAACATTGATGAACAGACTAAATTACAAACAACAAAAAGATTTAAAGTTATTGTCCAGAATAAAAAAAAAAAAACTTGAACATAAATAAAGGGATGTAAAAATTGTCTTAGTACATATTATTCCTATTAGTAAGTACATTAAAAATTATTACATCTTAAACCTCAACTTTCATTGCATTAGTACATTCTAAATGGTTAGAAAGAAACAAGAATATGAAGCAATATGTAAGTATTGAAATAGAGAATACTGTTTTTTGTTTTATGTTTAGAACCAGTGCTAGTTTCTGGGTGTATCTGGTTTGGTAGGTGCAGTTTTGTTTTGTATTAATCAAGAAAAGAAGAAGTAGCAGGAGCAGGAGGGATGAGAAGGGGAGAGGAGGAAGAAGAATCTGTTTCAGTTTCATAACATTCATATTTAGAACAGTTATTTTGAAATTATGCAACACTGCTTAGAATCAAGAATCCAACCAAAATTCCTGGATTGACTTCTGCCTCCTGACTGCCATCAGAAAGTTCCTTGATCTCTTCCTGCCTCAGTATTCACATTTGTAAAATAAGATAAAGATGTGTTTCTTAAGAGAATTCATTGTTCCATGTAGTGCCTAACAATAAGACTCCATAAAGCTCTGCAGACATAAATAAAAAGTAGTAACCCAATATAAGATATTTCTGTAATGAGATGTTTTGAAATGAGCATGTGAACTGTGGCACTGGGAATACCATTTAAATAATCTCATATTTGACTTTTGACCTCTTCTAAACCACAAAGCTCTGTTAACTTTTATTTCCTTTCTTAAACTTTCCTTCTATGTGAAATGATGATGCCTGAGTCTGAAAAATACATTGATCTTAATCTTCAGAAAAGATACTCTACCTTCCTTGGAGAATTAATTGAGTCACATTAGGTTGTCTACATTTATGAGAAAAACCTATCCTGTCAAGGGTAGCCAAGTTGTGTACAATAAATAAAAGATGTGATTATTGTCAGAAGAGCTCTCTGCTTTTAATCAAATTTCTTCTTTCCATTTGAGGCACTGAACACCCATTTGTTTAGCTCCCCTACAACCTCGCACAGAGTCTATGTGACTGGACTGAGTGCAGAGAGAACACAGGTTTAATACCATACACTACAGAGGACTCTGCAGTATTCTATTGTATATTCTACAAGATTTTGCTTATAAGAATGATTTAATCAAAAATAGAATAGTTCTATTGAAATAAGCTTTCAAATTTAGGTTTGTTTTTGGGCTTTCAGTGAGTTGACACATCCTTTAAAAAATGGAATTTAAACCTCCCAGACACTACAGTGAATAGCAAGCAGCGACATCCCATTTGTCAACACTATAGTTGAAGCAATACCAACAGTAAAGGGAAAGTACAATGACTATATATGCAGATAAAAGATAAGTGACATATCATAAACACAGTTTCAGGTTTCAAAAATTTTAATGTCAATTATATAGTGAGATTCACAGATTCATTTCTACTATTTGAGTGTTCAAGGAAATCATTTAAACTTATTAAAATAATAGAATATTCCTTGTCTTGACACATTAAAAGTGTAGTAATTTACGGATGATTACTTGCCTTGCACTGAAGTAGTTGCACTGTTCTACTGCTCACTGCTTACCGTGGCATGATTGATTCTGTGTATTCTCTTCACAAATTACTCATTTCACAAATTTGAAAATTGATGATCATAAAGTAAGGCTATTATTATGCACAGTCACATAAATAAAAATATTCTTATGTAGCCATTCATACAAAACACATTCTCACAAAAACAGACTGTTAGAAGTATTAAGACTCTCTTTAAAAAAATTCTACTAGGAAAATGTACTGGCCCAGGAGTTTGATTTAGTCAGAGTATTTCAAAATTCTCAAGGCTTAGTTTTCTCAATTAAGGATTATGGAAACAATCCTGATAAGCCTAAGGGGTTTTGAATTGTGCTTTTAGAACATTAAGCAAACATGGAAATCTCCACATTCACAAAGCTCCAATAAAACCATGTGTATATAATTATATCAATCAACAGGAAACATTATGATATATATGTGAGAGGAAAGCTCACAACAAGCAGCCTTATAGTAAGAATTAACTCCATCCACCTAAGGCCTTTGTTCTGTTCATAGACATTGCTGAAATCTACAACAGCATTAAACCTACCGATGGGGTGCAAGATCATCTTCACATCAGCAAATACAGATGAGCATGTAATAAACTTGGTTGATAATTTTCAAAGGTGATGAATATATATAAATATGCTTTAGGTGTTTCTCACAAAACAGTTTTGCTCTTAAAAAATACCAAATACTGCCATTCTTAATTGGAAAAAGAAAATCCTGAAGTGAAAACTATCCTCTTAGTTACTGTGTTAGAAAGATCAAAAAATGCTTTAGTCTGTAATATAAGTTAAATATAAGCAATTCTCAAAATATACTTTATAACTAAAAGTACTGTTGTTTTGTATTGTTTTCTCTCCTGGCAAATGTGATTAATTTTTTTTTTCTTTCTCAAATTCTAGGTTAGTTTTAACTAAGTGAAGAAGGAAAGATTAGAAATATTTTATGGAATGGGAACTTTGATTTAGACAAAATTTCAATTATTTTATGTGACATTTTCCTCAAAATTAATGTTTTTACTGCTCTTGAGTATGAGTGCTGTCTGTTTCCATTCAGTGCAAGAGACAAGTACCTGCGGTGATTATAAAAGTGCTGCTCCTAACCCTTGTGAAGGCAAAGCAAGATTTACATTACACAAACCCATTTAGATAACAAATAGAAACTTCCAGAAGTTCAAGCCCATGATGTGAAGTGTGAGAGGAGAAAGTTACAAGGGCATGGACCACTCTATGGAAACAATAAAACCCATGCAGAAAATGCAGGATCAGTGGCTCAGCACTGTACACTATGAGTTCAAATCCATGATCTGTTGTTAACAGTTGAACCTATATAGTATTAGTTTATCTAAATATATCATATTTTATTTATCTGTTAACTGTTGATTATAGTTGTATCTACAACCTAAAACAAGATCAAACATGAAGATCAAATGAATTCATACAGAAAGGAGACTTTCTCTTTTATTCCTTTTTATTGGATATTTTCTTTATTTACATTTCAAATGTTATCCCCTTCCCTGGTTCTTCCCCCCAAATCAGCTATCCCACCCTCCTCCCCATTTCTATGAGGGTGTTCACCCACCCACCCACACACCTACTTGTGCCTCCCCACCCTCGATTTCCCCTACACTGGGGCATTGAGCCTTAACAGGACCAAGTGCCTCTCCTCATATTGATGCCTGACAAGGCCATCTCTGCTACATATTCAGCTAGAGCTATGGAACCATGAGTATCCATGAAGGGGTACTCTTTGGTTGGTGGTTTAGTCCGTGAGAGTTCTGGGGAGTCTGGTTAGTTGATATTATTGTTCTTTCTATGGAGTTACAAACCCCTTCAGCTTCTTTAGTCCTTTCTCTAACTCCTAAAGAAGACTTATATTGATTGTCAATTCAGCTATTAATTATTCTTGGAAATGGATATTTTTGAAACATGAAACATGAATTATAAACTGAAATGAAAGTGATATCATGGTTTTATTCTTTTCTGTAAAACTTAGTCTTTAAGAGTGAACTGAATTATTCATACAAGTCCCATTAATTTTACTGAAATGAGAAACTCACACTATTATAAACTTATGAAGGTACCGGGTGAGTCATGCTTACAAATTGTTGGTTTTGATAGATATCAGAATAATTTTAAATAAATCAAACAACTAGACTTTTACATTTATTTTCTTCCCCATGCTTACATATTTCTCAAAAAAGAGTTGTTTTTTTTTTTAAAGCAATGCTAAGATAAAAAGGGCAGACTATGGCTGTCAGTCTACAGTTTATGCCCAACAAAGAATATTTAAAGATAGCTAATAATTCATTTAAAAATATGACAACATAATAAGATATAAAAACAAATCCTCTAGAATCTGATTTTTATACTACAATAACAGCCCATATTATTAGGAGTAAAACTTATCAAAAATAGAAAGAAAGGAAGAAAGGAAGAAAGGAAGAAAGAAAGAAAGAAAGAAAGAAAGAAAGAAAGAAAGAAAGAAGAAAAAAAGAAAGGAGAGAGGGAGGGAGGGAGGGAGGGAGGGATGGCAGGCAGGCAGTTCCTTTTACCCAGAACATTCTACTCTGTTGTAAACAAGTAGGATTTTTCTTTGACTTTTCATTGTCAACTTGAGAGAATGTAGAGAGTCTCTAGAAAATTGAGAAACACTGAAGGATTATGTAAGCCAGGTTGGCTGAAGGCATACCTAGGAGGGGTTTTTCTTAATTGATTTAATTAAGGTGTTAATGCCCACTGTGTAGATAGCACACTTCAAAGGCTGAACAGTATAAAAAAATGACAAAAACAAATGGAGCAAGCAAGAGAGCAAGTTTACATGTGTTTTCCTGTGCTCTTGACTGCCTCACATCAAGCTGCTTTGAGTTCCTGCCTTGACTTAACTGTAGAGATGTTCTGTAACCTGGAATTGTAAGCCAAATAAATATATTTTTTCCTTTTGTCTGGGTATTTTATGTTAGCAACACTGATGAAACCACGACAATTGAAACAATACATGTTTAAAGGATGTAATATTAAATCACAAAATGAAGCTCATGATATTACCTTAAAAATCAAACAAATTTTCCTGGGGCAAATGTGTTGTGCTAACTTCGATATTGATGAAGGAGGAAAGTAAGTGAGGTAGGGTACTGTTCCGTGCACCTCCCGTGTTCCCTTTCGCCCATGGAAGAGAGACACGTGAGGCAATATTTGGATGGTTACCACAGACGAGTCTTTACTTGTATAAGCAGAAGCAGAAAGGCCGCAGAAGGGCCAAAGACAGGAAGAGGCACATCTTAAATACACCCTAGAGTGACGTGTTCACTTCTGATTGGCTGTTCACTCATTACCCATAATACGCCCCGGGATGGGCAGTGATTTTTGGCGTGCTTTTGCCTTTTTGCACCTGCGCAGTCCATTGTTTTCTAGTGGGGAGGACACGATGTCTGCGCCATCTTGGAATGGCGAATGCTGACAGGCTCACTGTGGCTCCCAACATCTCCCCCTGTTTAAATTATTAATATGGAACAGCCTTTTGCCTATTAAACGCAGCACCAACTCAGATTCGAACTCAAGCCCAATCAAGCAAACTCCATCTTGGGGGAATAATCGATCAAGAGCTTACAGCCTGAAGATTCTCCCTTACCCTACCAGGTGCAATGGAAACAAGTCCTCTGGGTGCAAGGGCTAAGGGGATGTAAAGAGGAATTGACACCCGTCCCTGTGCAATGGAGTATAGCTCCCAGGAGTGCAAGGGCTGTCAACCTACTATTCAGGTACCACAGCTATTTAGGCAAGGGCTGGCTGGACTTAGACCTCTCATCGACCCAGTGCAATGGGCTGAACCCTTGGGGTGCATTGACTGAGGGTCTCAGTCATCGGCTACTTTCTTAGTCTAGATAGCCAAATTTCAGGGGGACATGCTTGCTCAAGGCTGCGAGTGCTTGGGCAATAGCGGCCTCGTCACATTTTTGCTGGGCTCTGAGCTTACAGACCAACCATCATGGACACTAATCCACAACATAGCGCTGCATCAAACAGGCCTATCCCCACCCTTTAAGAAAGAAGGAAAGGGCAGAAGAAATTCAAGAAGTAAAATCGCCAAGGGAAACAGGGTCCAACTGTGCTCAATCAAGGCTCAAGATCCGGATCTGCAATTGCTGGTCCAACTCCCCAGTCCAACTCCCTTTTAAATAAGCAGAAAGATTATGGCTTTTAATAAATGTATCATTCACAAATCTCAGAGGTGTAATACCTAGATGTGGGGTTGCTGACACGCAGCTCATTTGAACCACATCTGTGAGCTGCTCCACATGGGCTTGGAGCAAATCAACTCTCTGATTGACCAACAGGATGTCTGATATGCATCCACTTTTTTAAAATGGTCAAAGCCTTAGAGGTCTTTTCTGAAATTTGATTAACAACAGTAGCTGCTGTAACTTTATTAACCATGGCTAGGTCTAGTGATCCATTCCAGCATTGTGCTAAAAGGCATGCAACATTCTTACAATCTAAGATATCAGAATTATTCTGAAAGTTGGATAACATAAAGAAAAATGGGGGGTCCACACACACCGACACCGGTTGTGTAGATGCATTCCTAAACACCTTATTAATTTTAATGTTATTCAAATAGCTAGAGATATTAGATCGTGTAGCTGAAACATTTTACACTTCATGAAATACACCATTCAACAAGACAAAGGCAGATACACTTTTTTTTAAAAAACATTCTAAACAGTGGCTACAACACATAATTTAATTGTGTTGAAGCAGGATAAACTCAAGAAAATATACATATGATTTAATTTAGGATTTGCATCCCTTTAAAAATATCAAACAGAGGTTTAAATCCTCCTATGGTAAGCTTAAGATGAGGTTTTAGCCAATTAATATCTCTTAACAACTTTTAAAAATCACTAAGAGCAAATCAAGATTAAAAGTAAACCATTTTCTTTTGCATGTACACTCACAAGCCAGAAGATGGCGTTAGATCCCCACCACAAATGGTTGTGAGCCATCATGTGGTTGCTGGGAGTTCAGCTTTTATAATTTAAATTAAGTCCAGCTTTTAATGGCTGAGCCATCTCTCTAGCCCCAACTATCTATTTTTATTAGAATTTTCTGTGTCACAATCTGATTAGGATATAACTGAGGTCTCAAATATTGAAAGACACTGTCTTTGAATCCTTTTTTGGAGTAACAAGTACTCTAAAAATTTTTAAAGCTCGTTATATTGGAGCAATGGCTTGCAGAAAAAACTTCTTTAGAGAAATCCACTAATAATGTATCACACAATGAATAATATACACTAAAAGATTTAACCTCTTAATTTTGTATTAAAGCAACAACAATATATATATATATATATATATATATATATATATATATATATAAAATGTAAAACAATTAACCATTTTCTGAAGCAATTATTTCTAACAAATATCGCTTCATGGGCTCTTAAAAATTATGAATAAATTTACTGCCTGTAAACCTTTCACCTTTACCAGAAATGTAAAGGGAAGGTATAAAACATCTTTTATATAAGCATTTACTGAAATGGCAGCTGGAGTAGGCAAGTTAGGCTGTATAAATCTTAAATTTGAACTTTATTTTGGATTAATTTAATAACCAATCTTTTTTTGTCCAATGAAAATATCGGATAAAAGCCAACCTTATTCTCTAATAATTGTTACATATATTAGAGGAATCTAAAGCATCTCATTTTTAACAACTTTGAATATAAAGGAAATAGAACAATTTGAACCATATTTTATCAGCAGGTACAGTTATACTCATGGAGGACAGACATAATTTTAATGCCTCCAGCATAATCATAACTTTTAGCCCACAGACTGTTGTAAAGTCTTTGGGTCTTAGATTTATCCCTCTTCTCACAAGAAACAATGAAGACAAAAGATGAATTCCAGTAAACACATTTCTAGGACCTGGTCGTAAAGACCCAGGACAAAAGGAATGCTTAGCACCTGGGCTTCTGTAGCTCAGTCTGCATTGTCTTAATTCGAATGTAAATGCACTTAACTTCCCTCTGCCTGCTCTCTGAGGCTTGGCTATGCCGAATTGTGCATTTTGACTTTAACTTTGAACCTTAAATTTAAACTGTAAACCTTAAAAGACACGTGTTGTATCTTTTCTCTATCTAAAATCAACACCAAGTAGATTACCTTTATGCTATAAAGTTTTGCTGCCACAAAACAAAGTGTAAAATTTAATGGAAAACTTGTAGCATTGTATAACTCAGGCTGCTGGCCGGTGTTCCCTGAGGACGGGCAACCAAGTAACACTCAATAGCTGTAAACAATGGCGGTACTGCAGTATTTGAATGTACTGGCAAGAGAACAGGCCAAGATCTAACTATGTCCCATAGTGGTATACTTATCGCCTAATTGAACATCAGTGTCAGGAGAATCAGGGTCGTCATCTTGCAATCTGGCTTCCTTCTTCACAATCTGTACCAGCTGCGTAGGGACCCAAATTGAATTGTTTTCACCTGTGGAATAAGCACAAACATCTCCCTCCTGGGCCACAACAGGCCCTCAGCCAATCTTGTAGCCTCCTGTCCCTACGAGGGACAATGGCTGCACGGCATTCAGCTGTGGCATTTTCAAAAAGATCATCTGTTCTATCACTGGCATTGCTTGCTCTGAGCTTGCGGGGCACTTCCTGTGTGCCCGCCAGCAGGCTGCTTCCCAGAGCAGACTGTCTCCCTCCTCTGGCGGTCTTTCGCACCATGCTCCCTTGCTCTTGCTCTGCCGGGCTGCAAGCTGCTGCAGGTAGCAGAGCGCAGACACTTCCCCAAAGATTCTGTCATAAAGGAGGGTCCTTTTGTCCTCCACTCTCTCTCCACCCGCCAGTGAAGGGTCCTTAAGCTTAATGAGCTCTGCAGTAGCCCTTGTTCCTTTTGAGTACTCTGTCTCTCCAGGCACTTTGGCCTGATTCCCAGGCCCTTTGGCCTGATGCCGGCTAACACGCTCTGGTTCTGGTATGCTAGAGTGGCTCTCTACTGAAACCTCTTGACTTGCACTAATAGCTGAAAGCAACACAAACAAGAGGCTAGCTATTGCTGGGGTGGCAATGGGTGAATATCCACCCGCAATGAAAGCTTCTACCCCAGGCATATCTTCCAGAGGTGTACCTCGATCCTGTAGTCTTTTAACCCGCCCCAAAACTTGGGGGTCTCCACGTCGCCTTGAAACTCTCGGGTTTCGGCTCCAGTTGTTCTGCACGCCTCTCATGTCCCCTTCGCCCGTGAAAAAGGACACGGAGGCAGTGATCTGGTATTACTACAAAGGAGGCTTTACTTGTAACAGCAGAAGTGGAAAGGCCGTGGAAGGGCCAAAGACAGGAAGAGGCACAGCTTAAATACACCCTAGAGTGACGTGTTCACTTCTGATTGGCTGTTCACTCATTACCCATAATACGCCCTGGGATGGGCAGTGACTTTTGGCCCGCTTTTGCCTTTTTGCATCTGCACAGTCCATTGTTTTCTTAGTGGGGAGGACACGATGTCCACGCCATCTTGGAATGGCGAATGCTGACAGGCTCACTGTGGCTCCCAACAGGGTACAGAATAAGCAATTGGTAGGGGGATAGTTGTTGAAAGACCTGAACAGAGGAAAGTCTGCCCAGAGAGAAAAAATATTCCATTTAACTAGAATACATAAGTAAATAGGAATACTTAGTAAATTGATGTTCACATTTTTCAAGTCACTTTGGATAACACTGAATATATTCCTTAAAGCAAAAGTAAAACCACTGTGGAGGTTTGAATGGCAATGCTCTCCAGCACAACATGTGCACATTTATTTTCATATATTTCAATATTCTGATCCCCAGTTGGTAGGGCTTTCAATTCTCTGTCTCTCCCTCTCTTTCTTGTTCTCTCTCTCTCTTCTCCCTCTCTCTCTCTCTCTCTCTCTCTCTCTCTCTCTCTCTCTCTCTCTCTCTCCCTCTCTCTCTCTCTTCTCCCTCTCTCTCTGCCTTGTTTCTGTGTCTCTAGATTTGGGCTTTTACCTACTAATCTAACAACCTGCCTTTCTGCCATAATGATCATGGATTCTAACCCTTTGAATATAAGTCCCAAGTAAGTCCTTTTACTCTCCACACTTATGAAGGTGAAATGACTTTATGGTTTACTAATGTTCATATTTAATAGTTTGAAGCAGGCTAGTATGGTATATGTTTTTAATGAGTAAATATTTTAGCTTCTATAATATAGAACTGTAGTTAGAAACCCATGGTGAGAGGATCTAAATTAAGGAGTTAGCCAGACATCCAAAACTATCTTCAATTAGCAAATACCTAGTCACCTTTTAAGTCATCTTTTATTGGTTACTTTGATGGTAAACACTTCATACATTTTATAAAGTCAGACCAGTTCTTATGATTTATGCCATTCTGACAGGCATCAAGAAGTCTTGCATAGTACTGTTCTGAGGTTTATGCAGTGGGATTACTCAAGGATCATTACAAAGACCAATAGCAGGCTAAAAAGAAATCAAAATGATATTCATTTCATCTTGGAAATATGACTAGTGTCATGGGTCCTCATTATATTTCAGCAACATATTTTTAATGCTTTTTAAAAATCTGGAACATACCATTATAAATAACACACTGAACAGAAATTTCTTTAAATGCATAAAGTCACATGAGGAAGTAACATGCATACATAAAGTAAAATGAGTATAAAATATGAAAATACCAGGACACAAATATAAAAATATCTAAAAATGAAACTGTCAACACTTGCTATCTAGTTTCTGACAACCTTGTCTGACAGAGACTGAATAAAATAATAATAAGCAAGTGACTATTACTTATATAATTATAAAAATTCAAACATCAGAGTTAAAATATCCTCATGTTTTATAGAATTTTCAATATGTTTTTAATTGAATTAGAATTTCAGCATTTCCACCCTTGCTTCATCCCAGTTTCGTGGGCTGTCATGAAAGATCCTGACCATGTACATAACTGCATACCACAGGATCACAAATTTATAGCATATATATATATATATATATATATATATATATATATATGCTATATATACATATATATATATACGTATATATATACGTATATATATATATGTATATATGTATATATATACACATATATATATACGTATATATACACACACATATACATGTGTGTGTGGTGCATTGGACACTTACATATATATGTGAACATATATGTTATGCAGACAGCAGACATATATAGATATGTATTGAATGCACACATATGTATTGAACATGTACACATGTGCTTCTTATCCTTTCATTTCTTTTTTTGCAACCAAAGTTATGTATTTGATTTTTAAAATTTTTGAAATTATACTTTAGATATATTCTCCCTTCCCTTTTCTCCTGCCAAGCCATCACAAACAACTCTCCCCCCTCTCCTTCAAAATTCATAGACTATTTTTAACTCTTATGGCATGCATGTAAGCATATATCTATACATAAACACCTAATGATAATTTGCTCTGTCTGGATATTGCTGCTAACTGTATAAATGTTTTCAAGGATGATGGGTTAGCATCCTTTCTTTTTGCACATTTCCTCAGTTGCCTGCAGTACTTTATATACTTTTCTCCACCGAGTACACCATGTTCATTGGCATCAATCTTGTTCAGCTCACCTCTGGGCAGTCATGTTGGTGAGACAATATGTGTGTAGCATCTAACATTACTGAGAAACCAAATCTCGTATCAAATTCTCTGATGCCCTGGCTCTTAAATTTTTCCAGTCTCCTCTTCCACAATGTGAATAAGCCTTAGATACGGGAGTGTTTTGTAGATGTAGCCATTGTGGCTGTGCTCCACAATGCTACACTTTGATTCCTTCTGATTTTCTGTCATGCTTTTCTGCTGAAAAAAAAAAAAAACAGTTTCTTTGATGAGGGATGAAGACTATACTTATCTGTGGGTGTAAGGACAAATATTTGTAGATTTAAGAGCCACTTTACAAAAGGTAAAGGGGCAGGGAACCATGCTATCATTGCTAGTAAATCACGGTTATTGGAAAAGAAACTACAAACAATCATGCAGTAAATCAGCATAGTCCCTAAGACAATATATTCCATTTTTACTGCTATAGTTCTAAAGTTAGTGACTGCTATCCTCTAAAGTTTATGGGAGGCTTAACAACCAATGAAATTCTGAGATTTAATGGTGTGTTTAATTTCGGTATTAACCTGACTATAGAAAGTGTTTACAGGAGCAGGTTTGTTTTTTAGTTCTGTTCTGGCACAAAAAAAAGACACACCTAACCTCCTAGGACCTTCCTTGACTTGTCATGTGTATACAACAGGAAAATCTTCATCAGATTCCAAGAGATATTCCTACGATGTTTCAGGAACCAACACTGTAAAGGAATGCATCTTTCTTGTAAATATAGCCACACATGTTCTACTACATCAGCACAAAATGAATAAAGTTGTGTAGCCACAGCTGTCCATCTATAATCTTTAAGTTCTATTGTTCAATAGAAGTACAAGATAGGTCTTTTAGGTTTTTAGATGGCGACAGTTCAGGTATCAGCAAGAGTCTTGTGAGGGCTTTCCTGTTCTATTTCTTTGCTTTTTTCAAGTTTAAGGGGCATCTCATATTTTTGGACTCATGGTTCTTTCTTCAAATGCAGTAATTGTTTCCCTGTCATCTCTGATTCCATCGTTGCTTCTCTGCCTCTCCCTCTTTCTTCTGGCTGCGTTACAACTTTGTGATTTTTTTTACCACATTCATATAACAGGATTTCCCCCATTATTTCCAGGTTTCTCATTTAATTTTCTATGTTGCATAAGCTAACATATTTGTAGATGCAGGACATTAGTCCGTGGCCATTTTTCAAGATCATTATTTTGCCTACCCAAGAAAATGCACTACTTTGACAATCTTCTCTCAACTCCTAATACGTTCCTGAAAAACACTTCAATTCAACTTTGGTCCAGATACTACTCTGATCTTGCTTGTACCACAACAAATAGTATGTTGAGCAGACATTCTAAGCATGTTCTTGCCTTCTCCATTTCCTCTTTTACTGTGCTAAGTAAAACAAATGTCCAGTGTTTCCATGCCCCCCCCCATGGGTTTTCTGTTACCACCATATTCTTTAAGAAACTATTCTTCTGTCATCCTTTTGTTCAGTGTTGTCTGTTCTTCTTCAGCTTTAATTCGCTATTTATTTTCATCATCTCTCAAGACATCAGCTATGCATACGAATTTTTCAAGCATTGGTCCTATATCCATGTCTTTCATTGAGACTTTTCTCCCGACATATATATTTAAACTGTTTATCAATTTGGACAGCCAAAGATAAGTTTAAAACTAACATATCCAAACACAGACATTATGATCCACCTTATGCAAAGTTCAACATTTTAACATTTCACCCAAAACTATTAAATAGAGAATTCCAAAATAGTTTTAAATAACTTATAAAATTATATTGCTTTCTGTGTTCTATTTTATAATTGTTACCATGCCTGCTATAGGTGGTAACCTCAATTATGTGTGTGTTTGAGGGAAAAGATAGTATAAACAATATATTTTTAGGTATTATCCACAATTTTAGTCATGAATTGAGGGCATCTCTGACCCTTTTCTAATACATAGTTAATAGTCTGTAGTGATAATTTATGACCCTAAATATGCACATCTTTCTTATTTGTTTCCTTCTTTCATTTTCTTTTTCCTCTGTCCCGGTTTTCTTCCTTTACCTTGTTTTCTGCTTCCCTCTCCTATCCTCTATTCTTGCTTCCCATTTCATGTTGTCTCTTTTTCCTTCTCTTTTAAATAGCATTAACAACATTTCCAAAGGAAAAAAGGGCAGATTCTTTCTTCAATATGAAATTCATTTTTAAATCTGCCACAAGAAATTGTGTCTTGAATGTTTTAATATTTTACCCTTTTCATCCATCCTCAGAATATGCTATAGTATCTTATAATGCATACTAAGTTCCTGTATCTATTGTCTCTATAGCCTTCTAATGAGCCATTTGTCTCCAGCCTTAGAACCCCATAGTCCAGTCTCTCCCTATTACCAATCTAATACGCATTTACGACACTAATTATACTGCTCAGAATTCTTCACTAAGTTTATCAAAGAGGCATTATTCGTGCCTTCCCATTCCTTACTTGTCTCTCAATTTCTGAAGCTCATAAAACTATTTGCATTTTTATGGATGCTTTTATTTCTACCTTTAGTATAATTACTTTTCTCTTGATTTAATTCTGTTCTGTTTCACAGTGTACATGAAGTAATGTAAGCCATTGTATAACTTTGATAAAAATCTGAGAATTCAATAAACATTGATATTTTTTTCCTGCTGAGACTTCATTCAGAAAAGTTTTTTGCCTAGAATTTTTCTCCTTTTCTTTTTTTTTGATGTCTCATATATCTCATAGTCATATCTCATATCTTTATTTTTAATAGTTTACATTTTATTATTTACATCATTAATTCTAAGCTAATGTAACAAATATTACTATTAAGAATTTATATAAAAATAATTTATATAATTATATTGTTAACAGTGTAATTTTACTTATATCTTAATTTTATGAAATTTAATTGTAGATTTCCATTTTGTTTTTCCAGTCAGGGTGTCATATTGTAGCCAAGACTGACCTCAAACCAATGATTATTCTCCTGCCTTACGTATCTTGAATGCTGTTATTATAAATGTATACCTGGCTGGTTTAAAAGTTTCTTTTAAAGATACAATATCAAAAGATGCTTTGAAAAATAATTATGTGCCAGGCAATGGTGTCACATGCCTTTAATCCCAGCACTTGGGAGGTAGCAGTAGGCAGATCTCTAAATTCAAGACAAGCTTGACCTACAGAGTAAGTTCTAGAAGATCCAAGAATACAAAGAAAGACCCTGTCTCAAAATTTAGTAAGTAGTAAATTGGGGTTGGTATACACTGTATGTATAGTTCTGTGTAATTAATTGTAGATTTCCATGATCCACACAATAGTAATAAACTTTTAAACTATTATGGCCATGAAATTGGTTTGATAAAAATGATTTCTAATAGGTTATTATATTATGTGTGATTCATAATTATTTATGACTTATCATTAATTTATTTCAGTTTGTGTTACATGTAAGGTAATATTTTCTATTGTAAATCTACTATTTAGTGTGCATACATTCTGAAAGGTATAAATAAACCTGAAATTTTACAAGCTTCATAAAAAACTATACAAAATAACTAAAGAAAATACTGGTTAATATTTATATCTAGAAACAGAATACAACAGTGGCTACTAGGGTATAGAAGAGGGTGGAGGAAAGTAGATCAAAGGGAATGAACTTGCACTTATACAAGATGATAACTATAACTCATAATGCACATTATATACCTATAAGTCTCTAGATGCAGGTATCCACAGTTAAACATTATGAAGGAGGTCAGGGATCTCTATGGAAGACTTATTAGAAGGATTGAAGGCCTTGAAGGCAGTGACAACCCCTCAAGAAAACCAACAGTGTCAACTAACCTAGATCCCTGGGAGCTTCCAGAGACTGAAAAAAAAGCATAAACAATCTGGTCTGAAGCCCCTAGACACTTATGCAGGAGAGGGCTGCCTTGTCTGGCATCAGTGGAAGAGGATATACCTAGTCCTGCAGAGACTTGATGAACCACAATGAGAGGATACCCAGGAGGGGCACCCTTTCACTGATGAAGGGTGTATCAGGGAAGAAACCATCTGAGGGTGGACTAGAGAGCAGCATTTGAGATGTAAATACATAAACTGATTTTTAAAAGAAAGAAAGCAACAAGGACATGAACAAGACTGTATAACACATATCTATATCCTCCTATCAAATTAAGAGAACATTGTTTTGGGGTTCCATGAGGAACATCTTTGGGATGAACAGATTATTTTTCATTGTGCATATTTAAGATAAAAACCATGTTTTCATATATGCACACATACTGAAATGATTGCCTATCACCTTCCATAGTTTTATTTGTGGTAAAAGTAGCTACAATTCTCCCAAAAAGTCATAGCATAATTTCTTAATCATCAATTCACTGTGGCCAAGTTCTGTATTTTTTTCTTCCTTTAGAACTCATAGATTTTATCCTGCATTCCAAAGGACAATGTAAATGTCTCTTTTTATTCACCTGATGTAATTTTCTTGGAGGCTTACTACTGAATAAGGTCACTCTTTCTACTTCTTTCTGAACCCTAGATAGTTGGTTCAACTCAGCTCTTCTGGCTCAAACTCTTCTTCAACATGGTTGCTTCAGTCTGGCTTCTAACTGAATTGTTCTGCTTGGCCTCTAACTAATTTTGCCAATTTGTTCTAGTCTTTTGGCTCTTTATTTTCTGTCTTGTTTTGGCTTTACTTGTCTAGAGTTTTGCACTGACTCCTAAATCTCTCTCTCTCTCTCTCTCTCTCTCTCTCTCACACACACACACACACACACACACACACACACACACACTATTTATCTCTCTCTCCCTTTCTCTCTCTCTTTCTCTGTATTTTCTCTTTCCTGTGTTGTTCTTGTGACACTTGTATGTATCCCATCTCTGACTCATTCCATCAAATATTTCTCTAATTTTTCGTGTTGTCCCTCAATTAGATGTCATTCTCAAACATGGCTGCTCAATTTTAAAAACTTATTTTACCGTAAATGTGTGTACTAAGGGCATATGTGTATGCCAGCCAGAGTGATTAAAGGTGTGTGGAATGTCTGCATTCTAGCTGGATCACACAGGTCTTCAATTTTGGATGTGATCCCTTGCCAGAGCAACCATGTTGCTAGATTAAAATTCCTCTACAAAGCAATTAAACACTTGAGATTACTACCTGAATTATTATCATTCTTATCTAATATCTTAGTCAGCTACTTAGAAATGGAGAGCTTTCTTTTTTATATTGATTTCCATCAAGTTGTCTGTATCAGAGCCACTGACATATGAAATAATATGTGAATATAACTATGATATATCCATGTAACCAGTGTTTTTCAACCAGCCTTTTATTTCTTTCTAGGTAATTTTACTTTAAATCACTAAGACACAAAGATCAAACATCCATACACCTCATTTCCAGTCATTGCTAATTGCTTCAATCATCTTTATTATGCTTCTCTCTCCTTTCATAATCTCCCCCTACTCTCCTCCTTACTGTCCTCTCCTTCTGACTCTCCTGTCCTTCCTCCATCTATGTCCCCTTTCCTATTGCATATGTACTTTGGCATGCTGAAATGAATTTTTAGTCAAAATTGAATTTTAATGACTACCTTTTACTTCCTACTATCTTTTTCTTACTCATGAACCAGAATGAATTTCCAGTTTTCCTATTGCTCTGCATCTTCTGTCCATCTCAAAATGTCCTATGGTCCTTACATAAGTTCATATTAATCCCATACTTCCTGTGTTGGTCATGTTTTCTTTGATTCACTCTTTCTAATTTCTATACTCTTACTCACATAATACTAATAAAAGAATCTTTATTTTTACTTAATTTAGGCATGCCTTATCTCTTAGAAGTTCTTGTGCCTACAAAGCTGGTCACCAAAATAATGCTCTTGAAGATGACTAAGTTTAAGATGTAGGGACTAGCAGGAGGTAATTGAATCATAATTGTAGCAAGTTTAAGGGACAGGGTAGGTCATGGAAATTCATTTTTTTCAAGACTAATTGCTGAACGGGAGACCAGCTTCCTTTGTCTAATCTCTCTCCTCTTGGCACTGACATCAGTATGTCTGCCATTGAAAGGCCAAACCTACTCCATTTGGAACCAGCCTCCATCTTAAATGAAAGAAACAAAGAAAAAAAAGGCCTAAGAACTTAGACCACAGCTAAACTTAAGCTGCACCCAAGTACCAGGAAGGACCCCATAGCTTGTCCTAGGCTCGAGTTACTCTCTAGCTACTTCCTAGCAACAGCCATTCAAAGATTAGTCCGATTGTTTCAGATGTACTTTCAGACCTTCTGTGATTGTATATGGTCTGGCTTCAGAGCACCCACCTGTCTGTTTATAATAGACATTCAGTTAGATGCTAGGATAGACCGCACCCCCACCCCCACCCCTTACTTGCTTCTGTCTTCTATAGTCTTCTATAAAACTTTGTTCCAATGAGAGTTGTGGGCTGCTTCACCAAACTGTCCTGTGGGTTAGAGGTGAATAAGCCCAAACACGAATTTGTAATAAAGAGACCCTAGTGTGATTATATAGGAAGCAGCTCCTTAGTGATCTTTTTGGGTCCACAAACGCTTCCTAGCACAACACTATGAGTTGCTCCATGAAACACTTGACACTTAGGTAAAGGTGAGGAGATGTAATCATGTTTGGGGACTTATTACCCAGAAAAATGCTAAAAATATTTATGGGCTAGCAATCAATTCCCAGACTTGGGAATGACAAAAAAGAGTAAGAAATTTCTATACTCAAGTGTCAGTTTTCAATCTGTCTTTTCCTAAATACTCTATTCAAAGCTGAGATTGAATGTTGAGCTTTTCTGTTCCACTCATACTAGACAAGGGAAGCAATACTGGACTTTAAAAGTGTGTCTATGCCTTCTTATAGGAGAAGAGACTTAGGAGTTTGTTGGTAGCTCTTTTTGTTTCAGTTATTGAGCTTCATCTTACTGTTTTAAATATTATTTTATTATTTATTACATATTATTTATTATCACTGTGGTACTAGTAGACCTTCCAACCATGCCTACTATATAAAAAGTGCTTTCTAAATATTTAAAAAATTAATTATCTTTGTGAGATTCTGTGAAGGCATTAAGTCTTTCTAGTCACTTGCCACAAGGCATTAAATGAATTTAACATTCTGAGAAGTATAAGTGGTTCTGTAGGGTGATGGAAGAAAAGCACAAGGCAAATAGGAAGGAAATAAACTTTCTTTTTGTATTCTTTTAGTCATAGCAATAGTTGTTTAACTATAGTTGTTCTTATGTTCCTTTTCTTCAACATTTAATAGCATATATATATTTTTTTATTTCTTATAGAAAACCAACCTATTCCAGGAATTCTAACTTCGGAACAAAATAATAGCTCATTCCTAGGCTGCATTATAATTGGAAAAGTACTCTTTTACATTTATTTTCTTTTACTCTTTTCATTTAATATTTTAAAATTATTCATTCCTGTATTGCATATAATTATATATATTACATGCTGAGTGCAGTTTCACCTCCCTCCTTTCAGTCCCTCCCCCACATCTACCCACACATTCACTCTTCCTCTTTCCCTTTAGAAAAGGACAGGCCTGCCTCTTCCAGCCTTAATATGAAGGGAGTGCCTAGACTTACTGCAACATTAACTATTTTTTAACCATTATAGTGTGAGCTTGAGTTTGAATCCACTACACTTAAAGGAAAGAAAGCTATCATTATGGTTTAAATGGTTGAAATAAGTCACTAAACAAGATAAAAGGGGTTTTCAGAAGTCTTATCTGTTAAAGAAAACTAACCTAATTAAATCTTTTAGGCAGCCAGGAATCTCTACAATTTCTTACGCACATTGGATAATATAACTCACATATATCGACTTTCATTTTGCCATAAAAGATTCTTTTTTCTTTAAATCCATAACCTAAAGTAACCACATACCACATTCTTCTATTAAAAGAATGACAAACTGTAAGAGTACTCTCCTCTTGGGAACATATTAATCTAAATATTTAACTCTCATCAGTTCTTCACAGAAGATTCTTACATCACATTAACCTTTACATAATTATCCAAATACAGCATTAAAGGATTATTAAATTCAAACTCCAGTTGATAAAATAAAAAAGTGAAGGTTAAGTATCTTCTAGAAAATACTGAAGTGAGGTAAATATTGCCATAACTCTATTTACTTAACCCTCAAAGTATATGTATAATTAGATAATAGAATAAAGTTTCATCATTAATAATGTATACAAAACCACATTTGCTGTGTTCCTAAGTAATCTCCAGGTATTTTTCAGATGTGTCTTTGGTGATTAGAATTAATGATTACTTTCAATAATTAACAAATTATTAAACTAACTTATTAGAATAGTTTTATTTAGCTCATAGATTTTGAGGCTCTGGTTCAAAATCAGTGTGATAATAGAAGGTGATTCATCACAGTGGGAGCCCACAAGATATCATTTTTATATAACAAACAAGAAAAGATAGCCAACCTTTTCCTTTTATGATATTAATTTGTTATGGGTGCTAAATCAGAGTTCCAAGAGAAATACTTAAACTCCTTTGAAGGCATGGCCAGGTGACATCCCTGGAGATTATGATCTACAGCACCATTTTAAACCACAACTCTATACACAAAGACTCCAATGCCATGTACCCTTGGGATATACTCAGAGCAGAGCAAAAAGCATCAGGCTTCATGGCAATATGGAAGATAATGTTTGCCTCCAATCTAATTTTTTCTCTGTTCAGATTTTCACTTGTGGGTTGTTAGGACGTGAGCCATAACCAAAGTCCTAGAGTGGTAACAAACTAGTCACATCCATATGAAAATATTTATTTTTGTAAAGCTGTAGGCAAAATATACATCAGAAAATTGTTCAATACAGTGGCAAGTTGAAATGTTTTATGGTGACTATATAGACATCAAAAGGTTCTGTTGTTCAAAATGTTTAGAGTTTATTAAAGAATTTAAATGATAGCATAGAACTCTTCTATATTCCAGTAGCCACTAATATCCCACATAGCCACGTCCCTTACCAAGTAGTACAGATTTGAAACTGATGCATGAACACTGCTGTATTACTCTCACTCAGTGTCTATGATTTACGCCAGCAATCACTCAATACATTCTCTGTGACTCTGTGAATTTTGAAAAACATGCTTACCATGAGAGTTTCATACTCATCATTTCATAGAACCTAAAATCCTCTTTACTCTGCCACTCATCTCATGGTTGGCTATAACTGAGGCTTTCACCCTTGTCATATGCTTACATTTTCTGATCCTCAAGCAACTACTATCATATAATATACATTCTTTTCTTTTTATTCTTCTTTGATTACATGCCGAACATAGTTACTCCTCCTTCCCCTTTCCCAGTCTTACCCCTTCACCTTCCATTCTCCCAGATCCAGCCTTTTTTCCTCCTCTCAAAGAAAGAGTGGATATCCCAGGAATATCAAACAAATATGACATAACAAGTTATAATAAGATTAGGCACATACCATTACATCAAGGTTGGAATAAGCAAACCAGTATAAGGGAAAAAGTCCCACAAACAGTCAAAAGACTGAGATGCAGTCCCTAATCCCACTGTTAGGATCCCTACAAAAACACACAGCTACTCAGTCATAACATATATGAAGAGGACTGTTGTCAGACACCTACGGGCTCTCTGATTTCTGGGAGCACTTGTGAGTCTTGGTAAGTTGATTTTGTAAGCCATATTCTTCCAGCTGATCCCTCTAGTTCTTCCACTCGGACTAGCTTGTGTCACTTGTGCATATATCTTTACATTCCCTTCATATATTCATACCCTTTCATAGCAAATATTCCATATTTTAGCACTGAACTAATATGCTACTTTCTGGATTTACCACAATGTATCCATTCATCTTTTCTAGAATCTTATATTTTGTCTAAATCAATCTTGAAGATGAATGCCATGTAGTATAATTGTATATATGTATACATATATACATACATACACACATATACATATAAACATATATACATATATACACATATACTCACATACACACATATATACATATATATACATAGGTGTATATATATGTATATATGTGTATATATATATATATATATATATATATATATCCATTTGAGAGGTACTGAGGAGACATGGGGTATGGGCTTACTTGTAGAGAAAAGTTAAGGAAAAAATGATCGAGGGAGAAAAGAGAAAAAAGGAATGGATATGTTAATTTTAAAAATTAAAAGTGTCTATGCATATATGTTTTAACATTTTTGTTGCTTTTGGGTTTTATTTGTTATTTTTAAAAAGATGTTTCTATGAAGACTTCCTATCCGTAACTCACTAAGGAGACTAGGGTGACCTTAAACTCAGAGATATCTGTAATTTATTTTTTCAAAGCCTATTTTCAATGAGGGTTCTTAAATGCTTTAAAATCCCTTCTTGCACCAGAGTTAGTGAGAAAGAAAGGATATAGGGGAAGTGGGCTTGTTTAGAAATGGTTCTTAGGAGCATCTCCCATCTTCGTTGTCAGAAAACCAGCAGTTCAGTTCACAGGTCAACAATGGCAGTCAATCCATTAGCAAAGACTTTATGGATACACCAACAGTCCAGTTCTGTACTGTCAGGAGACCAGCAGTGGTGTCATGATATAGAAGAAACAGCCAGGCCTCAGCCAAATTGGGACAAGTAAGCAGAAGGGGCCAGGACCCAGGTCAGGAAAAGTTCTTGTCTGTGCCTTTCTTAGGAAAGAAAGCAAAGATCAGAGAAGATGCAAGATGAAGAAGCTTTGCACAGATAGCTCTATAAGCAAGCCAAGCTCCTCCCATCAAACCCTCGAGTTCTATTTAGACTCCCTCCAAACACCATGGGTCTTGCATCTCATGTGTCTTGCTTTAGCACATGAGTCTGTCTCAGCTGGCATCACTCTGCCAATCAGCCTGAGTCACCAGATGTAGCAAGAAGCCATGGCACTTCACCAGAAATTTTTTTGAAGGCTTTCCCTCTTTAGGGTCCCAACAAAAGGAGCTCAACTACACAAGGTAAGGCAGGCCATTTAATGCATGTCTTCAGTGAAGACTCCTTCATTATGTGTTCTTTCATGTGCTAGCTTTAGTAGAATGCTCTTTCACCAGTGTCTGCTTCAGTGAAATGTTCCTTCAGATGTCTGCTTCAGTAAAACATACCTTCACTTGTGTCGGCTTCAGGAAAACACGCATGTTTGCCCCAGCAAAACACCACCTAACACTGATTTTCAAAAGAACTCTTATGTTCCCACCTCAGACATCCATACCTCTTCTTCACAAGTCCTGAAGTATGGGAATTAAAGCTATGTGTCACCATGCCCTTAGCTGCATAATTTTAAAATTGGCTGCTAAAGTACTTGTACCACTGTTTAGTCCTACCAGTCACTGATGGGAGTTCCTGATGCTCCCTGTCTTCTTTGGTATCTGACTTTGCTGGTACTCTAGACTTGCCAACATGTGTGTGATAGGACTACACTTGTCTCTTTAATTTGTACTTTCTGATGATACAGAATATGGTACATATTTATGCTATTTTCTATTGTGAAATTTTAATAAAATTCAATTTATCAGATTTTCACAGCTTCTTGTTAATGATGTATGTAAAATGCAATAACAAAACAACAATGTGATATATATTATTCTCTTTAATCATAACAACAATAATAGCAATAATAATAATAATAATTCATGTTACAGGAATTTTACTCTTGTTTTTTTACACTGGGTCTACAACTCTTTAAAATTAATTTATGTGAATAGTGTTAAATCTGTGTTATTTGTTTGTTGATAAATAGAAGATATCAATTATGTAAAATTAATCTTTACATATAAAAATCACCACATTATTGAAAGGCTATTCTTTTAATTTTACTTTTTATATCCAAATGGAAGACACAGCTCTGAAATATCTTTGCAAAATGCCAATGCTCATCTTTTCTTTGTATATCTTCCAATACATAGTTTCCAAGAGAATTTTATACAAAGTGGATTAACTCACTTAAACTGCACATACCAGGCATTAAGAAAAACAAACATTGAAAAGAGCAGTAAAATAAACATGGCATCAATAATCTGTAAAAATACTTTTTGTTTATTTGGAGACATATTAATTCATATGCTATGTATTTTTGAAAGATGGTCTCATGAATCTCAAGATCTTGAATTCTATGTAATTGAGACATGTCTCTCCTGCACTTCCCTGGTACTGTCATTGCAGGCACCATATCATGATGCCCATTTTATATAAGGCTTTTAGTGAAGCAAATGTAGCTTACCTTATATCTTCCTATCTCAGTATCCTGAGTCCTGGAGTTATAAGTAAGCATCACTTTGCACAGCATGAGAATAGAACAATTTTTAAGAAATATAGACTTGCTTCCCAGTATTTACAAGATTGAGTATAGACAAGGACAGAAATAATATACATAATGTTTTCATGGGTAGATATGCAATAAAATAAAAAATACTGTAAAAAGCATGTCCCCAGATAGACAGTGAATATACACAGAGGTAGTACCAGCTTCATGAATGCCTCATAATGTTTTAGCTAGGGTTTTATTGTTGTAAAGCGACACCATGACTAAGGCAACTCTTATAAAGGCAAACATTTTTTCTTTTCTTTTTTATTTATTGGATATTATATTTACATTTCAGATTTTATTCCCTTACCCCCATTTCCCCCACCACGCAGGAACCTCCTATCCCATCCCCCCTTCTCATGCTTCTATGAGGATGTGCTCTCACCTACCCCCCAACTCCCACCTCCCCACCCTCAAATCCACCTCCATTCGGTGTTCAGCTTTCATGGGACCAAGGATCTCCTCTCCCACCTGTGCCCCACAAGTCCATCCTCCCCTATATGTATATATGGAGTCATGAGTCCCTCCCTATGTGCTCCCAGGCTGGTGGTTTAGACCCTGGGGAGCTCTGGTTGGTTGGTATTATTGCTCTCCTCATGGGACCACAAACCCTTTCAGCTCCTTCAGTCTTCTCTCTAACTTCTCCATTAGGAAACCCTTGATCAGATCAGTGGTTAGCTGTGAGCATTTGCCTCTGAATGTGTCAGACTCTGACAGACCTCTAAGGAGACAGCTATATCAGGCTCTTGTCAGCATGCACTTCCTGCCATCTACATCAGTGTCTACCTTTGGTGACTGTACATGGGATGGATACCCAGGTGGAATGGTCTCCAGAGGGCCCCTCCTTCAGTTTCTGTCCCACACTTTGTCTTCATTTCTCAGAAAATTGGACA
Source organism: Arvicanthis niloticus (assembly GCF_011762505.2). Taxonomy (NCBI): domain Eukaryota; kingdom Metazoa; phylum Chordata; class Mammalia; order Rodentia; family Muridae; genus Arvicanthis; species Arvicanthis niloticus. Next base: position 6,184,511 of record NC_133437.1, read on the forward strand.
TAACATTACCTGAGGATCCAGCTATACCACTCCTGAGTATATACCCAGAAGATGCTCCAACATATAACAAGGACAGATGCTCCACTATGTTCATAGCAGCCCTATTTATAATAGTCAGAAGCTGGAAAGAATCCAGATGTCCTTCAACAGAGGAATGGATACAAAAACTGTGGTACATTTACACAATGGAGTATTACTCAGCTATTAAAATGATGAATTCAAGAAGTTCTTAGGTAAATGGATGGAAATAGAAAATATCATCCTGAGTGAGTTAACCCAATCACTCTCACACAATAGGCTAGGGATATAGCTCAGTAGATTGAAAAGTGTTTGATATAAAAACTTAAGGATCTCAGTTTGCATCCTCAGAATCCATGTAGGAACTGAGTATAGCAACATATGCTTATAACTCAGCCCTGGGGACAGAGACAAGAGAACTCCTGAAGTTACCTACACAGATAATTCAATGGAAACAGTGGGCTCCAGGTTCAACAAGGGAACCTGTCTCAATATCTAAACTCTGGCTTCCAAATATGCATGAATGGACCCATAAATCCATATGCATACATATGAGTACACGGACATGTGAAATTTACATAAGAGTGTTTATGGATTTGCTTTTATTGGATTTATTTAACTAAAAAGGAGGTGGGTAAAGAGAGACAAAAGAATATTCAAAATATTCACAAAATAAAAGAAATAAGGAGGTTTGGGGAAAGGAAATCATCTGAAAATTCAGGGTTCAGGGTCATTTTAACTAAAAAAATCAATCATACATAATCCAAAAACTTTGACATATTCTATAATTAAGTGATCAATCAATAAACAAATGTTCTTATGACAAATATATAAGTTGTTCTAAACTTCAAAAGAATTGGATTTTTCAAAAAGTGATAATCATAGAAATGTATTACTTACCTAAAATAGAAAAATAAAAATAATGCATCCTCATGCTAACGTAACTATTCTAGTGAGAACTGATTGACAGCTATAACTATTCCTTTTTCCTCCTGGATGGCCAATGCTGATGATGAGATTATCATTATTCTTACATTATGTAATTACAACTAAATTAAAGCACTACAAATGTATTATACCAAATATGTCCTAATGGAACACTGATGGCATTCATTGTATTTTTGCCATTTAAGCTATATAGTGATGGAATAGTTACAGAATCCCAAAATGGACAGGATATGCTCTAATTTAAACTGGCATATCTGCATCTGTCATGGTAGCTTTTTATGAAGTTGACCATCCCATATTCAGACACCAACCCCAGACATTATTGCAGATGCCAAAAAGTGATTGCTAACAGGAGCCTGTTATAGCTGACTCCTGAGAGGCTCTGCCAGAGCCTAACAAATACAGATAGATGCTCACAGCTAACCATTGGACTGAGCACGAGGTCACCAATCGAAGAGTTAGAGAAAGGATTGATGGAGCAGAAGTGGTTGGCAACCCCATAGGAAGAACAACAGTATCAACGAACCAGACGCCTCAGAGCTCCCAGGGATTAAATAACCAACCAAAGAGTACACATGGAGGGACCCATGGCTCCAGCTGCATCTGTAGCAGAGGATAGCCTTATTTGGCATCAATGGGAGGAGAGGCACTTGGTCCTCCATGCCCCTAGTGTAAGAGAATGCCAGGGCAGGGAGGCAGAAGTGAGTCGGTGGGTGGGTAGGGGAACACCCTAATAGATGCAGAGAGAGGAGGATGAGATAGGGGAAACCAGGAAAGGGGATAACATTTGCATGTAAATAAATAAAATATCCAATAAAAATTAAAAAAAAATAAAATTTAACAAGAAAAAGAAAGAAAGAAAGAAAGAAAGAAAGAAAGAAAGAAAGGAGGAAAGAAAGAAAGTCTGCTACTCTGAACTTGCAAGACTTTATCTTCTTAAAATCACTTCAGTTTTCAATGTTCCTAGTGTATGGCCCTACAATGATAGGTGGTGTTAATAACTTCAGAGGTAGTTATTAAGCAATGACTTTTAAGTGAGCATTCATTCCAAAAACTAGTCAGGGATTTCACAGATAACGGCAATGCATGTATACAACACAAGAAAATCCAACTGTTCTTAAACTGACACTTGATGCAAATGTTCTGGGTCCAACATTCTGAGTGTCAAGAGGGGCCAGGGATAGTACTTATTACACCATAGCAGACCTAATTGCATTCTGTAAAGAAGAGAAAGAGCCAAAATACAAGTGAAAAGGGAGACAGGAATATGGGTCAGAGTGATTGTAAAGACTGTTAAAAAAAAAAGTTAGCAACTGCTATTCCTTGAGATATGAAGACAAAGAACAAACTTGGTTCCCTGGCCAAGATTTTCTTGAATAGTTTCAGACAACATAGCATGGCAGACAGAAGTCTATGTATGAAAGTTTTGTTTTCTCATTAAAGGTTATGAGTTTTCTTTCTTCAACAACTATGGCTAAGGACGATATAAGATAAAAATGAAGTATCCAATAAAAGATTACTTACAACAGTTTGCTTAAAAGTTTCCTATGAAATGAATAGGGTAACATGTAAATACTCAAAATTCCTTCATAAGAGCTGATTGCCCATAATAGATTTCTCAACAGATAGCTCATTATGTAGCTGTCTGGGAACATAATCAAAGTGAATTAACAGATTCTCAAGGATAGGAAAGGGGGAAATTAACAATCGGTTTAATGTCTAAGATGACCTAATAATCTATTAAAATATTAACAATACCCTGTATTAAAATTACACTAATGCTTACAGTTAGAGAACTACTTTTATAGCAATCTTTAAATCAACTAGTCCAAGTTAACAAAGTACCCAAATATGTGATGATTTCTTAAAATATCAAATTTAGAATGCCATTTTTATAAGATTAACTTGTGACCTCACTGTAAAGCGGAAAAAACTTACTATCATGAGCTGATAATTCATTCTAATTAAGTAATTATGTATAATTGATTGTGATGTGTGGCTTGTGATATCCTCTACCTCATTGGCTGTCCTCGTTCTTCTATAGGAAAGCATTCGTGGTCAGAACTCTCTACATTGCATTCATGTGACAAAGAATTTCACTCTGTAGTTATGCCATGTTATTGCATGGCCTCAATCGCTCAGAAAAAAAAGAAAAAGAAAATATAATTAATGAAAGTCTTCAAAGTTTTTTTTAAAGTCATCTGAATTTTGAAGTCATTGATTATATAACTATTGTTAGCTTAACTTTGTTATTCTGCTGATATAGAGACGATTATAATACGAGATGAACTGTAATTTTTTGGACATCTGATAGAGAAATTAAAGCTAAGAGTAGCATGTAGATAAATTGTATGTATATGAAATATATTTCAATGTGTAGAAAACTTGCCAAATCTTTATTTTATGTACAAATTTTTATTCATGTTGAAACTTAAGCAGGGGCTCTTAGAATGTAATTGTATCTACATCTCTCCATGCACATGTTTCCTGCATTATGTTCTTACAAAGATTCACATAACTATGAACTCATTTATTTATATTGTATCACTTTTACAAAATTTACCCTATGAAAAATGCATGGGAGTATTTTTTATGTTTTACTTTTATATATTCTGCAACACAAAATCTCATTTTTTAGGACCAATGCCATGCACACTGGATTCTTAAATATGTCATCTTTGCATAACTTTACCATGTTTCTTTGGTGGCACATAGGTACCATTTGATTTTAAGATTTACATAAACCAGATTCTTATTTTCTAACTGTGATATTTTTCAGCAGGATAGAATGTCAACTCTCAGGCTACAAAATCTTGTCATTGAAACACTTGAAAGCATTCCTTTAAAAAGCTTATTTCTTATTGTTTTCTTGAATGAAAAAGGAAGAACAATGTGACTTAATAATTTAATATTAATATGGATAAGTTCAACACAAAATTACATTGTCATCTTGATGAGCAAAGCCTGTTTGAAGTAAGGTCAGTTTATTGATCGGAACATGTGAATTTGTTCCTCTTTCTAAGGCAGCTTTCCTTTGTTACATCAAGAATTGTAATTGTATTGAAAAAGACACAATAGAAGATGATTGTCTGCTTTTGTCATGGAGATGAATTATTGCAGAATGCATGCATGAAAAATAAAAGCAGTATTCTATAAATTGGCCTTTGATGCTTTGTTCATTTGATTTTATTGTTCATATATTCTAGCATGAGCTAATACTAAATAATACAGTAAATAGAAACATTTTCTGTTGAAACAGAATTACTTTCTTTACTAATAAAACTCAGATTTATGAAATAGCTGGATCTGACAGTACACTGCATTTAAAATGCATATTTTAATCTATGCCAAAACCTGAGCCTGAGTAGTAACCAAAAGTTTGCATAGCTATTATAATTTTATTAAATTAGTAATAAGAATGTATAATGAAAAATGAAAAACTTTGTATTTAAAACTTAATGGAGTGCAGCTAGCAAGCCATGCAAATTAAACAGTACTACATTTTAATCCTAGACATTTCAATAAAATCTATTAAGAAAATTGTAATTGTCAGTAACTACTGAATGATAACTTCAATAACTTTTTAATCAAAAAAATTAAAATCATGACTGGCAAATTTTCTAAGCATTTAGGAAGACAAATTATTAGAATACAATAAGGCCTCATTAAATATTCTGCCTTTTAAAAAGGTGTAGAAATTTGGTTTATATGAATCTATAGCAGTCTAATTCAATATTTCCTTCTCAGAAAAATCATATCATTTTACATTTGAATTTGGACCCCATGAAATGTAATTAACAGTTGTTTATTAAGTTGTGTTTTATATAGACTTTAAAGCCACTGAGAAGTCTGTCCACTGAGAAGTATGCTTGTCCCTGCTACTTTTAACCTAGTTCATTTATTTTTCATTGAGCTGCAATTTGGAGACAGAAGAGCAGTTTATTCTAGATACAACTATCACCTGGTGTTTGCTAAATCACTGTGAAATTCTTGCAACAGCTGTTTGTTCCTGGGGAAACATTCACTTCATATTGCAGCAATAAACTGATCATTGCCAATTAAATGCCCATTAATTGTGTAAGCAAGGATTACTGCCAGATGTTTACATTAGAAAGAAAAATATCCTTTGCTATTTATTTTCCACTTACAACCATCCCTTCTCATGGAGATAATTATGTATATGAGATTATATAATAAACCACAAATTTCAATTCAAAAATTAACAAAATAACCTCTTAATGGATCATACTTAATAGAAAATAGGCTTGGAATACATTTTGCATATAATAAACAAAATGCTTCTGGACAGAATTACTTTTTCAATGTGATGGAAAAAGGGGGGATTAATTAGACTACCAACCAACCCTATTTTTTAACCCGTTTTATTTGCTATATTACATTTCATAAAATTGTCTCTGTTTTTCCTATGCTCTAGTTAAATAATAAACATAAAATGTGTATTCTTAAATGTTGAAATGAGGCAAACATTTTAACCCAATAAAGGAATAACATCAAATAAAAGCAGGCACTGATTTTAGATTTTAGCTGAATTTTCCCACCTCTGCTTTTAACCAAAATGTCATTCATCTTCAAAATATAATTTAGGATATTTTGTAAAACATGGTAGTGATGAAAGTGAAGCAAGCACTTAATAATATGTTTTCCTAAGTAATTTATTTCAACACCAAAATAAAATAAAAAATAAACACTTACCATAATGAATACATTTATTACATCTTTTAGTGCCTAAGTAAATGAAAATGTTAAAGGAAGAAAAGTGTTTCCATGGTCAAGCACACCAATAAATTACTCATTATCTTCAGAGAGCTTTTATAGGCTACATCACATGCCTATTTCTCTGCAGTTGCACCTTTCTGTATTCATAAAGAGGAGCAAATTCATATGCACTTCTTTCCTGTGAAAATAATGAATCCCAGGGCCTCATACCTAAGCATACAGCAAGTATGCAAACAGCAGCAAGATTAGGTGACATTCTGTTCCTCACCACATTGAGCCACACCTCCTATTCGGAAGGTGATCACAGGACACATTGAGAGCTGCGGAAGACATGAAACAGTAGCATCTGGCTCCTTAAACATCTCCACAGGCATTTGTAATGGCATCTTTGAAGTTTTCTCTGCATCTGTCACATGTTTAGACTACACATTGACTGCCCCAGCTGAGCGCGATTTTGATTCTTTGAGACTTTGAATAGTGTAATCTGTTTAAGAATAAGACTCGGGAAAATCCCTCATAATATCCATACACAAGCTCTTTCATGATTAAAGAAGGGGGTCCTCATTCCCATAACTGTTATTTTTTATATTGAGATGATGCCAGCCTTTGAGTTAATAATACAGCCTACAATTACATTCCAGCTTTGCACATTTTTGAGAACCTGTACTCAAAAAGCCACATCTCTACTTTTTTTTTAAAACCAGCATTATAGAAATTAGTACTTGAGGAGGCCTCTATAAATGTGATGTGTGTGTAATCGTCTTGGCATCTGATTATAAAAGAAATGTGACCACTGTCAACTCATTTTGAAAATCATTTTTATTCAACCTTTTGAGCAGTGTAGAATATAAGAATATAGGCTGATTTTACTTAAATGGTAATTTGAGTGCTATTGACTTTACATCTATTAAATTAATATACTTCTTACAATTAAGTCATAAGATGCTACTTAACGTACCTCATTGTGCAGGCAGACTATTTTCTAATATTAGTGCAATCTTCAAGCTACAGCACCAGCCTTATAAATACAAATTAGGTCTATTAAGTACGGTTCATTCTCATTCCATGGTTATCCTAGTTTAAATATTTCAAAATTAACACAGTGTTTCTTTGATATTTTGAAACTTGCTATTTCTAGTTCTTTTAACTTTGTTAAAGAATGTGTCAAATACTTTTTATTAACATTACAGTATTAAGAGCTTACTGTTCTTTCCCTTAACATTTTCTATTTTACAAAAGAGAAGATGAGGAAAGAAATGCTGGACCCTTAATCATGACTAATTTTCAGTGCACATGTATACACACACCTAGACAAAGAGGGAAGCAGGAAACAACAGTTGTTTTATGGCAGATTTTCAGAGCCTCACCAAATTATGTCATTTGAGTCATAATTTTCAGTTTGTTTATAAGATTATCCTGACAAAATTGTCCATTCATCTATGTTCAATCAGAGAGTTCTTTTTTCCTCAGTAAACAAAAGAAACACCACTATTTAAATTAGAGGACTGTGAAAACAAAAAGCAGCATGGAGTCAATCTTGCCAACCTATGACATTAACTTAAATGCTTAGGTGGTCATAGGGAATAAAGTTATTTACATAAATAAAATGTCCTTTCAGTAATCACAGACTGAAATATACTATGACATACCAAATGATTTTAAATATCTGGGAAACATCAGGACTTCCATAAAGAATACCATTCAACACTGTGTACCATATAACAAACCTAAGACGGTTACAGGACATATTACAGAAAGGGTAGCAACCTCTTTCCTACCCTCTTCTGCCAACTTGAGACCGACAATTACAGTATTTTACTCAACTGAAAAAAATTTTCTACCAAAATATTTGCTGTGTGTTAATATATATTCAAGGGTTACGTCTGTGACTATCATTTTATGGTTGGTTGATATGTAAATGCAGGAGGGCTAATTACTTTAAAGATTATAAGGATGTCTTCCTCTTCACACACAATGGTTTTCAAATTCAGATTTGAGAGAATATTTGTTCTGAATTGTTGGACATGGGACCTATGATGGGACTCATTGAATAGACCCAAATGGAAAGTGAAAGAGCTCAGGTATATAACTGGTTGCCAGAAAAGCATCTAGTGATGCAGAAAGACCCTATTAGTTAACAAATTAAGAGGGCAGAGTTTTGGCATCAGTGGACACGTGAAGTAACAAAAGCCACCTTAAACAATGGTTGGTGAAACGCTGTGAATTATGAATGGGAAATCTTTCCTCAAGCAATTACACATGACCCACAACCAGTTTTACTCTCACATATTTATGACACATAGTTTCTTCCCATTTCCATGAGAAACAATTTCAACTGATAAAAAAAATTTCAGAATCAATTATTAACCAAAGATTACCAAAAATATATGAATAACAAATTAATTTATTTGGATTCATAGTAACTTAAATTTAAATGTAGAGGCTGTAAAAAAATTTCTAGAGAAGACAAAACAAAATAGGGAAAGTATAAAAGATATTATGATAAATATTAATTTATTCAAGAAGCATTTACTAATTACAATGTTTTAAGGATTTTAAGAAAGTATAGCTTAATAGGAAATAGACTATTATTAATGTCTTTAACTCTGGTTCATTATTAACTGGATATTCATCGAGAGAAGGCCTGACTTCTTGGTGCTAAATATGGCTCAGACCTAATGCTCGTTACTGTATTTTTTTTTCATTTGTCAGTCAGGCAGGGCAGCATATTGTACATTTAGCCTATGGGTCTATTGTCTGCTGCTCCAGACTTCTCAAAATGAACAACAAATTTTTCACTCTGACAATTGATTTCATCTATGGAATAAACACAATTTCCTGAAATTCAAAAGTATTAGAAAGGAAACTATTCCAATGCATGCAAAGAATACACACACACCCTCACATGGGGACGGGGAAGGGATACCAGTGAAACCAGCTACTCATTTCTCAGATCCACAGGAAAAGTAACCTTCCAACAGAACATATGACACTGTCACATTTCCTGATATGCTTCATGAGACATTAGTACTATAGGATTCTCCAGAGTAGAGTAGGGTCATTAAATGATTCTAAAACATTCACTGCACTTCCAAACATAAAAGCTCTGATAAAACAATTCTGGAAGACTTAAGGAAGAATAAAAATTGCTTACCATTTTCAGATTTATATAAATGTTGTTCTGAAAAATATAATTTTGAAAAACCTGTAGTACAAAATGTCCAAAGAGTTTTTAAATTCATCAGTTACCCAATATTCCTCAGCTAGATGGTGTGAGTCAAGGAGAGCAAGTGAACCAACAGGTGTTCCCCCTTTTTAGGGAAGAGAAACTGTATCTTAACTAGCTATTATTATAACGATTATGTATGTTTGAAAACACCAACAATGTTCTGAGGGAAAGCAATGTTAGATGCACAATCTTGTTAACGTCCATATGTTCTGAAAAGTTCATTTTCTGTCAAAGTTACTGTTGTACAACATGGTAAAATGTGTTTACACAAACTGAGACGGAATTACCAGCTATTAAGTAGGACACATTATGTATGTGGTTCATTGCTGACCAAACATTACGTGGAATGTGAAGTGAGATTGTATTCTCAATCTTATCTTCCACTCAGCAAGGTTAAGAATAACTAAAAGAATTGCTAGTCTCTACATAAGATGAAAGACAAAATCTTAACCTTTGTATTAACAATAATTGCCCTATTATATAAAGTCTTTTTCTATAAACATATAGAACACTCATAAACACCCTCTTAGCTATATGGAGTTAATTTTTACCTACTAAAACAACCCAAACCAAATAATATTTTATCAGCTCAATAATTCAAATGATTCAGGGCAATTCCCTAAAAGCTTGTCTGAAAGCCCTAACATAATTTATATTTCCAGAAACAGGAAGAAAAGGCGCATCAACCATAGGTGCCACTTGTATCACTGAAAGTAGAAGGCTTCCTAAAGTGCTCTCACAAATTTTTACTTGCTATATACTGACATAGTACTATGATAATCCACCTGGACTTCTCAAGAGACAAAAAATGGTGAATGGATGCCAGGTAGACAGAATGAGTGTCACCCAAGAGTAACTCACAGTTATTCTGCCTTTGGAATAGCTTGTGATAGACAGTTGAGGTTAAAATTGTTTGCTACAGGAACATGGGGTAACAAAAGAAACCTTTAGTGAGAACATTTTGGCCAACCAGAATCACCCAGGTAATTTATAGGAGTTATTAAATATGCCAATGGGGGCGGAGTTTGTGAGAACTACAAATTCAGAATCAACTATTTGTTTTCTAAAATAGAAACTAGAGTAATATAGGTGTTAAGATAAACACCTGGATCAGAGAAAGCTAGAGATTACATGCCCCTCATCTATAAGATTCTGAAAGTGTACTGTGCATGTAATATCTATCTGATAATTTTAAGAATTTATGAAACCAAAAACTGATATAGCCGAGTAAAACATGCACTGAAATAAACACTTGCCTATTACTCAAATATAGGCTTGGATTTTTTTTCAAAACTACTTTAACAAGGGTTCTTAAGTGCTTTAACCTCCCTTCTAGCCCACCACCCACAAGATATAGTGGAAAGAAAAGGTTAATAGGGCAACAGAGAAGCATATGGACCTGTTTAGAAGTAGTTCTTTGGGGTGACTCCAATCTTGATTTTTAGGAAATCAGCAATTCAATTCACATGAATCAGCAACAGTAGCTCTATCGACTCACAAACACCATTCACAAATCAGCATCAACAGTTTGGTCCATAAGAAACCAGGAGACTCTGATGTGAAAGTGGCAAGAAGCTATAGGAATATCACCGCGAGAAGTTCTTGGTATGTTTTTCTCTATGAAATCATAACAAATGATCTTCAGTGAAGAAAGCAAGGTGAACCAAAGCCACTGTGTTATCAACAAAGTCTCATGTCAGCAAATCCCAAGGAAGGACCAGCAGAGTGGAGCAAAATGAACCAATGCCACAGCATAGTCCACTGTCTGTTGGGTTATACATATACCCTTTCCACACACCACATGCTCTCTCAAGCTACCACTCTAGCAAAAACTCATATGCCCTTGCTCCAGGCAGCTTCCAGAAAAACACCATGTGTCTGTTCTCAGAAAACATCCTGTCATATGTCTGCTTCAGCAAAACATCCTCTCATAGGACAGTTTCCAGGAAAAAAAAAGTCACATAACACAATTGATTCTCCAAAGAAATTTCCACTTCACTCTCAGAATTAAAGAATATAACATTCCTACTGCCTGACATTTCCAATATGTATGACTTCATTTTATCATTACCACTCACCCTTATGTCTCTAAAATCCTTTAGTCTCTTACCCAAATAACTACAAGCAGCATATCCAAAATTGACTCCTGCCATGATACAAAAAGTCAAAAGATTCTTTGGTGTCATTCCCATCTTTAGTAAGTAACTGCTTCATTTCTATTCAAATGAACATCTAAATCTTTATTACAAGCCACAAGTTTTCTTTCATGAAATTTTCTTCATGAGTCCATATTACCTCTAAATTCTCACTCAAAGTATTTTGTCATATCCCTGTATTCCTTCTTTTTCTGAAATTTTCTGCTCAAAGCGTGTTTCTCTCTTTCTTCTCATGGCCTCTGAAAATCCTGCTTAACCTGCCTGGGTTTGTCTTCACTTTCTTCAAGCTATCCTCTTTCAGACTTTAATTCATCCACCAATTTCCTCTGGGAAGTCAACCTAAAGTCGAAGACTAAAGGTACCACAAGTGTCGTATGCTTTTGGACCTCAAAAACGTTCCCTTTGCTGTAGTCAGCCAAAAGAGAAAGAAATGAAAAAGAACACCTCCTTCTAATCCATCACCACAACAAAAATAAATAAAATTTGTAACTTTTAAAACCAAAATTGGTAAAAAAAATCTTTATTTAAAATAAAACTGATTTCTTTCAAGCTGTAACTAAAACTAATAGTTAAGATTTTCAAGTATAAGATGTTTCATGTGAGTTTCAGCAGCAAAAGTCTAAAAACAGATATCCATGTTTCACATTTTGGGTGTTTGTTTGTTTGTTTCTTTCTTTCTTTCTTTTTTTTAAAGTCACACTTAGTTCAGTAGTCTTAAGTTAAAGTATAGCCACTCATAAACATGTTTTTATGTTTGCATTCTCATCTCAAAATACATAGGCATGCATACAAATGCATTCACACAAAATGAAAACATTAATTTTCTCTTTGTTTACTTTGATTAGTTTTGTTATGGTTAAAAATATTTTAAAGAAAACATATGACATACATAATTTAACAGGATATATTATAAATTGTTACATAAATATATGGTGTTTATTAAATTAATGGATATGTACACTTCAAAATTAACAAGATAATATATATTTTGAGTATCATAAAATCATTAGTTTGGACATTTCTCTGCAATACAACACACTTCAACAATGTAAACATTCACAGCTTTCTCCTTCTCTAAATAAGAATCCTAACCCAAGTGTTGTCAAGTGCAGGGTAGCTCTCACCATACCCCTTGCCTAAGGTCACTGGATGTATAGTTTCTTCAGGAAAATGGTGTCTCCAAATGAAATACAAAACTACTGCTTAGCAATCTGAATATAACCTGGCAGCATATGAAGACACAGACAGTAGATATGTCTCAGAGAGTACAGTAAAGGGCAGTGGAAGTGAAGGTGGGTAATAGAAGTGTCAGAAAATACAATTTAAAAGCCTTAAAAACAGAGTTCTTTCTCTTTAAGTAGCACTTACTCTGTATTTATTTTATAACGATCTTTTCCAAATGCCACCTGTGTTAAGAAGGAGTATACTGTTTGTAAGTGTAATGCGTATAATATCTTCACCGCTCCGATGTATCTTAAAGAAAATCCTTCCCAGTAATTGTGCAAATGAAACTTTCCTAACAGCTGATTAAAACAATAATTGCCTAACAGGAATTTCCAAAGTTATGAAGGCATATTACAGTTTAGAGTATCTCATTAAAAATCAAATTCACAACATCAACAGATCCTTCCTGTGCAATGTAATTACATGATGGGCACTTAATTGAAATAAAGTGGAAGTGAAACCTGGCCTAGCACAGACATGTACTGATGGTTAAAACTCAGCAGGGTGGTACTACCTCATTAAGTGTGATCTTCTCAAACATTGGGTCTGTCCATTACATTTCAATGAAACTCTAAAAATAAGAACAAGTCAATTAAACACGTAAATTTATAAAAATGCATTGACCTTCTATAGTGTACATAAAACATACTTGAAAACAGAGACTTAAAAAAGTTTATAAAAGCTACTTTTTTCTTCCTGGTTATATTTATCAATTTGGATAAAAAAATAAATTCTATATTACAAAAATTTCTAAGTCATATATTTTTTTCTTAAAGTGTTAAACTCTTTTACTTATGCTTGCTAACAGTCATCATTGGCATCTCAGGCCAGTTATCACTGAGAGACGAAAGCTGGACAGTAGGAGACTTTTGTCATTGCTAACCCAAGAATCATCTACTCAAATTCTGAGTCTCTAAGGTAACCTGAGCCAAGAAGCATTTCCTTATTATTTTAAACCTCAGAGGGAAGTGATCCAGGCAAATCCCTTATAACTTTGATGCTAAACGCAAATAAGCAAACCAATGACCAGTGTGTAACACATCTCTGACACAAAGGAGTTCTTTGTTAACCAAGTTTCTTTGAATTGCAATAGCAAAGAAGCCTATCATTCTTTTTTTTTTTTTTTTTTTTTTTTTTTTTTGTTTGTTTATTGCTTTCTCTTTTTTATTGGAAGTAGATTCGGTTTTCAACCCATCAGTTCCTCCCCATCAGATCCACTCCCTTTTTGTCTCTCATTAGAAAAGAACCAAACATGAAACAATAAGTATACTAAGATAAAACAAAATACATCACATCAAGGCTGGTACAGGCAACCCAGAAGAAAGAAAGAATCCCCAAGAGCAAGCAAAAGAATCAAAACTCTCATTTATAGGAGTACTGTAAAATTACTAAGGTAAAAGCTCTAATATATATACAGAGGTTCTGGTGCAGTGCTGAATCAGCCCTGTGTGTGCTGTTTCAGCCTTTATGAGTTCATATAAGCCTTACTCCATTGATTCATAGGGCTTTGTTCTTCTGATGTCCTTCATCCCCTGAGGCTCTTAGACTTTCCTACCTCCACTTTTAGGAGAAGATTCCCTGAGTTGAAAGGGAAGGAATTTGAATGAGACATCCCATTTAGAAATGTGTCTTCCTTACCCAGGGTCTAAACCACCAGCCTGGGAGCACATAGGGAGGGACCCATGACTCCATCTGTACATGAAGGGGAGGATGGCCTTGTCGGGCATAGGTGGGAGAGGAGATTCTTGGTCCCATAAAGGATGAACACCAAGTGAGGGGGAATTTGAGGGTGGGGAGGTATGAGTGGGGGGGTAGGTGGGGGCATATCGTCATAGAAGCACGAGGAGGGAGGATGAGATAGGAGGTTCCTGGGTGGTGAGGGGAAGGTGGGTAAGGGAATAAAATCTGAAATGTAAATATAATATCTAATAAAAATAAATTTTAAACAAAGAAATGTGTCTTCCAAGTAGTGTGCGTGTGTGTGTGCATGTGTGTGTGTGATGTGTAGCTGTGAGTCTCTGTATCTTCCAATCTGCTACAAGAGAAAGTTTCTCTGATTATGACTGAACAAGGCACTGATGTATGGGTATAGCAGAATATCATTAGGAGTAATTTTATTGAATTTTAAAATTTTTCTTAGACAAACATTGTTTGGATTTCTTTTAAGACTTTGTGCTATCTAGTCTCCGGTTCTTCATCTCACAAATAGTGCCATATATGAGTTTTCTCTCAGTGAGTGGGCCTTAAGCCAAATAAGACATTGGCTTCTTCCACAAATTCTCTGCCATCATTGCCTTTGCATACTTTATAGGCAGGACAAATTATAAGTCAAAGCTTTTGTGTGAGTTTTATCTGTTTCTCTTTTGGTAGCCTTCAGAGTACCTTTGCACATCAAGGACAGTGGAAGATAGAGGTAAAGACTCCATGAAGACTTCTTCAGATTCGTTGAGTTGTATAGGTGTTGTTCTAAGCTATGGAGCACATGGTCAGTTTTTCTTGGCAACTGCTTGTGTTTTTTGAGGATTTTTCCATGGAGCTCCCTTTGCTAGTAACTCAATTGAATACTGTCCAGTCTGGTACTGGAAGTCTCCTTTGGTATTGCAAGAGAGCCACTTGGGTTGCTATCTCCCTCATTATTAGGAGACTTCATTAGGATTGCCTTGAGATATTTTAGAAAGTTTCCACTACATTTGATTTTCATACCATCTCTCAGATTACCTCAATTTCAGGTGAAATAAATTGAACAGTATGCAGAAATATGGAGAGATTTCCTATGCTCATGGATTGGTAGAATTAGCCTACTAGAAATGTGCATCTTTTTAAAAGCAATCTACAAATTCAATGCAATACCCATCAAAATTCTAATTGTAAATCTTCACATATCTTGAAAGGACAATTCTCAACTTCATATGGAAAAACAAAAATTGTAGGATAGTTAAAAGATTGTTGAACAATTAAAGCACTTTTAGATGTCTCACGTTTTTAAATTTTAACTTGTAGTACAAAGCTATAGTAATAAAAACAATACGGTATTGGCATAAAAAATAGACACATTAGTTAATGGAATCTCATTGAAAATCCATACATAAATCCACAGACCTAAGGCCACTTGTAATTGAATAATGAAGCCATAAATAAATACTGGATAAAGGACAACAAATAGTGCTGGTCACTCTGAATAGCTGCATGTAGAAGAAAATAAATCTATACTCATTACTCTGCACAAAGATCAAGTTCACATGAATCACAGACCTCAATCTAAAACCAGATTCACTGAACTTGATAGAAGAGAATGTAGGGAATAGGACTGAATTCAGAAGTTTTTCTAAACATTTTTTTTTTTTTGCATTCCAAATCTTGCCCCCATCCCAGTCCCTCCTCCAAGAGTTCTTCACCCCATACTCCCTCCCTTTTGCCTCTGAGAGGGTGCTCCTGACCCCACTCCCACTTCTCCACCACCCATCCACCCCCAGCTCAATACCCCCACTGAACATCCCCCTTCCCTGGGGCATCAAGTCTCTACAGGATTATGTGCATCCTCTCCCACTGAGGCCATATAAGTCAGTCTTCTGCTACATGTGTGCAGGGGTCAAGAACCAGCCCACGTATGCTCTTTGGTTGGTGGATTAGACTCTGGGAGCAACCAGAGGTCCAGGTTAGTTGACACTTTTGTTCTTCCTATGGTTTTGCCATTCCTTTCAATTTCTTCAAAGGAACTCTTAAACTGTAGGGGTTCCTGACTTCAGTCCAATTGCTGACTGTAAGTACCTGCATCTGTCTTGGTCAGCTGCTGTAGAGCCTCTTAGAGGAGAGCCATGCTAGGCTCCAGTCTACAAGCATTACAATGCATCAGTAATAGTGTCAGGGTTTGGTGGATACAAATGGGATAAATCCCTAGTTGGGCCAGCCCTTTCCTTCAGTCGCTGCCCTGTTTGTATCCCTGTATTTCTTTTAGTTAAGAAAAATTCTGGGTAAAGAAATTTTGAAGGTAGGTTGGTGACCCCATCCCTCCAATGGGGGCCTTGTCTATCTACTGCAGGTGTTTCTTGCCAGTAACCTCTTCCCACTGTTGGGCATATTCTCAAGGTCATCCCCACTGAGTCCTGGGAGCCTGGGAGCCTCTCACATTCCAGTTCTCTGGGACTTTCAGAGGTTCACCCTGCTGACCATTTCCTTCATTCTCCTCACACTTCGGGCTCTCTTTCAGGTATCCCCATACCTGGTCCAGCCCCCCTTTTTCCTCTCATTCCCCTTCCCCACTCAAGTCCCTTCCTCCTTCTGCTTCACATGATTATTTTGTTCTTGCTTCTAAATGGGATTGAAGAATCCTCACTTGAGCCTTTCTTCTTCTTAAACTTCTTACAGTCTGTGAGTTGTATCATGGGTATTCTGTACTTTTTTGTTAATGTCTACTTATAAGAGAACACGTACAATGCATGTCATTTTGGGTCTGGGCTAACTTATTCAGGATAATATTTTCTAGTTCCATTCATTTGACTCCAAAATTCATGATGGCCATGTTTTTAATAACTGAGTAGTATTTCATTGCATAAATGAACAACATTTTCTGCATCCATTTATTGGCTGAGGGACATCTGGGTTGTTTCCAGCTTCTGGTGATTACGAATAAGGCTGCTATGAACATAGTGTAGCATTTGTCCTTGTGGAGCATCTTTTGGGTATATGCCCAGGAGCAGTATAGCTGAGTCTTCAGATAGAATTATTTCCAGTTTTCTGAGGAACTGCCAGATTGATTTCCAGAGTGGTTGTATCTGCTTGCAATCCCATCAGCAATGGAGGAGTGTTCCTGCTTCTTCCCATCCACATCAGTTTGTGCTGTCACTTGAATTTTTTTTATCTTAGCCATTCTGATTAATAAAAATTAGAATCTCAGGATATTTTTGAATTACAATACCCTGATGATTAAGGATGTTGAACATTTCTTTAAGTTCATCTTGGCCATCTGAAATTTCTCAGTTGAGAATTCTCTGTATAGCTCTTTACCCCATTTTAAAATTGGATTATTTGGAGTTTTTTTAGAGTCTAACTTCTTGAGTTCTTTATATATTTTTGATATTAGCCCTCTATCAGATATAGGGTGAGGGAAGATATTTTCCCAATCTGTAGATTGCCTTTTGGTCCTATTGGCAGTGTCTTTTGATTTACAGAAGCTTTTCAGTTTTATGAGGTCCCATTTGTCAACTGATGATCTTAGAGCCTCATCCATTGGTGTTCTGTTCAGGAAATCTTCCCCTGTGCCAATGCATTCAAGGCTATTTCATACTTTCTCTTTTAAGAGATTCAGTGTATATGGTTTGGTATTGAGGTCCTTGATCCACTTGGACTTGAACTTTATAAAAGTTGATAGATATGGATCGATTTGCATTCATCTACAAGCAGACTACCAGTTACACCAGCACCATTAGTTCAAGAGGCTTTTATTTTCCACTGTATGATTTTGGCTTCTTTGTCTAAGATCGGTTGTCTATAGGTATGTGACTTTATTTTGAGCTCTTGAATTCTACTTCATTAATTGCCCTGTCTTTCTCTGTACCAATACCATGAAGTTTTTAATCGCTATTGCTCTATAGTACAGTGTGAAATCAGAGAGAAAGAGATTCTCCCAGATGATATTTTTTTTTTATTGAAAATTGTTTTCAGTATCCTGGGATTTTTAGTTTTCCATATCAAGATGAGAATTGTTCTTTCTTATCTGTGAAGAATTGTGTTAGAATTTTGATGGGAATGCATTGAATCTGTAGATTGCTTTTGGCTTTTGATACAATGGCCATTTTTACTATGTTAATCCTACCAATCCATGAACATGGGAGATCTTTCAATCTTCTGGGGTCTTCTTCAATTTCTTTCTTCAAAGACTTGAAGTTCTTGTCATACAGATCTTTCAATTGCTTGGTTAGACTCACACAAAGATATTTTATATTATTTGTGGCTGCTGTGAAGGGTGTCTTTTCCCTAAATTCTTTCTCTGCCTGTTTATGCTTTGTGTAGAGGAAGGTTACTGATTTGTTTGAGTTAATTTTATATCCAGGCACTTTTCTGAAGTGGTTTTTCGGGTGTAGAAATTCTCTGGTAGAATATTTGGTGTTTCATATGTATACTATCTTATCTTCAACAAATAGTGATACCTTGACTTCTTCCTTTCCAATTTGCATCTCTTTGACAGCTTTTGTTGTCTAATTGCTCTAGTTAGTACTTCAATAGAGAGTGGGCAGTCTTGTCTTGTACTTGATTATAGTGGGACTGCTTCAAGATTTTCTTCATTTAATTTGATGTTGGCTGTTTCCGTATATCACTTTTATTATGGTTAGGTATGTGCCTTGAGGTCCTGACCTCTCCATGACTTTTAACATGAAGTGATGTTGTATTTTGTTGAAGGCATTTTCAGCATCTAATGATCATGTGTTTTTTTTCTTTGACATTATATAGTGGATTATATTGATGGATTTTCATATATTGACCCATCCCCATATCCCTGGAGTGCAGTCTACTTGATTGTGGTGAATGATGGTATTGATGTGCTCTGCATTTGGTTTTCGAGAATCTTGTGTATTTTTGCATTGATATTCATTAGCAAAATTGTTCTGAAGTTCTTCTTTGTGGGATTGTTGTGTGGATTAGATATCAGGATAATTGTAACCTCACAGAGTGAATTAGGCAGTGTTATTTTTGTTTATATTTTGTGAAATAGTTTGAGGAGTATTGGTTTTAGCTATTCTTTGATGATCTGGTAGAATTTTGCACTAAAACCATCTGTCCCTGAGATTTGTTGTTGTTATTGAGAGTTTTTAATGACTGCTTCTATTTAGTTAGTGGTAAAAGAACAGTATAGATAGTAATGATTTTGATATAATTTTGGTACATGGTTTCTGTTTAGAAAATCATCCATTTCAATTAGATTTTTTCAGTTTTATTGAGTATAGGGTTTTGTACTAAGATTTGATGATTTCCTCAGTTTCTCTTGTTATGTCTCCGTTTTCATTTCTGATTTTGTTAATGTGGATATTGTCTTTGTGCCTTTTAGCTAGTTTGGCTATAAGGGTTTAATCTAGCTTGTTGATTTTTTCAAGGAATCAGATCTTGGTTTTGTTGATTCTTTGTATCATTTTCTTTGTCTCTAATTGGTTGATTTCAGTCCTGAGTTTAGTTATTTCCTGCCAGTCTTCTCCTCTTAGGTATGTTTGTTTCTTTTTGTTCTAGAACTTTCAAGTGTGTTGTTATGTTGCTAGTATAGGATCTTGCCTATTTCTTTGTAAAGGCACTTAGTGCTATGCTTTTTCCTCTAAGCATTGCTTTCATTGTGTCCTATAAGTTTGAGTATACTGTGCCTTCATTTTTATTGAATTCTAGAAAGATTTTAATTGCTTTATTTCTTCCCTGACCACACTATTATTGAGAAGAGAGTTGTTCAGTTTCTATGAGTAGGTGGACTTTCTGTTGTTTTTGTTGTTATTGAAGTCCAGCCTTAGATTGTGGTGATCTGACAGAATGCATGTGATTATTTCAATGTTCTTAAATATGTTGAGGTTTTTTTGTGTTCAATTATATGTTCAATTTTGGAGAAGTTTTCATGAGATGCTAAGAAGGTATATTCTTTTGTTTGGGGGGTTAATAGTTCTGTAGATATCTGTTAAATTCATTTTTAAACTTCTTTTAGTTTCACTGTGTCTCTGTTTAGTTTCTGTTTCAATGACCGTTCCATTGGTGAGAGTGGGGTGTTGAAGTCTCCATTATTATTGTGTGAGGTCCAATGTGTGTTTTTCAGCATTAGTAAAGTTTCTTTTGTGAATGTGGGTGCCATTTCATTTGGGGCATAGATGTTCAGAATTGAGACTTCATCTTGTTGGATTTTTCCTTTGATTAATATGAAGTATCCTTTCCCATAATGTTTATTACTTTTAGTTGCTAGTCTATTGTATTGGGTATTAGAATGGCTACTCCAGCTTGTATCTTGGGACCATTTGCTTGAAAAATCTTTTTCTAGAACTTTACTTTGAGATAGTGGCCATCTTTGTCACTGAAGTGTGTTTCTTCTATGCAGCAAATGCTTAATCCTGTTTATGTATCCAGTCTGTCGGCCTGTGTCATTTTATTGGTGAATTGAGTCCATTGATATTAAGAGACATTAAAGACCAATGATTGTTAGTTCCTTTTATTCTTGTTGTTGGAAGAGACATTATGTGTGTGTGATTCTCTTCTTCAAGGTTTGTTCTGAGCTGATTAATTTCTTGTGTTTTCTTGAGTGTGCTTACTCTACTTGTATTGGAGTTTTCCTTTAATTATCCTCTGTAGGACGGGACAAGTAGAATGATAATGTTTAAATTTGGTTTTGTCATGAATGTCTTGTTTTCTCCATGTATGGTGATTGAAGGTATTGTAACCTATAGTAGCTTAGGCTGGCATTTGTATTCTGTTAGGGTATGCATGAGATCTGTCTAGGATCTTCTGGTTTTTTAGCATATCTGTTGAGAAGTCTGGTGTAATTCTAATAGGACTGCCTTTTGATATTATTTAGCCTTTTTTCCTTACCACTTTAATATTCTTTGTTCTGTAATTTGGTGTTTTGATTAATATTTGTTGGGAGGATATTCTTTTCTGCTCCAATCTATTTGTTGTTCTGTAGGTTTCTTGTAAATTTATAGTCATCTCTTCAAGTTAGGGAAGTTTTCTTCTATGATTTTGTTAAAGATGTTTGCTGGCTCTTTTAACTGGAACTCTTCACCCTCCTCTAGTCCTATTATTCTTAAGTTTGTTTTATTCATTGTGTCCCAAATTTCCTGAATGTTTTGGTTTAGTAGCTTTTTATACTTTGTATTTTCTTTGACTTATGTTTCAATACCTTGTATGGTATCTTCTAAGTTGGAGTTTCTGTCTTCTATGTCTTGTATTCTGTTGGTGATGTTTGTATCTATAGATCCTGAACTCTTTCCTAGGTCTTCCATATCCTGGGTTGCCTCTATTTGAGATTTCTTTATTGTTTCTATTTCCATTTTTAGGTCTTGGGCTGTTTTGTTCAGTTTCTTCAAATACTTGATTGTGTTTTCTGTATTTCTTTGAGTGATTTGTTTCTTCTTTAAGGGCTTCTACCTGATTCCCTGTGTTTTTCTGTATTTCTTTAAGGGTGTTATATCCTCCTTAAAGGCCTCTATTATCTCCATGAAATTGGATTTTAGATCAGAATCTTGCTTTTCAGGTGTGTTAGGCTTGCTGTGGTAGAAGAACTGGGTTCTGGCGTTGCTAAGTTACATTGCCTTCTGATGTTTATATTCTTTCACTTGCCTCTCACCATCTAATTATCTCTGATGTTAACTGGCCTGGTTGTCATTGACTGGAGCTGGCCATCTGTGTCACTGATTACAGCAGACCTTTTGGAAGAAAGGCAGGCTGTAGGGTTGTGAGAGGGAGATGACCACACAGATCATCAAATCTCCTGCTTAAAAGTTAAAATGCAGTGCCTAATAAAATTAGTGTGTCTAGGAATATATAACTTTACATGACCCAAAGTATGTAAATGATATTCTTATGTATTTGCCAATAGCAGTTTTCATTAAAAATCAAGAAGGAAATACTTGAAACTTGACAGAAGTTTACTATGCACATAACTCAGCAAAATGTGTTGCTTTTTACACAGATATGAAAACATGATTAGGGATCCATAATTGTTTTTTCACATTTATACCATGACACATTTATTCAAATGTTTTCTTCCAATTTTGTGACACAGTTAGTATAACCAACATTGATTATCTTATAGATCTCAATGGGAAGAAACTGCTCTCTTCTCAATGTACCCTGCAGAAGCCCTGGGGTTGTTTTTCACTCCTCTGAGTTGAATCACATATTTATAACTGAAACAGGTACTCTGGTGAATGAGGTGTATTGAATTTCCTGATAGGAATGAAATCATGATTCATACCTGAGATTGTAAGAAGTAGAACAGATATTTTCCAGGAAACATTGATAGAGATGGAAAAACATATGCTAACCAACCCAAAAAGTAAAACTGAAAGAAACTGATCACAAGAAGTGTGAAAACACATGATACAATAGAACAGAGAAAGTTGATATGTTCACTACTAAACAAATATATATTGAGTGAGTACACTGATATTTTAGAATATTTTGAATGTAACAACTTAACTTTTTAAATATTAACTATAAACACAAAAACTGAAATTTCTATGAGGTGAAATGGGACAGTAAAATACTTGTGAGTCAGCATTATTTACAGTGTACATGTAAGTTTGGTTCTACAATAGCACAGAATATCATCATCCATGCTTTCTCTCAGTACTGTTATTCTAAGAAGCTGGCAGAAGTAGGAGGTGGTAGAAGATGGAAAATAGAAACAAATCATGAAAGTTTTAGCTAGCTCTTATTTCAGTTCTCACTATCTGTTTCTTGACCCAGCACAATGCAAACAGCTTTCCTAGGTCACATATTCCCACACCTATGGTGTTCAATTTAAACTCATGAAGCCAAGAAGCAATGGATCAAAACCCAGGAAACCATATAGTCTGAAACAATTTTGACATATGTTGTTCCTTTTATGAATTATGTTAACATTGACAAAAACATAACAAATACCGAGCCAGAAGATAGACATGTGGTAGTTTCAAAATTCACCATATTTATGGAAAGCATTCTTTGCAGTTAGAGTGAGAAAACTACTACTTTGAATCAGAAATACTTTTTTTTTTTTTCAGAAGAAAGTATAGAAAGCAGACATATAACAGGAAAAATGAAATATTCATTAAAAATTTGTTAAAATTAAGGGAAACCTGAAGTAAGTGTATGTTCTGCAGCTTCAGTAGGATATGGTCAGAGAAATACAATTTTGACACAGTATATATTGAGTCTAGTGATTTGTTTTGCTAAATATACCAAAATGGGAAATTTTGGAGTAAGTTTCTTCACTGTCTGACTCAGTTGAAAAGCCTGCTTTTCCTTTCTCTAGAATTAGTATTAAAAAAAAATAAAGGCTAAAAGTGTTAAGATTAAGTTACATTAATATTAAAATGTGCAACAGATAAATATCCAAGAACTCCTACTGTTGAGTTCAAGGGACCAATCATGGCTATTGCCATTGGTAAGTTCTTTTAAAGCTATACAGTCAATAAATTTTTATGATATGTTTAATTTTAATTCTAATTTACATTAAATAAGTTAGTCATTAAATATCCACAGTCAGGGTCCAGAAGATGAGAAATACTTGTATTCTTCTCACCTTCTCCTTTTGTACAACAGTCTAGGAACCCTAGCCCTGGGAACTGTGCCATCTACAAGGAACATGCATTCTGCCTTACGTCACTTAATCAAGTAAATGCACACACATAGGCTAACCTAATAGAACTAATCCCTCATAAATATCTTTGGTGTTTTTAATGAGAATTTTCTCTATACTTAAGTGTTTGTATAGCTGGTTCCCAGTTGGTAGAATTATTTAGGCAAGATTAGGCAATGTGGCCCTGATGGAGAGGGCAGGTCATTTGGGGGAGGCTATGAGAAAAACAAACAAACAAAACAAAACAAAAAAACCTCTTACCATGCTCTCTCTACATTCTGTTTTGGCTCTCAGAAATTCATACCACCACACTTTTACTGAAAGATAACATACTCTAAACCTATGGAACTATAGCCCACTTAAACATTGTCCTAGTCATGATACTTTGTCACAGAAACAGAAAAATAACTAATATAGAAGTGGGTATTAGAAATCTGGTATTGCTCAACAGACATGAATTACTGTTTTTGAAGGAAAGTAAAAGACTTTTAAACATTGAATCAGGAAGACAGTAGAACTCTGTAAGATGAGGCAAATGGGCCATCCTAGTAGGAGCATGGAAGTCAGTATTATTAAAGCCACTGTTGACTATGAAGAGTCAAGAGGTTTGTTTCTTTTTCTTCAAATATTCAAGTCATTAAATGGGAATATTTATTTCTAATAGTTCTTAATGATTCACTGTAATATAATTAAATAAAAGTATTACATACAACTATTTCAATATGAATGAGAAAAATGTTAGCAACTTCATTAAGGAGATTTGACAAAGAATGTGGGTAGTTTCTGCCCTTGCCCTAAGAATTTGTGTAAGAATAAATTGAAAAGTATTACGCTGATACATTTAATGGAAGTGATTTCAAGACAGCTTAATATTGACTCTCTCACATGGTATTAGCAATCACATTTATGTAACTTCACAGTGAAAAAGAACAATTGAAAAAAGGTGAAATACAAATTACAGTTGGAAGAGAAAAAGATCACCAGAAAATTTAATGTTGAGGTCAAATCTTGTGCTGAATGAGAAGCAGTAAGGCCCAACATGAAATGGAATAAACCATAGGAAACTTCAGGGCAAGATCCAACCCAGCTAAACTTTTTACTTGTGAAAGGAAAAGGCATAGAGAATTGTATCTTATAAAGCAACAATAAAGGCTTCTTCAATTGTAGCTAAAGAGGTGGGGTGCAAACTTCACCCCAAATGGGTAAACAAACTTAACACCATCATGTATATGGCTCTGGATTTCAAGTCATTAAGTCATGAACACTTGTAAAAACATTATAAACTCTTCCATAGAAGATTTACTAAGGCCAGGCATCACAAGTCCTACATGAGAAACCTGAGAGGCCAAAGGGCCTTGAAAGGTAATTACTTGAAGCTTATAGAACAGAACCAGACATAGTAGAGATGACAGAGCTGTTGGGATTTCAGCAAAAAGAGAGGCACACTGATACTGTAAACATCTCAAGTCTAGAGAGAGAAATGTATTTCTGTAAGCAAAGCTGGAAGGGAAGAGCCATTTAAGCCCCAAAACATCATAGATAGAGCAAAATTGTTTGGCATTCACCCTGTTGGCTTTTGGTCTTGCTTTGATCTAGTGTTTTCTCACTGTGCCTTGATTTCTTTTCTTTCTTTCTTTTTTTTCTTTCTTTTTGGAATGATAATGTGTATCTTGTGTCATATGTGTGTCTTAGATACTCTTCTATTGGGTGTAAGAGGCACAATGACAAAACAACTCACAAAAGAAAGTATTTAATTCAGGGGGATTACATATAGTTTAATACGATTAAGATAATCATCATGGCAGGAAGAAGACAGGGAGGGGACTGGAGCAGTTGTTGGTATCAGGGTCCAAACCAAGTGACATCTCATCTAGGTGACTCCCACATCGTTGCCAAGGCAACTGACATACATTCCCAGAATCCACCTGGCTACCTCACCTTTACCTGGGAGAGGCCACGTCACCGCCCATATAAAATAGGCAGAACCCCCTGACCTCGCTCTCTTCTTTTATCTTCTTCTACTTCTCTCCCCCCCCCCCACACACACCTTTGCCCTATCTCCTGAATAAACCCCTCTTGGAACTTTTTGGTCTGGTGTGGTCTGTTCTAAGCTGCGCGTGGATGTCTAACAACAGTAGCTTAGCGCTTTACATTCTGATCCAGAGGCAGCATGTAGTTAGTGTGACTGAGTCTTTTGTGGGTTTTTGAAACCTCAAAGCCCATCCCCAGTGACATGTTTCCTTCAAGGCCTCACCTACTCCATCAAGACTATACTTGAGATCAGAACAAACTAATAATTTCCAAACAGATCCACTAACTTTGGGATCAAGCATTTAAATATCTTGGCCTCTGTGGGTCATTCTCCTTAAAACCACCACATTCCACTCCCTGCCCTATAGGGCCTAGTGGAATTGGGGACCTGTTGTAGTTGGTGGATGGTAAATAGAAGTCCTGGATGACTAGAGACATAGAGTCTTAATCCCATGAGTATCCAGATGCCCAATCAAACAGCCAAAGTAAAACTGATTACTAATGTGTTCCATCAGTCCCCTGAGGTACCCTAGTGATATGGGGTGCAAAGCAGGACCCACAAATCTGGCATAGGTGGTGGATAAGAATGCATGAGGCAAATTCTCACCTCAGGCAGCTTAGTTGTCTTCAAACTTGGTAAGAGAGATAAAGATATCATTAATAGGATAGCTCCACTTTATCCACCAGGTATATTTGCATCCCTAAACCTCTCTCTCTCTCTCTCTCTCTCTCTCTCTCTCTCTCTCTCTCTCTCTCACACACACACACACACACACACACACACACACACACACACACAGACACAGAGATTCTGGGCCTCCACATAGGGCCCTTTTATCCCAGGAGCTCCCAGGGCATACATAGAAGCTTAATGTTGGTGCCTCACTGTAGCCAG
Source organism: Arvicanthis niloticus (assembly GCF_011762505.2). Classification (NCBI taxonomy): domain Eukaryota; kingdom Metazoa; phylum Chordata; class Mammalia; order Rodentia; family Muridae; genus Arvicanthis; species Arvicanthis niloticus. Next base: position 6,211,051 of record NC_133437.1, read on the forward strand.
AAAAAGATTGCTGGAGTAAGAAGTATCCTTCTTCAGTGACATCTCAGAGTTCCACAGGATGTCTGGATGCAAGAGGGACCAACCCAGAGGTGGAGCTGGCAATTTTTATTGTAGAAGTGTTGGCTATAATCCAGGTAAGTTTGAAGTGATAGTGGGGTTTGACAGCTAGTATGGTAGATTGCAAGTAGTGGACAAGCAAGATCAGGGTCATTACAGAGGAAGCATCAGAAGATGGATAGGGTATGGAGTAGTTCTCCATTGCTCCAGAAGTAAGTTACTTGTCTGGAGTACTCCCTTGGTAGAAGGAGCTGCTGAGTTTTTTCTTTTCCTGCAGGCATAATTTGGGGTCTGCCTCCTGTCCATCCATCTCATCCACCTTCACAGCAGTTGGCCTGGTAAGGATCATGGTATGAGATACCTTCCATCAAGGCTCTAGAGTCTTATTGTGGCAGGCCTACGCTGGCAGTCTTCTTTCTGGTCTCTCTTGAAAGCAGCAAAGGGGGAGAAGACTGGACTTGTGAGATAGTTAGGGTTGATTTTAATAGTAAAAATGTTTACTGGTCTTCAGTCTAATTTACTTTGCAGTGGTAGCTAACCTGCCTGCCTGTCTTAGTTCCTCTGAAGCCAGAAACTGCTGTCTTTGGCATTTAGCATCGCTTAGTAAAACAGCAGAGATTAAGTAAAATAGCTTTTCTTCTTATCTCTGCAGGAACTGCAAGGCTCTAACTCCCAGCCTGCTAGTTAAAGTCACAGGAAGTAAAAGGAAAACTTTGAAAAGTTATTTTTTTTATCTTAATTCTTAATTTTTTTTCTCCAGAAAGTTCTTTTACTTATCTTGGTCCACAGCATGTATATATCTTTCAAAATACATGATCACATGGTAAACAGTTCACCAGGAGTGTGAACACAAATTCAAATCATAAATTAAATAAAATGTTTACAACAGAGATGTTTACATGCAAATCTATTAGGAGTAAATATTTGGATAAGCATTCATTATCTGTCACAGCTCCACAGGTTCACTGAAGGTTTAAAACCATAACTAAGTTATCAGTGAAGTTTTGTATAAATAAATATAGTAATATTTTTTTTGTCCTTGTATCTACAATAAATCATTAGTTTCCTTTTTATGACCTTTGCTTAGTTGTTTTACAACCTCTCTTTCTATCTCAGAAGCAATTTTTGACACTTGAATAGTGGCAGAGTTCTCATTGCAGTTTGATATCACAGAGGACTTAATAGCAGTCCTTATTATACAGGGATTAATAATTACTAGTAAAATTAATAAGGAATTATAATTCTTTATTATAATTATAATTAGGAATTCTTATAAAATCATCATTAAGAATTAAAGAAATCATCTATTTGTCTATATAGTATCACTACAAGACAGTATATCTTCATTGTTCTAGAGAAATCTGATCTAAAGAGTGAGCTAATACCTAGTGATTGAGATATAAATATATAATATATATATAATTATTATATATTTATATATAAATATTTTACATAAATAATTATTTATAAATTATTGTATATAAATATTATATATAAATTATTATATATAAATTATTATTAAATTATTTATTTATATATATAATAACAGGAAAAGCATATTAATAGCAGGAATCTTTCCTCAAATGTAATCTCTTCAACACTGCCAGAAGAGCAAATCCATCATAGCTTTACAGTCCATGGTAGAACCATCTCAGAAAGACCACTTGCTAGTTTTTAGATTCTCCTAGATGGCTACTGGTGTCTTGTGATGATGCCTCTTGACCCAGGCTTCAGCACCTGGTTCAATGCAATGGGGATTAGCAGGAGGAGCAGAATCAAATATCTGGTGAATGGCAGGCCAGAGTGGCTTCTGGATCCCGTGAAGGCTTTGAGACATCCCAAAATGTTCTATTGAACATATTCAACCAGAATATCAGATTGGAAATTTGGTAGCATGGGAGGGCCTCCCATGTAGTATCTCAAAGGAAGTAAGACCCAAAATATAGGGGTATTCCTAGCCTTGTATGTAGTATGCTCAGAAGGGAGGCTACTCAGCCATGTATAATGGTTTAGAACTGTGGAGTGAATATCCTCCACCTGCTTGTTTACTTTCCTCAAGTCCTGCACAGGTTGGTAGTCACAGGAATGAGGCTTCTTGACTGGAAGGACAGGGAGTGTTCTATGCTGATTAGTGAGGGATCAGGATCTCACCTTGCCAGATTGATTTACTGGATTATCTCCAACCAAGCCTCACTTGGCACTGAATATTGTCTGATGTGAACTGGGATAGCCCCAACCTTTAACTGAACTATGATTGGGGCCCTGGGATGGGCAAGTATTATTTGATTTCTCTCTACCCAAAATCTGAGGACCTTAGTCAGAAATTTCTGGAGCAGTGGGCTTGGTGAGGGCTTTGGCTGAGGGACCAACTTGTGTTCTTCTTCTAGGACTAGGGTCATAACATAGATAGGGTCATTTTTTTTGTCTTCTTCTCATTTTTAAATTTTTATTTATTTACATTCCAGCCATTGCTTCCCCCTCTCAGTAACTTCCCCCCCAGTACCACAGTACCTCACTCCATTCCACTTTTTTCTTGCTTCTTAGAGGGTACTGTCCCCCATATCCCTCTTCCTTGGAGCCTCAAGTCTCTCAAGGATTAGACACACTTCCTATCATTGAGGCTAGGCAATCCTCTTCTATGAATCTGGAGAGTGGTGCTCTGATCAGCCAGTGTATGCCACCTGGTTGGTGGCTCAGTCTCTGGGATTTCCTTGGGTCTGGGTTAGTTGAGAGTTTTGGTCTTCCTATAGGGTCACCTATCTCTTCAGCTTCTTCAGTCCTTCCCCTAATTCAACCATAGGGGTACCCAACTTTAGTCCATTGCTGGGTGTAATTATCTGAGTCTGTCTCAGTTGGCTGCTGGTAGGGTCTCTCAAAGAACAGCCATGTTAGACTCCTGTCTGTAACTACGTCACAGCATCAGTAATAGTCTCAGACTTTGGTGGGATTGGGCCATTCACTCAGTTACCTGTTGTCCTTGAGGTAATGGCTGGTGGGAGCTAGTAATATTTTGGCCAGTCCTGTTTTGTTGCTCCTCAGGGGTCTCTCTGTTGTTGTAGACTTTCTCTACTATAGCTACCAGCTCTGTCAACTGCTGACCTTCAAACCCCTCCAAGAGTTGGAATTTTCTCCCAAGATCAGGGGCTGACTGTTTTAACAAAACCATGTTCACAGCTTATTGGCTTTCTCTAGCTTGAGGATCAAAGGGGATACAGGTTCTATAGGCCTCCATGAGTCTTTCTAGAAAGTCCCTTGGCACTCATTCTTTCATTGGGTAATCTGGCTTACCATGGATAAGTTTGTAGGCCACCTTGAAGCCTCTCAGAGGTCTTCCATTATAATCTGGCAGTAAGCCCAGAAGAGTTTCTCCTTACCTCCATCAATGTTGTAACACCAGTCATGTCCAATCAAGGGGAAGGTCATGTCAATATCTGCCTGAATCTGTTTGGCCAATTCATTCACCACAGAACTGACTTACGGGCAACAATCCAAATCTGCCCCCTCTCTTCTGTGCTGGAGAGGATCTGCAACAGTTGCTGACAGTCATTTCAGGTAGGCTAGTGAGTCAGCATGACTGAGTGTAGAACAGAGCTGATGGCTTTTCTGAAAATGGGATGTTTTGCATCTTCCATTATATAAGTCATTACTGGCAAAAGGCAAGTAGGTCATAAACTGTCTCCCCAGGGGATCTGGTGGTCCTATGGCCCTGAGGAATAGGGTTGTGGTCCAGTCAGCCCGATGGGAAGTTGAACCATCTCTCTGCGCTGCTGGAGCCAGATTATGGGGCAGACTCCAGGTTGGTCAGGAGCTTCTTCTTTTATCTGTATCTGCTGGGCAGAGGCTTAGGCAGCAACATAAGGAGGGTTCAAAGTTCCTCTTTGGGAGCTGAAGGAGAAATTAAAGCTGACTTCCAGGGCCTGCACTCCTTCAGAGGAAGGAGAGCAGGGGGTGATGCACCAGGTCACAAAAAGGGTTTCATCCAAACAGGGTTTTGGGTTTTTTTTTTTTTTTGTTTTTTTTGTTTTGTTTTGTTTTGTTTTGTTTTTTTTCACTAAATAGTGCCATGTAGTAATTAATATAAGGCACCTGGTCCAGGTGATCTGGGACCTCATAGCTTTTACCTGGTAAATGATGGGGAGATGGAAGGTCTCTTCCTTGGGACAGCCAAGCATAAAAGTAGGCCATTCATTCCTGATGGGTTTGCTGGAACGAACAATCAGCCCTGACTCCTCTGCTACCTGGCAGAAGTCCCTAAAATGGCCCAGAACCAGACTCAGAGGAGTGATCTGTACCTGTTCCATTTTACAAATCAAGATGATAGCCCCAAACTGGTACAGAATGACAACAATCAGGAACAGAACACACAGAGACAACACAGAAGGACATTCCAGGGAAAATAAAAGAAAAACAATAACTTTTCAGACTGGCTGGCCTTGTGAGCACAAGAGTAGCAGAAACCTATGGCTGCTTCCTAAACCAGGTGAGAATCCTCAGCTTCTCCAGAAACCAGGTGAGAATTCTCAAGTTCTCCAGATTCCAGGTGAGAGCACTCTGGAGCTCTCCAGGTGGGAGTTCTGGAATCCACTTTAATCCCTGCCCCCTACGTGGCAAAAACCACATCTGCTTTTCTCCTTTTTGCCTCCAGCTTGGCAACAGGCAGAAAACAAAAGCAAATACAGATACAGACTGAACACTGCTAAATATGCTGATTGATGAGGAGAGAAGCTTCCCAAAACTTTCAGCTATTTGAGTGAGTGGTCTTCAGTGCTTCCTGGCCAGTCCACAAAATGTCAGGGTCCATGAATTGCTGAAGAATGATACCCCAGACTTAAATAGTATGCAAAAGTCAAGAACATTTATTGAACAAATTCCTGCATGTATGTTCTTGCCTCTTCAGTGCTGTTTTATGAACTTGATAGATTTGTGCTGTAGACACTTATAGGCATTCATTTTTTAAGGTTCTTATATTTGATGTCTAGCTATCCTTTTAATAAAGAATAACAATGCACATAGCATGCTCAAAGTTCAAGAAGCCTATTCTTTCTGCCCATTGATTTTTTACTAATACTTTAGAAAACTTGATCTTCAAAGAGACAGCACTCGGTACAGAACTCCAGAAATCAATGCTTCCAGAAATTTAGAGAGAGAGAGAGAGAGAGAGAGAGAGAGAGAGAGAGAGAGAGAGAGTAAATTTCAAGATTTCTTTTGTACTTATGCAGGATTACCTAGTTTATTTTCACTCATATATGAGATGATCCTTGAGCATATTTGATCCAAGTATTCTCTCATCATGGAGAAGGTTCACGCTAGAATACTGTATCAATTTAGACACAGTTAAAGGAAGATGGTTTTTTTGTTTCTAGTATTTTAAAAGAAGAACCCCACTATAGGGTGATCTTAAAACAAGCCTTCTTGTGATATGATATCCCTATTAAGTAATAGGTATTTGTGGAAAGCTAGACTTAGAACAACTTCTTAAAACAATCTATTCTTACATTTCATTAAAATTCATGTATTTTACAGGACTCATTTGATTTCTAACAAATTTCATTGTTAACCTGAAGCTTCATGAAATTTCAAGTTGGTGGCTCTACAGAAGCTGTATTTTGCTTTCTGGGAACTGGCAATATGGTGTGTACCAATAGAAAATTCATTCTTTAATTTAATATAATCATAACTAAATTTAATTTTAAGTTAATTTAAAATTTTAAACACATTTGAAATAATTTGACTGTGAACCTACTTTTCTGTTAAACATTTTATAAAATTAAAATATAAATAAAATATTTCTGATAAAAGTCAGTGTAAGAATTGACAAAAACTGAAAACTTATAAATGCATGAGAAGTGAATTTATATTATATCCTTAAATTATTTTAAAATATTAACTTTATGTGTTAATGTTGTTATTTTGACATCTTTGCCTAAACTGTTTTAATATAAATAATGTCTTATTAACTTATAATTTTAAAATATGAACTCCTGGTAGTTTAGGGTGACTTTAATGATTGAAATTAATTTTCCATAGGGTAGAGTTGGTCCAGACACTGAGAGTTTGGAAAAGAATATAATTTGTCAGTAGCATCAGTTCTTAATAAAATGATTTATAATGAATTATATTCAAATAATAACTAAATAAGGCAGAAGGCAGAACATCTGACTTAAGAGAAATTATTTGAGGCAGAAAAATGAATCCGAAGTGCTGCCTTTATAACTACAAAATAATATTTTATAAAAACTAACTGAATTTTAAAAATATATAGAGACCCCTTTACCTCAGGGCTATGGACAAGGCTCCATGAGAAAATTTCTTGTTACATAAGCATGAGACCTGAGTTCCTATTCTTCACAACTTCTCTTAAAAGCCAGGAGAGGCAGCGCACATTTCTAATCCCAGGACTGAGAGCTGGAAGATGGGAAGCGATACAGATGCAGTTTCAGATTGTGCTGACTTGTCTATCTAGTCCAGAACCAGAACTGTCAAAAATGATGCTGAATGACAGAGGAAGATGCCGGTCATGACTTCTTGATCTCTGCCTTCTAAATGTCAGCACCCACACATGCACATCCATACATATGCAAAATTCAGGATGTTTTTTAAAAGAAGAGGATGTCTCAGCCTTATCCAAATCAAAATTTTAATTTTGCATGGGAAAAAATCTTCATATTGAGTTTCTAAAGTCATTTAGAAAGATGATTATATCAGAGCTGAAGTTTCCAAGTTTCTATCTTTTCCAAGAATATAAATGTAAGCTTCAAGAGAAATCCATTCCATGTGGCAGTGTGGCTCTGGACTCCTGGCTTTCCTTTCTTTGAAAAGGCTGTTCCTGGGAAAGGCCATGCTCAAAGAATGGCTTTTAAGATATCACACTTTAAAAATAATTTTTTGTTAAATTATGTACTTTTTGTAATTAATTGGTTGGATTTTACTACTTTTCTCTTCATGGTAAAAGATGATGTATCCCTACACACATAAGCAATATATTGAATATGGCCATCTTTTGAATTATTCACACCCAGAAAGGGTTAAGATCTGGAGAAAACTGAAGGCCAGAAAGTTGCTGATGTGAAGTACCAGGTCTCCTGGGAAAGCAGCATACAGGCTGCACCATTGACTTGCCAATTAATCCAAGGAACTACATGGCCATTAATTCAGGAAAGAGATGCTTGCTTGCCTGCTTGCCTAGAGGTAAGAGCTAGGTTTGCAGATGCCAAACAGCAGGATGACAGAAATAAATGGGGAAAGATATTAAGACTAAAAGTCTAAGTATTTCATTTTCTCCAAATGAAGACACAAATGTCAAGCAAACTATAATCATTTGTGTAATATACAAGAAGAATCATTTATCATCAAAGATCTAAAAATATAAATTAATGTCTTAGGATCTTTAAAACAGTATTGCTCTAAGTGTGTTCTGTTAATTCCTACAAAATTTGACATAAGAGTTCAAGGTTAATGATTAAAATTCTAAATACTAGGCTTAGAGCACATTACAGAGCTATAAATAACTTCATGAGGATGTTTTACTATATTAGAATCAGTTATATCAAGTTTATTAAACTCCATATTTGTAATTATTTTATGTTACTATCATATTCAATTTTTTCATAAATGTCTCTCCATGCATGTGAATTACAGGGTTTAAGATTATTTTTAATTACTACATGGTTAACTTCTCTATGAGAAGAAACATGCTACCTGCTGCTACCTGTTCTGAACTTAATTAAGAACATCCTGGCTATGTTCCTTTGTGAAAATATATTCTATTAATCCATCCATATTTGGAGTGTATATGTGACCCTATGCATCTACTCTATAGTTGAAATCTACATTCTACTTATTTTATTAAAAAGTGTCTCTACCCAATGACACTATTTAGTCTTGAAATACTATTAATTCAAGATGTTACAATTAAATTTATAAAAGTATTTCCAGGTTCTTCATACCTACATTTGTAAAATATGAGTAAGGTAAGATAATAACAAATTAAAATAATACACTATGGATGTACTCTATTTATATCTTAGATACCCTCTTCCATAGAAAGTCATATTCTACCTTATTTCATATCTTAACTATAACATGATACATAATACTCAAGGCCAGAGAAAATCTAGCTGGGCATCATTTGTCCTTCCCCGTTTTACAAGAGTCAAAGAAATCCTAGACACTCAGGAGTCAGCTTCATCATCACCACCAAGTTCTGGTTGGCTGGGCTCCCAAACCTCTGCAGTGTGTTAACTGTCAAAGCAAATTATGCTCACACTCTCTTTGGGACAGTGGCTTTGCTAACTTTATTGGTGACGTGAGCTCTGGCTTTACTGACACCAGCAGGTGACACCTTTTCAAAAAAGATCCAGATAAAATATTGATCTTCTTTCCACTTCAAAATGTCAAAAAAAGGAGTATATGTTTAAATATCATGGAAGGAAAGTAATAGAGTTAGAACATTTGTGAGGAGTCAGAGTTTAAAATATATTTAAGTGGTTGAAGGTCTAGTACAAGATCACTTTGAGCTAGTATTGATATTAAACCTACATTTATAATCCAAAACTATCAGTGCCAATGGTGAAGTAGATGAAAAATACATTCTACCCAAGTCTATGTAATCAGGAAAACATTTCTGGAAAGATTTCCACAAGAAAGAAAACAATATGATAATTAAATCTGTAGAAATAATAAAAACATGAGTAAGATTGAGAAAATTAACTAAAGAGTTTATATAATAAGGCTTAACAGAAATATGCTGCCCAAGTGGAAATCTATCTATCTATCTATCTATCTATCTATCTATTATTTATTATATGTTTTAGTAAACTTAGTCTCTGTCTGCAATATTACAAGCTAATGGAAAAATTGAAGGATGTGTGTGTGTGTGTGTGTGTGTGTGTGTGTGTGTGTATGTGTGTGTGTGTGTGTGTGTGTTTGTGTGCTCATGGGTGTGTGTATTTGAAAAAAAAGTAAAGCAAATTGTTGATATTTATCAAATTTATAGTTCATAAGCATAGTAAAAAACTATAATTTGTTTATTGTTTGAAAATTTAAATATGCGTGTAATGCTTTTTAATCAAACCTACCCCATTTTCCCTCCTTACAACTCTTCCACTATACCAGATCACTTCTTTTTTTTTTCAAATTTATGTGCTGTCTTAAAAAAAAAACCTTTATGTGCCTTTATGTGCATATGTGTAGAAGCATCCACTGACACATGTACTGCATATATGAGAGAAATTAACTCTCCATTTCCCAGTAGCTGTCTATAGCAGGAATTCCTCAGTTGAGTGAGACATCAGGAGCATCACACCCTTCCATGCTGATATTTTGGATGGCTTGACCTTGTATAGTTCTTGTGTTTGCAGTTATAGCTGTTGTGAATTCATGTGTTAAACAGCCTTTTTATGTCCAGAAAACAAGGTTCTACTGCAGATGTCCACTATGTCTTTCTCTCACAATTTCTCTGCCACTTGTCTACAAAAATTACATGAGCTTTGAAAAGAGAGGGTGTCATACAAATGCCCCACTGAGGCTCTGTATTGATTTCCATATACTGCAAAACAAACTCTGATAGAATATTTAGGATGAATTATTGGAGAGGAATAAATTTCAAAATATATTGCATATATAATGGAAAATTAAAGCAGAATTTAACACATTTAAGAAAATAGTTTGGTGTGCTTGTAACTCCATTTTCAGTCAACATGAATTTGATACTGGCCAATTTTTATTTGTAATATATGTCTCTGATGTGATATTAAAATTAAAATTTGATAATGCTTTCTTACTAGTCCTTATTGGTCCTATATTCCAGAAATAACTATTTCTTATTTCATAATTGCATCCCATTCATGACACCGCTTTTTATTAGTACCTATATATTTTTAGCAACTACTTTCAAGAAGGAAGCACAATGACAATGAAATTATAACTAATGTATCTGACTAGCACCTAGAGGACTCAAAGAATCACAACTATTCCCATAGACCAGAACATTAGTTTCTTAAATATTGGATCATAAATTCATCTAGGTTGCTATTGCGTCTTTAAAATTTTTAGTAAAAAGTCCATTTAAAAAGAAATGAGCCTAAATTGTAATGCAGCTAACAAAATTATTCATGTACAGGCATCTTCCTCCTCCCCTATTTTTCTTTCGAATCAGATTCCTCTGAGTAAGCCACAACTGTTAGTGATTCAAAGTATTATCAAGTGCCCATACAGTACACAGGGTTTTTCTTGTTATTCTATTTGATCTAAGATAATTACATTAGCTTCCTATGCATATGTCTGCAGGCAATTTTGCCTGGGGTTCTTTGCCGCCTCTGGTGATCAGTGGGGAGCTAAAGAAGACACTTCTAGTTCAGGAAACATCTGCCATTTCCTTGATGCTATAATTATTTAAATTTCTTTTCTATTTGAGATTATAATATAATTATCTCATTTCTCCTTTCTATTTCCTTTCTTGAAATTTTCCTTATACTCCTCCTTGCTCGCTTTCAAATTCAGGGCTCTTTCCCAATTGTAGGACCTTGAAAGGCAGCCTAGTTTCTGGTTGAGGACAAGCTGGAAACTCTGGTGACCCAGACGACCCTAGGGACTCCAGTTGATCCTGAGGGACCCCAGGTGACCCTAAGGAATGGCAGGCATTTCACCTCGCCCTCAGACTCCAGGCTCCTGAAACGAGGCTGCAGCCTTCCATAGATTTGTATCCTTCAGTCAAATAAAGGCAACGTCCCTAAGACGCTTCACAGTATAGATCTCCATATTAGTGAGGTACCTGAAGGCCAGAAGGGCTAGCTTAAGCTTTCCTTCCCAGACACTCCTCCCTGAAAAAAAATTTTTTAACCAAAGGCCGGCCCTGAGAAAAGGGGGTACAGTTTCTCATCTACTTTCCACCACAACAATAAAAGCCTTAAAACTGTAAGGCTCGGGATGCCCCCAAAGGGGACCCTACTCAAGTCACAGGATGGCGCTCACCCAAAGGACACACGAAAGACCAACTTGCTGCAAGAACACAAGGTAGTTTAATGGCAGTATGTTCCGGGCCGACACGTGTCTCAATGTAGGAGACAGGGGCATCCACCTCGTGGCTCCCAGGTTTAGGGTTAATATAAGCTCAGGGTGGGGAAAAGGAGAAACTTTCGCGCTGGTGCACATGATTGGTTGTTTTCCAATTTTTGAACATCTGGCCAAACCTGTCCATGGGGGCTGGGAGCAGTTCCTGCAGGTGGATGTTTATCTCTTATCTTCATTCCTGGGATGACTCAGTAGCCCATTGTCCTGTAACTCTGCATTCTTTGTTTACAGATTAACTGGCCTCTGGTTGGCAAACCAGAGGGGCGACTTTAGCTACTCAAGCTAGGGAGAAAGAATCTATAAGGCCCTTTTCTTTTATATATGTTTTCATGGGACCCATAAAATTTTCTTTTAAAACCATGGACTGTTTCTTTTCATCAGGATTGTAGGTGGGGAGCAATGGAACAGGCCTTTGCCTAAAGAGCCCCGTCTAATATCCATCCGTCTAATCTCTGTGTTCCTAGCCACTGCAACCACCAACCCAAACAATCTGCCCACGTTAAAGACAAGGACTCTTCCCTCGGGGCTCAGCTGCAGCTTCGCTCCTTTTCTACCCTTTGGCTGCAGGCTGGATCCACCAGCCTGTCGACCCCTACTTTCTTCTCAGCTTTTCCACACCTTCCAGCAGATGGTTTCCACCTGCCCTGCAGGGCCGGGGACCCCAGAGCCAACTCTGGCTCCCGTGGGACCTCAGACTCTGCTCCCCCACCCTCGGAGCAGTGTCCCAGCAGGGGCTTCTCACAGCCTGACACCTACCAGGCACCCATGTGAGGTGAGAGTGCAGTCAAACTTCCCATGCCGTGCCTCCACAAGCGACCCTAGCCCTGTGCCAGGGCAGACGTATGACCCCCACACTACCCAGATTCAACTAATTGTTGTTTTATACATATATACACACAATTCTTTTCTAAACACAACCTGCTCTATCTGTATTATGTATCAGGGGTTACCATTTGGTATTGGGTAAGCAATATGTGTGCTTGTCCCTGTGGAATAACGTTTCTCCCACTCGGAGCTTTCCTTGACACTCTGTAGTTTTTGTGTACGTTTTAAAGCATCCAAAGGCATAAAGTTAATATCACCCAACGGTTTTGTGGGCAGGTTGGTGTTCCTATCTCTCCACTGGAAGTCCTGCAGGAAGTAGCCACTTCAGGCTCCATATCCTCAACTACTAGAAGTCTCAATTAGAGTCCTCCTCCTCATAGACTTCCTGGAGTCTCCCCCATCCAAGGTCTCTGGCAAGTCCGAGAGATGCCCCCATGCCAATTTTAGTTCATTCTTCATGCTCTCTTTCCCTGGCTCTCCCTGCACCTGATCTCACTGCCCTGCTCCCCTCTGCAAGCCCACTTCCTCCCAGTTTCCTCCATCCATCCACCTTGGGTGACTATTTTATTTCCCCTTATGAGTGAGATTCAAGCATCTTCTCTTGGGCCCTCCTTGTTATTAGCTTTTTTGAGTCTATGGATTGTAGCATGAGTATCCTGGATTTTATGGCTAGTATCTACTTATAAGTGAATACATACCACACATGTCCTTTTGGGTCCGGGTTAGTTACTGTCTTAGTTAAGGTTTTACTGCTATCAACAGACACCATGACCAAGGCAACTCTTAAAAGTACAACATTTAATTGGGGCTGGTTTACTGGTGCAGAGGTTCAGTTCATTATCATCAAGACAGGAACTTGGCAGCATCTAGGCAGGCACGATGCAGGAGGAACTAAGAGTTCTATGTCTTCATCTGAAAGCTGCTAGAAGAATACTGGCTTCGAGGCAGCTAGGATGAGGGTCTTAAGCCAATGCCCACAGTGACACCTACTCCAACAAGGCCAAACCTCCTAATAGTGCCACTCCCTGGGCCAAGCATATACAAACCATCACATTCTACTACCTGACCCCCATAGGCTTGTCCAAATACATGAGTCTATGGGGACCATACCTAAACATAGCATAATGCAAAATACATTTAGTCCAACCTCAAAACTGCCCTAGTCTATAGCAGTCGCAACAATGTTAAATGTCCAAAGTTCAAAATACAAGGACAAAGGTCTTACAAAGACTAAGGTTAATGCCAGCCAGTGACTGGCCCAACTTGAGATCTATCGCATGGGGAGGAACCTTTGGGATAAGATACTTTATTATGCTTGAAGACAGGAGCCTAACATAACTGTCCTACTAGAGGCTATCCCTAGCAGATGAGCACAGCAAATGCAGAGACCCATAGCCAAATACTGGACAAAGATCAGGAGTCTTGTAGAAGCATTGAGGGATGATTGCAGAATACAGTTGGCACAGGGACTCCAAATGAAGACCAACAAAGTCAACTCACCTAGATACTTCTGAGCTCCTAGAGACTGAACTTCTAATCAATGTGCATACAAGGGCTGGACCTAGAGCCCTGCACACATATAGCAGACACGTGGCTTGGTCTTCATGTGAGTTCCCTCAAAACTGTAGTGAGGGCTATTTTTTACTCTGTTGCTTGTCTGTGAATCTTGCTCCCATAACTGGGCTGTCTTGGCTGGCCTCAGTGTGAGAGGATGTACCTACTCCTGCAATAAGATGAGGTGCTAGGGTGGGTTGCTTCCCTGAGAGAGACATCCCACTTCTCAATGGTGAAAGAGAGGGAGGTTAAGGGTGACTGGCTACCTGGGAGACTGGGAGAAGAGCTGCTGAAATTGGATTTTAAAGTGAATAATTAAATAAACTAATGTAAAAGATGTGTCCATATAGATGGTCTGAGGACAGCTCAGCACTTCGCCGCTATATTAGCAGGCATTGCTACTGCATTCATTTATGTCCATCTCAAACAGGACACCTGTGTATCCAGGCATATATATAAAGACCTCGTTGACCTCTTGACCATTTATGACAATACAGGTCGCTGTTTACATTGTGAAATGCCAAGAACATAGTGATCCTTATTTTATAATAAATGATAAGTCATTACTAGATAATGAACACAGAATGTGATTCACTACAAAAGTCATTCTATAAGATGCATAAATTGAAAGTTGATTGTCAATTTCAATAATCTGTGAAATGTATTTTCAATGTTATGTCATTACTAGAGAAAAGTAGATATAAAGATATTGGCAGGTATCAATGTAAAGCTATTAACCTGATGATTAGCATTTGGTAACTGACAAGATCAAAAAGACTAAAAATATAACCGTTATGATTTATTTATTTTTATGTGAGTACAACACTTATGTCATTAAACTGATACAATTGGGGTAAGAGGGTCCTCTGAGAAAGTATTTACTTAGAACTTATGAAATTCTAAAGAGTGTACGCCACAATCAGATCAGTTCAGACATTTGTACTCACCTCCAAGTTCAAAGTGTCAATATCTCATCTCTACTGTGATGAAATTTAAAGTCAATGTAGGCAAAAATTTTCTCATGTTATTTTTTCCCCACTGTTTTCAAATTCAGGAAAACAAGCAGAAACAGGGTGATGGGTTTACCAAATATAGGTTTTACATTTGAATTTCTAATAAACAATAAAAATTCTCAGTATACAGGCATTACATGAGATATATACTTCAAAAATATATCCATCTTTATAGGAAATTCAAATTTATGTGGGTTATTTCATATTTTATGAATTTTATCTATAGTAATGTTACTTAGAAAATAGGATTTCAATGTGGAAACTTTCTCTGTGTGTCCTTTCTGAATTAGTGCAACACATCAGGCTTCCTACTTCTTCTATCTCACAAACATATTTGAAAACATATTCAAGTCTTTTGATAACTGCACACATGTCACATGGCCTGCATAGCTTTCACTTAGACGCCTACTAAGTTCACACCCACTTTTCAGTTGTCTCATATAACCCGCCATTTCTCCAATGCTCTTTGTATGTTTTTAGTATGAACCTCTCTCTTATGCCACACCATCTTTTATGAAATCGGTTAAAGTCTGTGAAGAGAAAGTAGAAAATTAAAAATTTCACAAATTGAAGTGTCCACTTGCTACAGGTTTAACAAGCATTTTACTACAGTGCCTCAGAGGGAGGAAAAACGCTATTGTTTTATGTATCTAGCAACAGGGTGATAATGAACATATGTAGTTTCCTTTTTAAAGTAATGAAATGAAAACCTTAATACAGAAGAGTGAACAGAGACAATGTGGCTGATGATGTTGATCTCCTGTTTTGAAGAACATATATTGAAAACTATATTGCTAAACATATTTATTTAGAATTTAAACATATCTGTAATCATGATGTCCCATAACAATCTTAGGCTTGAGAAAGGGAATATTTGTAGATATAACAGGTTACAAACACAGAGGAGAAGGAAAACCTTACCATTTATTTAGTAAAATATGTGAGAACAGTTTGGATTCAGCCCCCCTTCTAGAGGGAAATAAATGTCAAAACCAACACGTTAACTAAAGGCACAGGCATGCTCACTTTCCATCTGAATAATGCAACTTTTTCTGTAGGAACACAGTAGTCCTAGCTGTTCCATGACAATGCAACAGTTTATGAAACAAACAATATCAGCAAAGCCATCTGATCTGTGGTAAATTAATGAGAGAAGTGTGAATGAATGTCTTTTAAACATTTTTAACATTTATAGTCAAAAAGCAAACTATGTGTGAAGAGCCCCTGTTGTGTTTGACCTGCACCATGTGTACTCTTCCTGGTTCAATATCAACCTGAAGGCAAGTGTCACTCAAGGGCCTTTCAGACTGTGCTCTATTGTGAATTTGGAAGGACATGATGCTATATACTTCCATCAGTGTTTCTTAAAGTACTATATTTGTCATTTAATTTTGTGTAAAATCTGAGTTAAGTACATCAAAGCTTTGAGAGACAGGAGGACAAAAGGTGATCATGGGTCAGATATGCTTCTGTCTCAAGAGACAGGAAATCTTTCATTACTTACTATAATCTTTGAGATATGTTATTTGGGTTTTATAATACTTTTTGATTAGTATATAAACTGCCACTGAAATAAGGCAGTGGACACTATATGAAGTGTGCTTTTTTTTTTTCAAAAAGAAACCGACCCTTCCATAAACCTCATGGCATTAGATGCCAACACTGGAAATGCTGTGAGGAATATCAAAAAACAACCTCAAAGTGGTATCGTTTATCAAGGCTCCATCAAGTTGAACAAGAAATGAAAATTCAGTATTACAGCACTTTTTTACTTTACACACTGTTGTATAAATGAAGAATTACTGCAGAGAAAAGCATCTTTGTTTTTACTGCTATTGCCATATGCTTTCTATGTGCAAATACATTTTTCATTCTACTACTTTAAATTGGTGTTTTAAGATGTGCTTTTAAAAACTTGTATTCTGCTATGAAAGTACATAATAACCATATTAAACAACTTCATTTTCCCAAGAAATGGTGTATTTTGTAAGTGATATCTATTATGTTCTCTTGGTAGTTACATGAATTGAACAGATACATTCATTTAAATAAACTTTCTGGTAACAAACTTTGAAACTGACAGATTAAAGCTTATTTGATGTTTTCAAAACAACATAGAGCTCTCTGTGAAAACCATGAATAAAATTGTGGATTCTCTTTACATGTCAGATATAATAGTATATTCACTTTTAATTAAAAAAGTCATATTGAAATCTATCTTCCAATTCAGGCATAAGTGACCTTTAATATATCAAACACTAAAGCACAGAGAAATTTCTTCTGCACTTAAGTTTGTCATTGATTTATATTTGTGAAAAGTAACACACATACACACCGTTATGTTACAGAATGTTTTAATATAAACATTATAGCTTTAAATAAAATATATTAATCATATACTAAGTCAGTTTTCCAAATTATTATCTAATTACTTCAGATGGCAATAGTAATTGTGTATTTATAATTAAGTTTATATGGATTGACATTTAAAGTGAACATTCAAGTAGACTCGGAGATATAAATGAACCTATGCAAAATATTTTTAAGTAGCTGTTATTATTATATTGATAGTTCAATGAGTTGGGAAATATTATGTGATAAATAGTAAATTAACTGAACTATTCCTTATGGCTTAAATTAGCTTTTAGAATGGTTACAGATTATATGATCTCCATCAACATTTCAATTATTATTCATAAAATTCTTTAAATTTCTTTAAGACATTGCAGTTTGAAACATGCTTTTTCCTATGAAACCAATCTTCTCTAACCATAGTTTATATCAAAAAAATTTCAAATGTATTCAAATTCATTTTTCTGATTTTTGTAACTTCTATAATATCAGTTTCTTTTTGACCAGCTTGAAAGAGGAAACTAATATTAAAAGCCTTATAAAGCCACTGAAGAGGCATATCTCAAAATAGAGATTCCTAACAGAAGAAACTGAGAAACATTAAGAAAAAGAAACACAAATATGAAATTAAAATTTACATGATAAGAGAAACAAATGTTATCTGTCTATGTGGTAATCTTTTTTACAAGAAATTATGCAGAAATGGTGCCTAAAACTAGCTAACCTAGGAAACTAAAGATGGTATACATACAGTCTTGCCCTGGAAGAATACCTAAGCACTACTGATGCAAGTGGGAACTAGTGTAACCACTGTGGAAATCAGTGTAGAGATTTGTCAAGACACAAGAAATATACCTACAATATGACCCAGCTACCACTGCTGGGCATATAACCAAATGATTTAATGTATCACTGCAGAAATACTTGTACATACTTTATAAGGGTGTAGTATCTACTTTTTGTTGCTGTTATAAAGTACTATGACCAGGAGCATCTTAAGAAATAGTTTATTTGTTTTTATGGTTCCAGAGGAAGAAGCATATGTTAAGACAGTGTAGAATAGCAGCAATAGGTAGGCATTTTGGCAAGAATGTGAAGCTGAGATGTCATATCGTCAAATCAAAGACTGATCAGAGTGACACATTTGGTGTGGTGCACGTTTTTCAACACTCTAGGCTCAAGCTAGTGACATACTTCCTCAAAATCCCTCCAGCTAGGCTATACCTCCTTAACTTTCCCATACAATGATACCTATTGGAAACCAAGTATTTAAATGCTGGAGCCTGTGTAGGGCAGTTTCTGCTTAAATCACTACATTCCTATCCCTTCATCCAATAATACACACACACACACACACACACACACACACACACACACACAGTAATTGATACAACTTCAAAACTCTCCTAGCCTTTCCTAGTCTCAACACTTTAAAAGTATAAAAATCAAATATTTTCTGAGACTAAACACAATCTATTGATTCTTAATTCAAAAAAATATCAGAATACATACTTTCTACATATAATAGCATTATACATTAACATTCTCCAAAAATGAGATGAGGGAATAGTGAGAAAATAAAGCACCCAAAAGACCAGAACTCAACAAAGTGAACCAAAAATGTTGTAACTCCATCTGTGGTCTAAAAATTTAATTTTATAAGATTTACATATCTCCATTTCCCCAAATTTGTTCACTCTAAAATGATACATATCTTTTTTCATTTCCAGTTCCTGTACTGAACTTTCTTGGAAAGTATCTCACATCTCTGAAAACGTCAACATTCAGATCTCCAACATAACCTACACTTCACTTTCGAAGCTTCACTTCATGGCCTCTTAGAGTTTATGCCTTCCTGGATTCTCACACTCAGACACCTATGACAATTTAAACTAGCCCCAGTGGTTCTCCAAACTGCAAAGGAAGAGTCCACAAACCCAAGTCATTTTCAAGTTGTAAATAGAAAAGAAACATACTAAAAATACACATTCAATCTAGAAATCTGATCAAGAAAAAAAATCCAAATTCTCCTATATAAAAATGCCACAACATATATATTGTCTTTTCTCACTTGCACATTGGTTTTGATTATGTGGCAGGTTTTAGATATCTGGACACTAGTGAGCATAGAGTAAGTGGTTTGCTTGTCTGTCAAGCATGTACAAAATGAAAGTTGGCTCCTTAGAATGATTGTGAGATGGTGTCTTCTAGTAATGTGAGAAACTATACCCATAATGTCTCACCACCATGAGTGCCCAAATATGAGCTAAACTAGGAGGATACCTGTGAACATGCTACAATGGAAGAAGAAAAGCATACAAAAGCTCATTCCTACACACACACACACACACACACACACACACACACACACACACACACAAATGATAGACAACTGAGAATGCTGGAAATGGGAAAGGTGGTCCTCCCAGAAAAGAGCACATCAATTACTTATCCAGAATCAACATCAGTCCTGAAAGCATACACCCAGGTAGCACTTGGTGAATTGAACTGGTTACATTTAGAAATATATATGTACATGCGTGTACATGAATGCATGCAGTAACAATTGGTTACAAATGAGATCATGAATTTGAAAGAGGTGGGAAAGGGTATATGAGAGAGTTTGGAAAGAGAAAAGGGAAGAAAGAAATAATATGATTAAATTGCATAATCTCAAAATAAAATTAAAAGAAGACATTTCAATTAAAAATATTTTAAGATAAGGAAATATCAAAGGCCTACAACTAACAGAAAATTTATGATTCATTCCTGCTTTATAATTTTATGAACCTATGAAAAAGATCGGCCTATGAATACTAAGAATATATTTTTCACATTCTCCTCTGTCTGTTCCTCAAAAAAATTGGGAATTTGCCACCCTTAGTTTTCATTCATTTACATTTGTTTTATGTTATTTATAACATAAAAGCTTTAGAGAAAGTTACAACTTTTCGCAGATCAAAATGTACTGGGAGACAGAGAGAGAGCAAGAGAGCAAGAGAGCATAAGAGGGAGGAGAGAGACTGTGGAATTTAAAAATACAAATTTAATCTATCATAAAAAGAAGTAACATTTAAATTTGTACAAGTTTACATGAAGTGTCTGCACATGGGAGGTGATGCCTGTCACTCTGTGTCAGGTTGAAGGAGTGTGGGATCCATTACGTCACATGAATGTAGAAGCAGCTTACAAGTAACACACATTGTATTTTGAAAAACAAATCGACTTGATGCCTTATTGTTTACAAGATATTTTGGAAATTACCAACAATTTATAACTGTCAATTTGCTAGAACCAGATAAGCTACAGGCCCCACATAAGCTACATGAGTGAACCAGTAGATGGCAGTATATTGGTGCAATCTCTCTCCCCTTACTGCAATTACCACTCCCGCCATTCTTTGCAACCCATAATCGTTAAAACTGAATAGCCAATAAAGAGAACATGGCATAAGCAATTTATGAAATTTAGACTGAATTTTATATTTTATATTAAAATATGTTCTGCTCTATTTTTTCACATAATATATCTAAACACATATCTACTGAGTTAGTATGTTAAATTACTGCATTATCAAAAGAACATATGCAATTAAATATAATGTGTTGCTATTCTTTTGGTAACAAGTTGGGATATGTTTCAGATATATTCACTACTAAAACAGATCATAATTCTGACAACCCTTTTGCTTACCCGCTTCAAGAAAAAAAAAATTAACAATGTGTAAGCTTCTTCCAAAATGAGTTCTACTCATTCAAGTGTTATCTTAAATCAGAACATATTCTGAGATGAAGGTCTCTTTGTGGTTGTTTTCTTACATGATCTTGTGCAAAACTGTATTCATTAATGACTATAACTATAATAGGAACATAAATATAAACACATATACATATACAAGTGCACAGAATCATAGGCTTGGTTGTTTTTAAGATAACCACAAGAATACTAGGACTCTCTTATTGCTTTCATGCTAAGAGAACTATGGAGTAGGTTTTTTTTTTTTTTTTTTTTTTTTAATAAATAAGTAAGAGAAAGGGTCAGAATGAGGTAGTCTAGAGGGAAAACAGCCAGGTCTACCAGTTATATGTTAACTTGTATCCAAGAAAAGTCTGTTGTCCTCCAGGAAAGGCATGAAGAAAGGTGAAAGCAGCAGCTCCTGCCCCCAGGGTGAAAGGTGAAGAAAGGCCATAAAAATTTTAAAACCACTAGGAATTTACTCAGATGCCAAAGGGAATGTGTAAAAGAATTTATTGGATTCACTGCATGAGAAATTCAAAGTTCAAGCACAGTATTTCTGCCTTATTGACTGGGCTCATATGCTAAGTGCATTTCCTCCATAGGTAAAGAGGCATGGCACAAACACACTGAAGAGCAAATAGAAACACACACATTCCCACTTAAAATGCAATGATATATTTACGGTGGGCAAAGAATATAATTTTTTAAATTTAAACTTATTATATATCATATTATTGTCCTAGAATTTGTAATGACGCTACTATTTATTAAACCAAAAATTGTATTTAATTGAATATCGTATGCATTCGTGAACCACTTTGCAATACTGGGGAAGAATCTCTGACATGGAAAAAATATTTCTCAAGGCAAGCATGGCACTTCCTATAATTAAACAGCAAAGGAGGCTTTATTCAGTGCTGTTGTGATAGAGGATAAGAGCTAAGAAGAGCTGAAGGATGGTGCTGTATAGAAGACAACTAAGTAAAGAACTTCCATGTGTGGTGACTAGTTTCCCTCAAAGGACAAGTCTTTTTTTTTTTTTTCTCAAAGTTTTCTGACAGGAGATAGTTTTACAACTTTGAGTAAAATATCTACCGACTTAATACCCTCCTCTCCCATAGGTACCTTCACAGGGTCTGAGAGAAGATCTGTGGTGAAAACCACACCAAGAAGGGTTTTAAAAGATTTGCATCTTAAATGTTTAGGGAAAGAAGGTTCTCTGACAAGCTTAAGTAAGAAGTATTAAGGATTCATGTTCTAGGGCCCATTTCAGCAAAGAGTCTGGATAGCAAATAATTCTACAAAAATTATTTCATTTTGCTTTCAATTATGGATTGGCATACTTATCCCTTTATCTCTTCACTTTGAGTATCATAGTAATTACTAATATCTGAATATATATTTTAAAATATTAATAAAAACACAATTCAACTCAAGGTACAGATATGAAATTCTTGAACATGTCCATATCTTCTGTGGATATGATACATTCCCAAGGTTAATAATTCAATTATTGTCTACTCAAATAGGTATAATTATTTTTTGAGATATTTGGTTCTTAAAAAGACTGTCAATATACTCAGAAAAATAACTTAATTTTGAGTACATTATCAAAACAGAAACTAGCAACAAACTCTTTTTTTTAATAAAGATAATGTAAGAGTCAAATTTCTATTTTTCTAATGTAGAGTTTAAGATACAGTGTAGTTGAACTATAAGAACAAAAGTTACCTTATGCAGCAATTTTAAAACACAAATCTATGTTGAAAGTGGAAAGCTTGCGTTTCTGCCAGTTGTGGAGCTCAGTATAATGAAAGTCAGCCAAAGCCAATTCCTTGGTTGCCACTCTTCTGTCTCCTGATGTCAGAAAAGAGAGGGTAGAGAATTAAAACTACCTAGAGTTTGGTGGGACTAATGACTCGGGACCTTAAATACTACACAAGGCTCTCATTTGTCAGTTTTTGAGGAAATAGAAAGTATTAATCTGAAGTATAGAGAGACAGATCAGTGCTTTAAAGCACTTGCTGCTCTTCCAGGGGATCCAGATTTGGTTCTCAGCATCCAAGAAGTGATATATAGCAATCTGTGGCTCCAGTTTCTGTAGAAACAATGCCTTCTTCTGACTCCTGTGGCATTAGCATTAAGCACCCACATGGTATTTGTGCATATCAGAAGATCAAACACAAACACATAAAATAAAGCTAAACAAATCTTTTTTAAACATCACAGTCTTATTTTCATTTATAAAATATTGTGAACACAGTAAATTTCTGCCACTTTTGCATGTAATGTGAAATCTCTTAAACCATCTCTTGAGAAGACTAAATCAGAGTATAGTCTATTCTCTCAGAAAAATCTTGTCTCCTAAATCCATCACAAAAACAATGCACTAAATAATTTCCTCTTGAGAAATGAAGATGCAGGTCAGAATTCATCTCAAACAGCTGATGGCACTATTCGGAGTGATTGATAGATTTTTTTTTCACATGAGATGACAGTTTATTTTTTATAAATTGGCACACAAATTAGTAAATCACTGCATAGCATCATAATGTTCAGGGAGTTTGATTGTTTGTTTATTTGTTAGTTTTCTTACAATCACTGGAATTAAAGTTGCATTAATTGACTGCATGTGTTTTTCTCATGAGACAAAAGTGCTTTCATGATTTCAGTAAACATCTTTGCTTCGAAGTAGTGCTTCAAATTTAACTGTGCCACTTTTAGATTGCCAGTCATATTTGATTTTACCTTAGATATAGGTACCCTAGATATCTAATCAAAGGTTCTTGGCCATGAAGCAGTGCCAGGTTTTGATTCTATCTTATGGAATGATGTTTGTTGGTTACTTGCACAAGCTTTTTGTTGCAGACTGGAGATCAGTGACTTGCTGCTGCCTTCTTTTGTTTACTTTCATTTTATCATGATAAAAAGTTCCAACAAGAAATATTCACAAGCCAGAATCAGAATAAAGAGAAAAATAGTTTTATTCAAGACATTTTTGATACTTCAAAAATAATGAGAATGTTTGGATCAAAGATCATAGCAGTTTCAGGTTTGGTCAAGCCCAGTGAATTGGGAAAATATTTTATTAGAACAACAAGAAGTAAAGATGGTTTTGTGTGCATAGGTGGTGGTGGCTTACAGTCTCTACTCAAGATCCCACTGGATATACGGCTTTAGAAAGCTCTGAAATACCAGTCAAGTATTCAAATTTCTGACCTGCCCATGACCCTTTGTATTGAGGGTAGATAAAACATGAGAAAAAGAAGTTTACCTAAATCATTAACCAAAATGCATGCAAATTATTGTGAGTTTATGATGCCATCTTGGGCCACAATTTGTTGAGCAATAGTGTCATAAATAAGATGCAAGAACATAATAGAAAAAAGGAGTTGAAAAACAACTTAAGAGATGGGCCAGTAAATAGACTGACGTTGGCCTCTTTTCTCAATAAACATTGCTATTGTTGGACCTTAGTGCATTTCATCAAACAAAACTCCTCTAGGAGACACGCAAGCTAGAGTGAGCACAACTGTGCAATGAACAGGAGCGCTGAGCCAGCCGGCAGAGATGGCTAATTGTGTAACTGCATGGTTTGCGGTAACATGCTCTGTATTTTCTTCCGTAACAGAAAAGTTAGCAGAGACTGTAATGATTTGTACTAAATGAAGATTTTCCTGGAGTACTCATGTCATTCACATCTAAGTGTATCAAAAGTATCATGGGGACGTTACATTGGTTAATTAATCACGTACATAGCTCCAGTTTTATATCCCTAAGTAGTTTTTCTGAGTCAAAGCTGTTAGTTCACAGCAGAAGGGCAAAATGTGCAGGTTCTGTTTGTAGTTCTGCACCTTCTGAGCAGCTTCCTAGAGAGAGTGAACAGTAAGAAAAGCAAATATCCAGAGATCCAAAGGAAGTTTTCTGGAGAGCTTCTCTATTTCATTTCAAACTTGGTGGCAACAGCAAGATTTTGTTTTCTTTACGTTCACAGGAAAACTCTTTTCCGATACAGAAAAGATCATTTTATAATAAGAAATTTTGAACATAAAGTCAGAAAACTTTTTTTTCTTTTTACCAAGTATGATCCTGGTGTAACCTTACAAAAGTCACTTTGACTCTCAAATTCTGTTGCAAATTTGAAGTAGGGATAATTCTTTCTACCTTTCCAAAAGCTACTGTAAGCTTTCATTAAATATTTACAAACTTTTCAAATATAGAGTAGTAAGAAATGTGCAGAATATAAACTCTGTCAACAAATTAAGTTTTTTTTACCAAAGCTGACATTTCCTTATATACTTCATTTTAAATTAAGCATGACTTCTCCAACTCTAAAGGGCATATTTAATATCTCCTTCACAAAATATATTGAAAGAAATACAAAACTCTCCCTCAGATTTTGTATTCAGTTTAGAAGCACATTCTACAAAAGAACATATATTCTACACTCCCAAAGAGAATGCCAGAAGAATGACTGAAGCCATCATTCTGATCCTGCCTTCTGTATCAACAAGAGGAATAAACCTTTGCTCTTCCAACTACTTTTGAAGGCAGCAAAGCAGCTGGGACCACGGATCATCTTTCATCACCTCAGGGTGTGACAGGATTATTCAGGAGAAATAAAATTGACTTTATAACTTTGGAAAGATCTATCTACAAAGAAAGGAACTAAAATGAAAAACTGTAAATTATACCTCTCTAAGAAAGGCAGATTATCCACCCTCTTCTCCACTCTGAGTCTCCTCTGTGCTGCAAGGACACAGTGTGTATTTATTAAAAAACTAAAGCTAAGGGACACTTGTCGGAGAGAGATTTATTATTCCTTATATTCAACCTTTCCTCCCATTTCAGTAGAAATCTAAGCAATTGTGTAAATACAATATGTGTGAGTACATGTAAATAAATATGTGTGTGTGTGTGTATGTAGGTACATGCATATATGTATGTACATGAATATATAAATATGTTCATGTGTATATGGAGTTAAAGACATCATGTGAGAAAAGCAATAAACTTTAAATGATCATGAAATTACTAATTTATTAATATAACTATCATCTACAGTTTACATTGCAAAGGTAAAAGTAACTAAATCTACCTAAGCTGATATACTATAGTTTGCAAGGGCATGATGCTTATTGAAAAAGTTACTTAGAAGTTATTTAGAAAAAATATATGTATATACATATATGCACTTAACAATTGAAAACAAAACAGAGGCCATGTACTTGAGAGATAGGTAGAAGTTTTATAGCAAAACATTTAGAGGAAAGAATGGGAACATGAAACTATGTGTTTATATTTGAATCTCAAAAATAAAATATTTAAATGTTGACATACTAATCTTTATATATTTTGAATATGATAATAATAATCCATTAAACATTAATAGGGTAATTTAAACCTTTTTCTGGAGAGCAGGTCAGAAGCTTGTTGGTTTAAGTGTCAAAAGTTGAATTTACAACAATTTCCATCAACATATAGAATACAGACAGACTACCCTCTTCCATATTTATGCCATCTGTTCTAAAAATTGACTGACTTACATTAGAAATTTCTAAGTTAATAGGCTCAAATAATTTAATACTGCCCTCTAGAGGTATTATAATGGCATTAATTTTATACATTCTGGTCAAGTTTTATTCAAATTTATCTTCCTAACCTAAATTCACAACTTTTTGAAGATCTACAAGTGGGTAATGAACTATTTTTTAAAGTTGCAACTGTTTTAAATTTTATGTGGAAGCATTACGTATGTTAAGAAATTTAATAAAGCACTGTAGATTAATATTTTTATAAAAGAAATCTTGTAATAAATGCTAAATATTTCCTCTGTAGCAATGTGTACACCAGAAGATCTTGGGTAGTTTTTCTGTGAAACTACAAACATGGAGGAAAGTCATCAATTAAACAAACTTTCTCACCTCCCACCCAGTAGCAGCTGAGGTTAAACCAAGGATTTTGACAATGATAAGCCTTTCATTACACCTAAAGAAAAAGTAAAGTTGAAAACTAAAATTTTCTCTTAGGCACCAGCAAGAAACAAATTGCTTAAGATATGAGTCAGTGAAGAAGAGTAAAAATCCTAGTTTTTAATACTTGAATAGTTACAAAAATTTTTATGGATAAATAGATTCAACAACAAATATGAAACATTCAGAAAGAAGTGAACATGCAAATATTTGGGGGTTTGTGAAAAGTTCATAGGACATGACACTAAGCGCTCAGCTGAAGTCTAGGTACGCACAGACTTTAAGGCCATCAGAAGATATCTGGTTGACCATGAGGTGTGGTTCAAGCACTGGCTCTAAACTTCTTTTTTTGTTAAAAAAAAAAAAAAACCTTAATATCTTACATTTAATCTGAAAAGGGAATTTTACATTTAATTTTTGTTCCTGGCAAGGTTATATAATGTCTGTTGTTTTTCTTATTGGTATCTACTTTTGATAAGATAGTTTTCACATATTAATATTGTTATTTGATGGTTATTGATTATAGAAAGTAATGTTACTAAAACTATTTCCTTACCTATCAACAGTGAAGAAAGAAAATGGTTAATTAAAATAAAGTACTTCATAATTATCTCTAAGATATATTAGTTCCAGATGTTTTTCCAGCTTGTTTGTCACCAGTGATGTTCTGTATTTATAACATTATTTATAAAATTATTGTATCAATAAGATGAACAATTATGAATCAAATGTTTACAATTAAATGTTGTCAAATTCAAAACCTGTAAGCCAAACCTGAATTTATCTACATTTGAAAATTCATTTCTATTCATATAGAAACTAAATATATAATTCAGAATGTAAATATATAAACTTAAATATGAAATACAATTCTAACCATTTCAAAAAATGACTAGAATAACTTGTCTACTCAAAGCTAATAAACTATTTGAATAACAGTGAGAATTTTATGGGGAAATGGAAATTTGCATAAGAAAATGTAAATTTTGGCTTAAGTGACTACTTTTATAGGACAGCGTCAGGCAACACAAGCTGTCCATTTAAAGTGTCCTCTCCTTCCTTGTTAAACTGCTTCAGTTCACGAGTCTGAAAAGTTATAACGATAAAGTAGATATGGACAAGACAACCGTGAAAGTTGAATTTAGGCTTAACTGCTACATTATTTACTTTGTTATTTATGGAAACAAAGTGATAAGAATTGCAATTAATCTAACAGCAAACTGAACATCACAAAATATTTTCAAGTCTATTCAATTACATTTATATTTAGTAGACTAATAGTTAAGATTTAATCAAATGGAGACTGTGGCAGACTCCCCCTAATGAATAAAGATTTCCAGGGACCAATCTCTGGGCAAGGAGTAGGCGGGACTCCAGGGTCAGAGAGTGGAAGAGGGGAAGGCAGGAGAAAGATTCTTCTTGTGAACAAGAGAGATTAATGGAAGAAAAATGTAGGTAGTTAAGGCTCCCAGTTCAGGTGGCAGATCTACCAGAATTTGCTACCTGAGGATTTATAACTTAGAATAGCTTACAAATTAGGATGCTAGCTGCTGTGCACAGAGATTGTGTTACCTGTTAATTCTCTCCTGGGAATGAGAGAGACACACAGGTGGGAGGTGAGAAAGTTTGTTTAATTGATTCCTGTTAAACCCCTGTCCCATCCCTCTTCCCCTTGCTTCTATGAGGGTGCTCCCCTATCCACTCATTTCCACCTCCATGCAATGGCATTCCCCTACACTGGGGCACTGAGCCTTCCCAGGACTAAGGGCCTCTCCTCCCATTAAAGCCAGATAAGGTCATCCTCTGCTACAAATGCGGTTGAAGCGATGGGTCGATCCATGTGTACTCTTTGGTTGCTGGTTTAGTCCCTGGGAGCTCTGGGGTGTCTAGTTAGTTGATGTTGTTGCAAACCCTTTCAGCTCCTTCAGTCCTTTCTCTAACTTCTCCATTGGGGACCCCATGCTCAGTCCAATGGTTGGCTGCCAACATCTGCCTCTGTATTTGTCAGGTTCTGGCAAAGCCTCTCAGGAGACAGCTATATCAAGCTCCTGTCAGCATGCACTTCTTGGCATTCACAATAATGTCTGGGTTTGGTGTGTGTATATGGGATGGATCCCCAGGTGGGACAGTCACTGGATGGCCTTTCCTTCAAGTCTCTGCTCCACACTTTGTCCTTGTATTTTCTCCCATGAGTATTTTGTTCCCCCTTCTAAGAAGGACTGAAGCATCTACACGTTGGTCTTCCTTCTTGAGCTTCATGTGGCTTGTGAATTGTTTCTTAGGTATTCTGAGCTTTAGGGTTAATATCCACTTATCAGTGAATGCATAGCATGTCATGTGTGTTCTTTTGTGACTGAGAATGATACTTTCTAGTTCCACCCATTTGCCTAAAAATTCCATGAATTCATTGTTTTTAATAGCTGACTAGTATTCCATAGTGTAAATGTACCACATTTTTTGTATCCATTCCTTTGTTGAAGGAAATCTGGGTTCTTTCAAGCTTCTGGCTATTATAAATAAGGCTGCTATGAATATAGTGGAGCATGTGTCCTTGTTATATGTTGGAGCATCTTTTGGCTAAGATGGTGTGGTGACTTTCAAGTGGCTACTCAGCTGGGTTGGAGAGAGAAAGGTACAGTGGCAGGGCAGCCCAGGCAGCCACAGGAATTTGGAAGCATGATGTGCGAATGGCAGCCCCCAGCACGGAAAATTAGTAAGCTGGGTGGAGAAATTTCGGAGCTCTGAGTCAGAATCTGCGGGGCTGTGAACAGGCCGGCCTATCCACCGGTGCCATGACGGCAGTAGCATAGATTGCTTTTTAATATTTACCAATACAGAGACTACTTGTTAATATTTTAGAAGTATAATGGAGTGATGCCTTAAACCAGGTGGTTGCTTTGAAAACAAACTGAATGTGAGCAAAAGCCTTTATCCACATATAACATAGAGTACATGATGTCAGAAAACACAAGAAAAATATTTTGTGTACTTTGCCCTCACTCAAATATGGTCTCACAATTAATAGCTCATTTAAAGGGGTAATGACTTTTATTCATATATTTTATGCTTTCCCAAAATAATTATCAATGTTACAATACAGTTATTTTAACCTTAAGCTTAAGGTTCAAAGTAGCCATATTTTTTGATTAAGACAATGTATTTTACTCCTCATCAAAGAAAAAAGTTCAAAAGTTAGAATCTATTTTGATTTAAAGTATAGAATAACATAAACAAAGATATAAGAAGATGGTGTAATATATAGTGTGTATGTATGCATATATATATGGAATATATATGAAATATATATATGGAATATATACATGGAATATATACATGGAATACATACATACATATATATGTATGTATATATATGTATATATATGTATGTATGTATTCCATGTATTTATTGTTGATATACCCCCCTAAAATCATCGTTGGAACAGCTTCTCATAAAAAGTCAGATATGATGTTTCAGGATTAGATAATGTCAGATGTGAGCATGAAGACAAAATATCCATTCTGGAGTGAAACCAAAAGTATGCAAGTAGAATATAAGTCATGTTATTTTGTAAAGAAAATAGAAGAACAGAAAGTTTGCCTATGGTTGGACACTTTGTTTTTTATACTCAACTTTAAAACCAGTGTTCTCTTATGTAACTTTCTAAAGCATGATATAATATCAATAAAAAGTCATAATGTTTTTTGCCATGTTACTGCACAACAGTTCTGAAGAGTCTATTAGGATTCAAAGGGAAAATAAATAATTTTTCAGGACAAAAAAAGCCAAGGGAATATTATGCATATGATGTTTTCTGGTTCCTTAAAAATGCTTTACTAAAACAAAGATAGGAACAATTGTCTGTCAATAAAAAATTTTGTATGGACCAGTGTTTCTTTCATATTTTACATATAATAAAAATATGCTAAAGTCCCACTTTAGAATAAAAACTATTAAATAACTGTAAAATCCTACTAAATTTCAAGTTTCTATTTGAGATTAATAAAAATTTGAACCCTGAAAAAAAACAATGTTCTCTTAAGATCTTTTTGATTTACAATATGTTCTGATTTTTTTAATAATGAAAAACTGTTGAGCTAAATAAATTATGTCATATTTCTGTGTATTTTCTACTTTGTTAAGTTTGGGAAAGTATATTTAGAAGTATTTGATAATGAATGGTAACCTGCTAAATTCTTAAAGTCTCTTTAGATTTACTTTTTATACGTGTAATTGTTTTTAGACTATGTGTGTGTAATATTTAAATATTAGAGCCTAGCCAATTTGTACTTAACATCAGTGTTCACAGTCTCATACCCCAAACTGTTACCTCTTACCCATTTTCCTTCTTAGTATCTCTCTGCTTCATGGTGTTTGATAGATGCTTCATTGGTTAAGAGAGCTTGTTGATCTTGCAGAAGACCTAAATGTAGTCTTCAGCACACTTTGGGAGGCTCACAACTACCTATAAACTGCAGCTCCAGGATGGATGTCAGGTATCCACATATATATGTACAAATACCACAAAACATGCACAAGACAGTTGAATAAAAATAAGTGAATCTTGAGAAAAATCAGAAATGATTCCTTTCCTTCACTGACTATATAGCCTCACCAATGTTTTAAGTCCAGACTTCCTTGATTTCAATCTTTTCTCTGGTGATCTAGTCTCCTCACTATCAAAATAACAACTATCATAGTCACTCTAAAATACAATAAGGTTTTCCCTCAGAGATGAATAGAAGAAGTCAGTGTTTTCTGGACACAGGTAACAGTTGCACATATAAACTCATGGCAGTATGAAAACATGGACAAAACTTTTAATTAGTTAAAATTAAAATAATCCAGTCAGGGACTGGGAGATGGGCACAAGGTCCCTCCCCTGACAGAAGAGCTATGATAGTTGGATATGATAGATAGGAGACTATGATTATTTACAGATAGAACACAAATCTAGGCGTATACAAAGCACAAATTGACTCAATGGTTTTTAAAAAAGAAAAAAGATAGGCAGACAAAGAGAAGAGAGACACAGGGTTAGAAGAAGGGAGAAGATCTGGTAGAAGTTGTGGGTGAATATAATCATAATATATTATGTAAAATCTTCAAAGAACTAATAAAAAACCAAAAACCAAATGAGCAAGCAAGAAAGCAAACACACACACACACACACACACACACACACACACACACACACACACAAGCAATCGTCAATATCACCACATAAACATGGAGTCTTCTAGTCTTCTATAGTATTAAAGGTTCCTGAGGGAGGGGTATGTTCTGAACAATACAGAAACTTCTTTACTAATGCATGACCTTTTTTATGTGACAGAATCTGTGAAACAACACATTATGCTACATAACCAGACCACAGTGGGACTGGATAGGGGCATGAGGTTAATGAGTGACCACAGTCAATTGTCCTGAGTTTAATGTAGACCAGGGTACTGACCCCCCAGTTCATAGCAGCAGTTCTTAGAGGTTCTGGCTCCTAGCACAGGCTCTATCTTGTGTGTGTATACATGTACATAATTATTGCTAATACACTTTAAATACAATTTTAAGATAACAATTCACCATTTTAAAGTTAAAGAATTATATTCTGGACCATCATAAAGAGGCTGCACCTCTATTATTGTACTAGTTCCATGTTTTCAGTTGTTAAATAGCTCACTCCACTTTCTGGATTGTCCCTTCATAAGCATGATCCGTTAGTTCTTTGTAATATGAATTCTGAGTATTGCCATGTGTGTACATAACACACAATCATGTATCCAGTATTCCAAATACCCTTTGTCATCTGTTATTTGCTTGTTTCTCCTATTTCCACATTTGTAAATGCTATTACATCAGTCCTGGGTAGCCGTCATTTCACTCCATTTATAGTTTCATCTTTCGATACTCTAGAAGTCCATAAAAACATAAACAGCTTATTTCTCCGTGCCTGGGTTATTTTACTTAACACCATGTCCTAAAATATTTAGCTTATTTTTGGATATAGGATGATTTCCTTCTGTTTTAATTCAATTTTTTCTTCATTCATTTGTTATGGAAAATAAGTGTCTATTGCACATCTTAGCTACTGTGAACAGGGCTGCGTTGACTAGGAGAGAATGCATGTTTTTAATGTGTTGCTTTGATTTCTTGTAAAATACTAACATTCTGTATTTGTATGAAATTAAAGGAAATGCATGAGTTACAGAAATTTAAATAATATTCTTGGTGAATCTACATTTATTTTACAACTATCAGAATTACATACAAGCAACTAAGAGCTGGGCTTAGTTTTAATAGTGTCTTCACCAATATTTGGTATCTCTCCACTTATTCATAATATAAAAATATAGCTAAGAGGTCAAATTGTGGTTTTGATTTTAGTTTTCAAAATTATTAATAATATAGAATATTATGTATACTTCTTAGTTGTTTTTCTGCAGTTGCCCACTTTAAACCTTAAATCATGTGTTTCTTACTATTGAGTTGGTCACCCAAGATATATTTTGTATGAACTCCATGAAGAGTGAACTTTGAAAATATTTGATCCCACTTGTAATGTTGCTATATCACCCAATCATTTCCTTAACTTACACTACTTTAGCATTTTTACTTAAAGTAATTTTTTTACTTAAACTGATCTATTTTAGTTGGCATTTAGAATCAATAATATTTCAAGTTCTCACATTGAAATCTAATTTCTGACTCATGATTAATTACTACTAGGAATATTTTACAGTTAATAACTTTTTCTGATCCTTTCCATACTTGGGTCTTTTGGAGATAGTGAGAAATAAGTCCATGATACTGAATGAATTTTTAAATCATCTTTTTAATGCACATTGCTTTTGAAACAAAGTTCAGGTCCAATATTACATACATTAGACTGAAAGCCAGATTAGGTAAAATTTCAATTTATTTCATTGGAAAGTTCCAAAAACCAGTGTTAACACAAGCTTAAGAAATTTTGATCTAATTATGCCTAGCAATAATTTGAAATATGTGTAGCCACTTATAATAGAATATTTTCAGTAATAACCATCAAATGAATGCTGCAAACAATGCCAGTCTTTTCTTCAACTTCATTTTAACTTTTAAATTTTTAAGAATTTCACACTATGTACCCCAATCCTACTCATCTCTCCATACATCTATATCTGCCCTCTGCCCTCACACCCTCCCCATGCCAAACCAAACAGACAATTTAAAAAATCTGTGAATGCTGTGATATGTCATGGCATGTCACATAGTATAACCATTTGCCTAAACAGCTTTATTTGCAATTTTTCATTGCATTCAGTGATTGCTTTGATTCAAGGTCTCTGGCTTATGCTATAGTATCAATACTGTATGAAGAGGACTCCCCTCAACTATCCTGTTGCTCCCTTGTGTCATGGAGATCTACAGGACAGACCACCTCATGCACTCTAGAAGTTCATAGATGGGGCAGATGTTGTGGTGTTCCACCTCAAAGTGCCTGACTCTGGACCTGCATGAAGCCGAGCTAGTCAGCCTGCCCCTTCTCCTGCACTTGTGCCACCAGGGCCAGTTCTTCTGCTTGGCCCAGGTGAGGGGCAGGGCCAGCTCATGCCTTCTGGGCCAGCTCTCCCATACCATGTTAGCAAGGAGTGGGGCCAGCTCTTCCTTTTGCCACAGGCAGTGATGGATAGGGTCAGATTTCCTGTACTCATTCCATCAGGGACAACTCTACTGTGCTGCTGAGGTGAGGTGCTCTCCTGAGTGCTGCACTCAGAAAGGTGTGGAGTAGAGGGCAACCAGTGTTCTGCTCTCATATCCTAGGGACTGGCTTTCCCTCAGGTGAGACATTGACCAAGACCCCTGCTGTTACAGATCCATGGCCCCAGATATGGCCCTCAGCAACATCACTGGCAGGGACATCTCCATGGCCTCATGTGGCAGCTCAGGCTATACACATTAAGCATTTCTCACTACCCTTACATTATCAGTTATGGCTCTTTTCACAGTACCTAAGCCATCTGTTTATCTTTGTCTTCCACCTCTCCACCATATACT
The DNA here is from genome assembly GCF_011762505.2 of Arvicanthis niloticus. Taxonomy (NCBI): domain Eukaryota; kingdom Metazoa; phylum Chordata; class Mammalia; order Rodentia; family Muridae; genus Arvicanthis; species Arvicanthis niloticus. The sequence continues at coordinate 6,245,661 of NC_133437.1, forward strand.
TGCTCATTGTAGTGGTACCTACACATCTGCTCTGCATGACAGCAGATGCGGGGACTCTCCTTTAACTTTCTAAGTAACGATAAGCATATTTCTAAGTATGATAAGCATATTGCCATCAACATGATATTTTATAAAGAAAGAACTATTAACAGGTTAAATCAAATTTTTGCCTTTTTAATAAACACTTAAGAGTGTAGCAAGTCTTAAGTGAAATGTAGATGAAGACTTTTGAATATTTGAATATAAAAAACATGTTATTCATATAGCTTTGAGGTTGAGCTTGAATATCATGCATGAAGCCCTGCTTTTCAGCTCAAGCACTGATTGTAAAAGAAGCAATAATGTGCAACACATATCAAAATTTTAGAGCAAAGGAGTTTTCAGATACCTCAAAATTGAGATAAACATTTGAGAAGGGACATATGTTTAATCTTATATAATCATTACACAATGCAAATATGTATCAAAATACCACACGGTAGCCCATTTATATGTGCATTTTAATGTGTCACTTTAAAAATTATCCATTTAATCAGTATAGTAAAACAACTAAAAATATAGGAATTATTGCATTTAAAAGAATTTTATAATGCATATTCATGACCAAAGGTATATACTCAAATGTTTGAATATATACATATCTTTAAATACATTGTGTATTTCAATGTATAAAGATATATATACATGTATCTTTAAATATACAAAGATGCATATGTAAATATTATAGACAACACAATTTTAAAATACTGATAAAAATATTCAGAATAGATGAAAAGGAGGGATATCATAATGTTCAGCAGATATATGAAAAGGTAATCAACACCATCAGCTGATAGACAAATACAAGTTAATAACACATTAGAGCAAGTCTTTGTGAAACATGGAACAACTGGAACTTTCATGTTATCTTACCAGAAAAACAAACATTTGGCTGCATTTGTATATACTGATCTTGGCTCAGAAGCACACAAAGGCAGAGCATAGCTGTATCCATGCACTGCATGGTTGGTCAGTAGGAGAGTTCACATAGCAGATAATTCATAGGAGTGTAACAGTGCTAAAAGTGAAAAAGGCTCACTGCTCCATACAACAACACAATGCAATGGATTACTCATAACTCTGGGATAATGTTACTATAAATCAATTGATTGTGTTTCTGGTTAAGATTTAAAGCCTTCATCACAAGATGGAATTTGTCTTAGTTACCGTTTTATTATTGTGAAGCGATATCATTGCCAAAAAAACTTAGAAAGGAAGTGATTAATTGGAGACTTGCTTATAGTTTTAGTGGGTGTTTGCATGATCATGGCAGGGAACTTAGATGCAGGTAGGAAGGTATGGTGCTAGAGTAGTGAATGGAAGACTACAGCTGACCTACAAGAAATAGACACAGAGTGGGCCTGGCATGACCTTTAGAAACATCAAACTAAAACCCTGGTGGCACATCTCCTCCAACAAGGCTACATCTTCTAATCTTTCTTAAATGATCCATGAGCTAGGGATGAAGTATTCAAATATATGAACTTATGGCATTCAAAGTCTGTCCTAAAAATACAGGAAAAAATAGAACACTTTATTCCAAGCAGTAGCTATATTAAAATCTTGTCTCTGTTTTGGCTTTCCTACCTGTAAATTAACCAATGCTATATAAAAACAAATATGTATAGATTTGTTCTGTCTCCAGGTGCTCAAAGCTTTATTTTTTTCCTGTCCCTTTTCTTTTCTTTTCAAAGTTACCCTCCTGGAAAACTAAATATAGAATCATATCATCTGCAAATAACAATAGTTTAAATTTATTTTTCTTTCCTAATTTTGTCCCTTTTATATCTTTCTTTTATGTCATTGCTCTTCCTAAGACTTTGAGCACTATACTAAATAAGAGAAGAGATAGAAGACCCCCTTGCCACAGTTCAGATTCTAGAGTAAATGGTCTGGGTTTTCATCCATTTAGTTTGTGATAGTTTTGATATATATAATATATAATATATGTAATATAATATATATATATGTATATATATATATATATCCATTACTATGTTGAGGCATGTTTAAGTCTGTTGAGGCATGTTTATGTCTGTTTCTATTTTCTTTAGGATTTGTATCATAAAGCCACTTAGAAGTCTGTAAAATACCTTTCCTGCATCAATAGAGATGATCATGTGATTTCTGCCTTCAAGTGAATTACATCTATTAATTTGCATTTGTTGAATGCAAACACTAATGAAATGAATACTAAAAGATTAAATACTTAAAAAATGAATACTAAAAGAAAAATAACATAGTGATGATATATGATCTTAAGCTGATCTTGAGTTTGTCTCCTAAGTATTTTGTAGAAATCCTATATAAAACCCTGTATTCTAGAGATGGAAGTGCTGTTGAGTCTACAAACTCACAACAGCTATGACTACCTCAACAAGATCTGTGTAAGATGGGGACTCCCAACATTCTATCTGAACTAAGAAGCTGATCAGTCCTTGGTGGCTGCTGGGAGGAAAGAAGGTTTTTTCTTCTTCTTTCATTTAACCATTGGTATGTTGTCCAATGCTCCAGTAAATAACTTTCAGCCATGGTCTTGCAAGCAACCCTATTAAATGTGCACACACACATACACACAACATAAAATAGGATGGGTCCTTGTTGAGAATAACAGATTCAGAAGTATTGGTGGATAAAAAAGGGAAGTTGAGATGTGAATATAATCAAAATATCCTACATGCAAACATAAAATCACCAAAAACAAATAAATTGTTTTTATAATTGAATGCAGGAACCAAAAATTTCGCAGTCACTTTCCACGTTTCACAGTGTTTTGTCTCTTGGGGGCTATTTTCAGATTTTTTGACTAATTCAATGGTGAAACTTTTTTTTTATCATGTTTAAAAGTATATTCTTATGTGTTTCCTTAACATAAGTGGGATTATCAAAAAGAAGAGAAAAAAAGGAAGACTTGTTTTCTTGAAAAAGAAAAAGAACAAAAAGACACTGTTTTACTTTATTTTAAATTCTCCTATGGGTAGGACTACAATGAATTCACATTTAACCTAGCCTTCAAAATGAACAAACCCAAACAAACAAAATTCTTCAATGAAATATATGAATATATGAAACTTTTATCTCTGGTATGTATTTCTCCATTTCTGTACTGCCTGAAAGTTACTCTCAAGTCAAATTCTAATGACTTCATAATCAATCTCTACATTAAGATTTTAACCTCCATTTCACCTACTTAAGGACACATTAGCTATTATGTAATAAGCTACTATGTATAATTTTAAATGTCAATCACTGCTAAATGAACATGTGCATGTAGGATATTTTGATTATATTCACATGTGCTCTGAAACTTAACTAAATTTCACAGAAACATGCTGTTTGTGCAAAAGAGAATTTGTTATGTTAGAAAGTTATGATGGCATAGTCCTCTAATACTAGGACTCAGAAAGCTAAAAATGAAACTGGTTTTAGTTTAAGGTGACATGGAGGTAGACAACAAACACAAGGCCAGCCAAACCTGTAAACTATGAACTCCATCTTAAAAGAAAGCGAATTCTACATCTAAATATACAGCTTAATTTTTGTCTTGAGTATAGGTATATGTAGACTTCTAAATATATGAACACAACTTGATGATCAGTTGTGTATATAAATAATACAAGATTGTCACTTGTATGTATATATTTCAGGGCTGATCATATTCTTAAACCTTTCCTGAGATGTAAAAATAAATGTGAAGAATAGGAAATTTTAGTTAAAATTAAAAGAAAAAATATATACAAGGTAAATCCTTCCAGATTTATATGAGTAATTTTGGAGTAATACTCTGTTAGTAGTAACTGAAAAACACTCTTTTGATAGTACCTGAAATTATTCTAATATAACCTTATTCAAAAAAGCTCATAAAAAATACTGTAAAAGGTTATATGAAAAATCAAATCTAAAGAGAGAAATTTTTTCACAAAAGTCAATGCTAAGTAAAGCAGGTTCAAACTATAAAGCTTTTAAATTTTCATCCTTTTTTACTGTTAATCCTTAGGCTTAGGCTTCTCCACACTATCTCAGAACTAGATTGTCTTGTTTAAACTAAGTCTGTATATAATTCTTCAGGAACTGGGGTCGACATACAAAAAGCCCCAAATAGAATTGGATTAACTATTCAAGAGCGAAGTAATTTATTTCAAACCTTAAATAATGATAAGGACTTAAATAGTCCAAGAAAACCATCAGGTGAGGCTGCGTTTTTATTAGCTGGATCTGGTAGAAAAGAAATTATAGGATGCACATATGGACTGTTTAGATCTAAAGGTGGCTTGTATTTTAGTTATTTTGCCTTCTACCTTTTCTCCCACGGGAATTCTTATTCTGAGAGAAGATAATATCTTAGACTAGACAACTTCAGCACATAAACAACTTTAAAAAAAAATGGAGACTCATGTAGAAAAGACTACTGAAATGATTCTGAAAGTAAAAATGAGACTTTGTCAATTACCAGAAGTAGATGTAGTAGAAATTATAGTACTTTTTCCTAATACTGAAAATGACTCTTTATGAACAGAAAATCAACAAAGAGCTTGTAGTAATTTGGGGGAGAAATTAATAAAATGTATGCCCAAAGGAAGCAACTTTAGTTTGTAAAAAGAACTAATTGGATTCTTCCTCATATAGTAAAAGAAACACCAATTTTTGGAGTCCTTACATTTTATAGTGTTGTAAATAAATCAAGGAAGGCAGGATATATGTCAGAAAAGAATTAAATGTGGCTCATATCCGTTATGATTCAGTTCAAAAATCAGAGTTGAAAGACATTCTTATGGTAATTTTCCTGTATCTTTTAATATAGTTACTGACTCTCAATATACAATAAGTGTTATTTTTCATATAGAAACTGCTGTACACATTCAAAATAATTCAGAATTAACTTCACTGTTTATTTAACTACAACAAGTAATCAGAAATAGAAATAATCCATTGTATATAACATATATCAGGTCTCATATGAGTCTACCAGACCATCTGGCACAAAATAATGATGAAGTTGATCAGCTATTTATAGGAAATGTGCTAAACTTTTCAAAATTCCAGACAAATAAAAGTACCACGTTAACTGAAAATGTTCAAAGTAGGATTTTTCTTTCTCTTGTCAACAAACCAAGGAAATTATAAGAAAATGTCCTATCTGAACTTTATATAACCAAACTCCATTACCTGCACGTAGCAACAGAATAAATACCTGAAAAACATAAAATTTGGCAAATGGATATATTTCATTTTGTAGAGATTGGAAAATTAAAATATGTTCATCATACTGTAAATATATATTCAGGATTTCAATGGGCAACTGCTTGCATTCTAAAGAGGCTCATTGTATAATTACACATTTATTAGAGTTATGGTTACTATGGACATGACTATACAAGTTAAGACTGACAATGCTCCAGCATATGTTTCTAATAAAATGAAACATTTTTGCATATTACAATATAATATTATTATACAATATAATATTACAGGTATACTATACAATCCTACAAGAGAACCAGTTGTAGAAAAATCTAACTGTACTTTAAAAGAGATGTTTAATAATCAGAAAGGGGTAACAAAGACCCTCATATAAAGATTACATAGTGCTTTATTTAAAAATTTTAAGAGTAAGGGTGGAAATAATACAGTTGCTGAACAACATTATATGACATTATATTTTGGAAAAAATGCTGAAATAAACCAGCCTATATATTATAAGATTGTTTAACTTCAGAATGAAAGGAAGGAAATGAGTTGAGTTGGGGAAATGTTTGTCTTTGTTTCAACATGAGAAGAAAAGCTATGGATTCCATCGAAATTAGTAAAGGTTAGATTTGACCAGGGAGACTTCCTAAAATCTTGGCATCAGACGTGAAAAAAGAAACCAAGAAGAACAACAAAACAGGAAAATAGAGGCTGATTCCTTACATGGGAACAGCTCTAAGACTAGCTAAGACATGAATACCTGACCAATCTTATTGGCTACAGAGTCTTACAGTGTCATCCTTTCATATGACACGGATGGGCATTTATATTACAGTTGAATATACAGTCCAAGTTTGATGCCTTATTCTTGCTCAAACATAGAGCAAAGAATCATCTTTAGCTTAATTGTACACACTGGCATTAATTCATAAATAAGTAAGTCTCAATGTCATTATTTGGGAAACAGAACAGACATAGAAAGGGCCCCAAACAGTTACATTCCATCTCATAGAGTAGCTCCTAAATCCAGTTTTTAAAAGTAGAAAGTTAAACATGTGGACCACTGTTGTGTCAGATTACTAGCTCTGGTTGGTTGGTTGGTATTGTTGCTTTCTTCATGGGGCCACAAACCCTTTCAATCCTTCCGTCTTCTCTCTCACTCCTCCATTAGGATCCCCATGATCAGCTCAATGGTTAGCTGTGCGCATCTGCCTCTGTATATTTCAGGCTCTGGCAGACTTCTAAGGAGACAGCTATATCAGGCTCCTGTCAGCATGCACTTCCTGGCATCCACATCAGTGTCTACCTTTGGTGACTGCACATGGGATGGATACCCAGGTGGAACAGTCTCTGGCCAGCCCCTCCTTTCAGTTTCTGTCCCAGGAATTGTCTTATTTGCTTCCATGAGTATTTTGTTACTCCTTCTAAGAAGGACCAAAGCACCCACACTTTGGTCTTCCTTCTTCATGACTTCATGTGGTCTGTGAGTTGTATCTTGGATATCGTGAGCTTTTGGGCTAATATCCACTTATGAGTGAGTACATACTATTTGTGTGCTTTTGTGATTGGGTTACCTCACTCAGGGTGACATTTTCTAGTTCCATCTATTTACCTAAGAATTTCTCAAATTCATTGTGTTTAATAGCTCCATTGTGTAAATGTACCACATTTTCTGTGTCCATTCCTCTGTTGAAGGACATCTGGGTTCTTTCCAGCTTCTGGCTATTATAAATAAGGCTGCAATGAACATAGTGGAACATATGTCCTTGTTATATGTTGGAGCATCTTCTGGGTATACACCCAGGAGTGGTATAGCTATTGGTACAGAGACAGGCAGGAAGATCAGTGAAATAGAATTGAAGATCCAGAAATGAACCCACACACCTATGGTCACTTGATCTTTGACCAAGGAGCTAAAACCATCCAATGAAAAAAGGACAGCATTTTCAACAAATGGCGCTGGTTCAACTGGAGGTCATGTTGAAAAATGCAAATCAATCCATTCTTATATCATTGTCCAAAGCTCAAGTCCAAGTGGATAAAGGACCTTCACATAAAACCAGATAGACTGAAACTAATAGAGAAGGTGGGGAAGACCCTTGAATACCTGGGCACAGGGGAAAAGTTCCTGATCAGAACATTAATGGCTTATTCTTTAAGATCAAGAATTGACAAATGGGATCTCATAAAATTGCAAAGCTTCTGTAAGACAAAGGGCACTGTCAATAGGACAAAATGGCAACCAACAGACTGGGAAAAGATCTTTACCAGTCCTACATCCTATAGAGGGCTATTATTCAATATATACAGGGAACTCAAGAAATTATACTCCAGACAACCAAATAACCCGATTAAAAATGGGGTACAGAGTTAAACAAAGAATTCTCAACTGAGGAAACTCAAATTTCCGAGAAGCACCTAAAGGAGAGTTCAACATTCTTAGTCATCAGGGAAATGCAAATCAAAACAGCCCTGAGATTCCACCTCACACCAGTCAGAATGGCTAAGATCAAAAACTCAAGTGATAGTAGATGCTGGTGAGGATGTGGAGAAAGAGGAACACTCTTCCATTGTTGGTGTGATCGTAAGCTGGTACAACCACTCTGAAAATCAGTCTGGCAGTTCCATAGGAAAACTCTTACGTGGCAAATACTGCATTGAAACCTGTTGCGGGAAGTCTCTAACCCAAATAAGCCCATGCAATGAAAACTCCACTCAATTAATATGAATACAAGCTGTGTGCCTAGATTGGGCAGACCTACCAATACACTGCTATATTCCCCAACTATGAGATCCCTTAAATCTTGTGGTTTCTCTCAGCAACATGCTTCTGCGTCATTTACCTTCCACCTCCTCCTCTTTAGTCTTCCTTTTCTCTCCCTCCTCTCCTCATGTATTCAAAAACTAATACATGTATTCAAAGTCTGTCCTAAAATTACAGGCAAAAAATAGAACACTTTATTCCAAGCAGTAGCTATATTAAAATCTTGTCTCTGTTTTGCTTTTCCTACCTGAAAATTAACCAATGCTATACAAAAACAAATATGTATTTTCTACAACTCTGGCTCTTAAAATTATGATAAGATATCTTGAGCAAATCTATCTGGCAGAAATAACCTAAAATGTAAGGTAGATTATCTGATACTTCACATGTGTTCAAATGTGGACAATGGAAATCAATACCACAGGTTGTTATTGTGCTCCAGAGTGATTTAGCTCGTGCAAACAATGTTAAAACATCATTTCCAAAGAAATTTCAAGGGTCAAAAAAAGGCTGGGGCCACTATCACTAATACACCGTGCTGAGAATTTTACTGTCCTCTAATGCATAGACCTTGACCGTCCTCTGTCCACCAGACTCCTTTTATAGTAAAATTCTAAAGTCCATACGCCTTCCTTTTGCCCTACTTCACTGCTATTTTTTAAACATGTCTGGAATTTTATTTTCAAAATATAATTGTAAACAATGAAGCAGTATAGCTTTGGCTTTTGACAGTATCCAGTTCAACATCATTGATGACCCAGAGTCACAGTGTCTAATTCCATATGAGAAAAGCGAGAGGTTTTGGTTTGGTTTGGTTTGGTTTGGTTTGTATTTTTCTGAGATAGAGTTTTTTTGTGTAGAGCTGTGTAGTCCTGGAACTTTCTCAGTACACTGGGATGACTTCAAGTTCAGAGATATACTTCCTGCCTCTGCTACTGAGTACTGAGACTAAAGGTGTGTGCAACCACTGCTGAGCTGGTACCTGTCTTAATTAGGGTTACTATTGCTGTGATGAAACACCATGACCAAAAACAACTCAGGAATAAAAGGATTTTGTATGCTAACAATTCCATACAACATTTTAAAATCAGAAGGAACTCCTGCAGGGCAGGAACCTCAAGGCAATAACTGATGCAGAGGGGTGAAGGGGTGCAGCTTACTAGCTTGCTTCTCATGTTGCCTCAGCTTGTTTTCTAATAGAACTCAGGACCACCAGCCTAGGGATTGAAGCACCCATAAATGATTGATCCTCTGCCATACATCACAAATTAAGAAAATGAACAATAGGATTGCCTACAGCCCAATCTCGTGGACACATTTTCATAGTTGAGGCTTTGCCTTCTCTGAAGACAGTAGCTTGTATGAAATTGACAGTACAAAATGACCAGTACACTAAGTAAGCCTCAGTTTCTACATAAACAGAACAGTACTTGCATCACATAGTAAGAGGAAAGACTGGGTGTAGTGCACAATGCTACAAACCAAGCCGCTATTGTGTTCTAAGTACAACATTTGTAAAGTGTTTTCTTCTCAGAAGATTTCACGTGCTAAGGAAATAAGTAATACCAGATAATTCAAGGAATGAATAGGGCTATTTCTGTCCCTTCACACACAATGTATCACTTTTTAAAGGGGCAAAGAACCTTAAATGAGCTGGCACAAGGGCACAGCAGGGTCAATTGCACATTAGGAAAAATGTAATTGGTACTTGAATTCACCAGAAACCAGAAGAACTGGAAGAGCTAATGCAATGGGTCTATTTGTTTAAATTTACAAATAATATAAAGATCCTTCAACCTGTTAAAAAAATATACCAAACTTTTTCGAAAAAGGACTTTAGGAGCAATTTTATTTTATTATTTATTATTATTATTATTATTATTATTATTATTGTTGTTGTTGTTGTTATTGTTGATGATGATGTTATTTAGTATGTGTCACAAATGCTTCTGTATGTTTGCATGTGTGATATGTATGTGAGTGTACAAAGGATGTCATGGATGTAATGGTGACTGGACAACTTCATTGAGTCAGTGCTCGCCTTCAGTCTGTACATGTGCTCAAACTAAGATGCATCATTAGGTGAAAAGTGCCTTCATTTCACTCACCTGTAAAAAAACTACACAAAGTTTTACTGATTATTAGACTTCTTTATGTGTGTATATCAAAATAATTGATACTCAAGTAATTAAGATATTATTAACCACATTAAAAGTGTGCAAAAACATTCCTCCATTTTCACGACAGATGCATGTATACACAAGGACACATATTGCAGATATACATGCTTTTGTGTTAGGCTCCATCACACACATATAGTCTAGTATTCAAGACAAGTTAATTATATTCTTTAGAAAATATGACATATTTAATAACTATATTAAAAATTATTTCAAATATAACTTCTGTTATTGTTCATAACCTGAAAGTACGCTGAAATTGTTATGGTATATGTTTTCATTGCATTATTTTTGCAAAAACACCATAGCAGGTGACATGTGTAGTTCAAATTCCTTGTGTGTGGTTTTCTTGTAACACTGTGTTTGTTTACTTTTGTTTATTATGAAATTTTGACAATCTGATGAAAGCAAAATTGGAATTCTAGAAGTTAATGGTGGGTGGTGTGAGAAATTGTTAACAAAGAAGATTCAAGTGTCCTATGGTCTCAAGAACATCTGCAAACATATATCTAATGTGTTTGAAATACGTGCAAGTGATACAAGGCCTCTGAAGGTTCCAGGTGAAGCAGGGTGTAACTGCCAACCCCCTTCTCAGAAGGGATCCTGGTTTTGTTAAATGTTTAAATTTGACAGCCTTGTTGTGTTGATCCCCAGTGAGAAGAGCAGTCAGTTGTGAACTCAAGAGTTAGACTTAAATCCATGGTCTAGGAAGACTTATCAAATGTTTTTTTGTTTTTTTCCCCCTGCAGTGTTAAATGCAGTGAATATAATGTATTTGAGGTTTTATTGCAACTGGTTATTTACTCAGTGATATATGAATTGGACCATCTTAATAGTTCAGAAATTCAACATAAACAGTTTTTTTTCTAGAAGTTAACAATGTTACTTCTATATGTTTTCACTGCTAAATAATAAGTGTGTTTATGTTCATGTTTCATTCTTCTGCATCGGGTTTATTGCATTGTGGGGATATATCACAGATGTCATACTTTTCTATTTCCTATTTAAAAACTTTTACTTATACCAGTACAATTGTAGTATTTTTCTATCTAAAGGTTCTAAAGTAAGCTTTTATAATATTTACCTAGTTAATAAGGCTGTCTATAAAATATACAACAATCTCTTTCAGAATTATTTTAGAAACATATTTATGCAGCAATGCATTTAAAGGGCAATGGATTGATTTCTCCATGGGGCTTGCATGTCATAGCACTTTGTTAACCTACCTACTAATGTATAGTGCATTAGACAACTTTGCCTTGCATCATCAATTAGAAAAAAAATAATAACCAAAATAGTTTGCCTTCTAAATTGTTAGCGGCCCCAGTGCTGAAAGCCAATGATGTGTAGAAAAGAAAACCCTCATAACTCCTTGCCTGATAAATGAGTAGGGAGAATTTGACAGATCAAAACGAGATGAAGCAGCCTAAAACATTTGGCACAATGTGCGTCTGGCATACAGAGACTGCCTGTCAAATGCCTATGACTCCATACAGCAGCTAGGGACCCTATGGAGCAGCAGATGGGCCATTAAGGTAGTATTAATGTAGATGCCATCAGTTTTCAGTTCTGACTGGGACATACTCTTTGGAACTATGAGCAGCTGCTGCCATTTATTGTGACAGCTTCCTGCTAACTTTTGCCAACTGGCACAATCTGACTCTTTGTACCTGAGCTATTAAATGTGTGACTTCCACCATTTTATTCCTCCAGAGAATGCTTTTAATAATCCTCTAAAGAAAGAGGGAAGCCTTCATCACACAAGTGAGCATACATACTATGCTGTTCTATTGTACAAGGTTTCTTCCCAGTGTTAACAGAGCTCATATTAACGCCTCCTTATTAAAACCTAACATGGCTCTTTTCAAATATATAGAGATAATAATTGAAAATGACCACTGGTATTAATTTTAAATCTTTAATGTAATATTGATGTATTTATTAATAAACTAGAACCTTTATCTTTTAAAATATTTTCCCAAATAAGCAAATAAAATAGATACATGAAATAAGGTATCATATTTGCTCAGCAAAAGTAAATTAGTTTGTTTTTAAATATGCATGAACATATTTCCTCGACATTTTTAGCACTACCTAGTGTTCTAAAGCATATTAGAAAAACTGGAGTATAAATGTATTAATGTATTTTTATACTATCTCTACTATAAATAGTGAAAATGAATGATAAATGACAAGAATTGTGCATTTCACAGATACAGAATAATTTCTGGTGTAATGCAACCAAACTATTGGCATAAGCCACTTTTTGCTGCACTCCTTTTAAACCAGCTATACTTCTGGGGGTACATCGCATTGTTTTTGATTATGTCAAACAAGAAAGCTCTCAGTAACGCACAGCACACAGTTTGTCAGACAATAAAAGCCGCAGCAGATCATTATAAAAATGGCTGGCAGACATATTCATTATGCTGAACTAACCGTCTCTTCTGCTTCGAATAATTCCAATAATCTGTGCATTAAATTTCTAAACAGATCTCAATCTTTCAAGAATATACTTCACAGGGAGGTCTGTCGATTTTTATATGTACACAGACACACAGAAACATGCACACAAGCACACACACACACACACACACACACACACACACACACACACCCTACTGCATCTTAACGCATTTAGACATCCTAATCTCTTTTCAATACATGCAATGATGAAATGCATCTTTTATAAAGTGTAAGAGATGGAATTTTCAAAAAGTGCCGACCTTAATAATACAACCGTTGGACTGCTTCTCAGGACAAGGACGTGTGAAATAAATGATCTGAGAGGTGTCTCATATTGCATGGAAAGAAAATATGCAAGTGCTGGGACAAGTCAACCAGAGACTGGTGAGAAAACTGGTGTCTAGATGCCAGTCACTCAGAAATGCCCTGACTGAAACAGGTATCTGACAGAATTAGAGATTCCAAGAATGAGCTGCGTTTTTGAGGTGAGTCAGTGAACTTCTGTATAAAAGTGAGTTTTCATACACATTTACTTTTTAAAATAGAGATTAGAGGGTGTTATTTTAGGGCAGTTCCAAGAAGCAACCTCTATTATAAAAATGGTTCAGAAAACCAATAAGATGGGAAGTGGGATTTGAAAAAATAGGGGGAAAAGCAAAATTTCTTTATTAAAATGTAAAGTTTGACAAATGGAAGTATGAACAGAAAACCCTTATTAACGTTTCAGTACTTCAGCCTAAATACATGAGTTGATATGTTTATCAGAAGTTTCATGGTCTGTTTTATATGTGGTTTCCTAAACATACTCCACCTTATCTAATGTTATCATATGCATAAAACAATGTAAATGCCCTTATCCAGATAATTTAGGTAGTGCTTTTTTAGTGATTCAGTTAGTTTGCAATAGCTAATTTTTGTAAGCCTCTTTTAGGCTTGAAATTTGTACGTAAATCCATGTAAACTATTCACAATATCAAAGTTGAATTTTGTTTGATATCAGTTCCAAATCAAAGGTGCCCTTATGTATAGTATATTTTAAAGAGATCCTAAAGATGAAACTGAAACAGATTGGACAAAACAAGACCACTATGAACATTTGATATTTGCAGAAGTGTGTTTTATCAGAGCGTTTTACATGCCTCTAGATAGAGGGCTTTTCTCCTACGTGATGGCAAAACCAGAACCACTACAGGCTTTCTATTGAATGAATAAACCACGGAGAAAAGACAGGCTGAAGAGTCACACCTTTAAGAGGACTGAAAGCTTTGCAGTACTATTTTGATAAAGTGGGCATGGCAGCAGAACATGGAGAATTGCAGCTGCCTTCTAAGGAAGAATGAATTCAGAAAGAGCCATAGTATGGTTATATTTTATGGGTCTCACTTTAAGGCTACTTACTGCCTTGGAGTAGCAATTTTATATTCTAAAATCTCAGCTTTCTATATTATATATGGAAACTATTAAATGCTATTCCCCTTCCCAGCTTCCACCCCAGAAACCCCCTATCCTAACGCCCCTCCCCCTGCCTCCATGAAGGTGCTTCCCCAACCCACCTAAGCACTCGCACCTTCCAGCCCTGGCATTCCCCCCCCCCCCCCCGCACATCAAGCTTTCACAGGAACAAGGGCCTCTCTTCCCATTGATGCCCAATAAGGCCACTCTCTGCTACATATGCAGCGGGAGCCATCGGTTCCTCCATATATACTTTTTGGTTGGTGGTTTAGTACCTGGGAGCTCTGGGGGATCTGGTTGGTTGATATTACTGTTCTTCCTATGGGGTTGAAGACTCCTTCAACCCCTCAGTCCTTTCTCTAACTGTTCCATTGGGGACCCTGTGCTCAGTCCAATGGTTGCCTGAGAGGATTCACCTCCATATTTGTCAGGCTCTGGCAGAGCCTCTCAGGAGACAGATATATCAGGCTTCTGTCAGCATGCACTTCTTGGCATCCACAATAGTGTCTGGGTTTGGTGTCTGTATATGAGAGGTATCCCCAGGTGAGGCAATCTCTGGATGGCCTTTCCTTCAGTCTCTGCTCCACACTCCTTATTTCCTCCAGTGAGTATTTTGTTCCCCCTTCTAAGAAGGACTGAAACATCCACACGTTGGTCTTCCTTCTTGAGCTTCATGTGGTCTATAAAAGTACTACTCAGACATTAAAACAATGACTTCATGAAATTCTTAGGCAAATGGATGGATCTAGAAAATATCATCCTGAGTGAGGTAACCCAATCACAAAGCAAACATGTGGTGTACACTCACTGACAAGTAGATATTAGGCCAAAAGCTCAGAATAAATACTCCTTTAATAATACAATTTTAAATAGTAAAAATGACATCTCACTAAAAAAATGCTATTTTGCAAACTCAGGGCAAAGAATATGCTAATATATTCGAGTCATTCTTCAGGGTATTTATTAAAACTAAGAATAAGTAGCATTATCTTTCCTATACACTCTAGAGAATAGTTTTGTAAATAATTGTGCATTTATGTGAACAGAGTTGTAACATTGGTGACTACACATGTGGTGCCTAGGGCTATTTTCTTTTATGTTCTTCAAGTGTAGAAATGGTGAAAATGTTTTATTAAAAGTTTGTGCACAGAGTCTATTCTCCTATATCTTCTGGGACATATATCTCCAGAGGCCTCTCCTATATTTGGGGTCTGACTCAAACTGCTATTGTCACAGTTCTATGTATAAAGATATTTTACTAACATAGGAAAACAGAGACTCTAAAAACTTAAATAATATGTTTTAAGATTGATTAATAAAATGTGTACATTTTTCTATGTCCATACATCATCAAATGACAGTCTCATTATTTTTAGAGATCAAGAAAATGTAAGACAAGTGTGGTATGAAGACATCAGATAAATATTTTATTGTGTAATGAACTTGCTTTTCAAATTATTAGACCAATACAGTAGCAGCATTTAATCACCAAAACAATGTTATAAGACTTGCTTAGGTAGTTGAATAATTTGAAAACAAGCACATTAAAACAGAAAGTTTCACACCGGAAGAAAAGTTTCTGTTATTACAGAGAACAAACATAGAACTACCCATCTTGCCCTGTTGTACAGAGGATCAATCAGCTTTAAACAACTTCCTATCATTAATTTTTATAGAAAATAATTATTTTCATAAATGAGGTTTGGGTCATAGTTCCCCCTCTCCCTGACACACAAATAGAAAGAGAAATTTGGCCATTTCTGTTTCAGTTTATGCTCAATGGGAACAGGAAAGCTCGATTTCCCACACTAAATACGTGTCCTCTGAGAAGTTCTGCCAGCAACTGATTAATACAGATGCAGATACAGCCAACCATTGGACTGAGCCTGGAGACTCTAGTGGAATACTCAGAGAAGGACTGAAGGATCTGAAGGGGATTACAACCTCATAGGAAGAACAACAGTATCCATTAACCGGACATTTCAGAGCTCCCAGGAACTAAACCACCATCCAGAGCATACATAGGCTGGTCCATAACTGGCTCCCAGCTACATATGTAGCGGAGGATTGCTTCATCAGACATCAGTGAGAGGGGAGGCGCTTGATCCTGTGGAGACTTGATGCCCCAGAAAAGGGTGATGGCAGAGCGGAGAGAGGGGAATGGGTGCAAGGGTGAGGGAGAACCCTTTTAGAGGCAAAGGGTAGAGAAATGGGGTAGGAGGTTTATGAAGGGGAGAAAAAAATATAAAATAAAAATTGAAAGAAATTATGGTCATATGATTTTGATTATTGTACTGGCTTTTATAACACAGGATTGTAAACTGGGAGTTTAAAATGTATGTTGGTTTCTCATAGCTCTGGAAGTCAGGAAATAAAAGACCAAGATGTGAACATATTCAGGGTCTGAAGAAGCTTCTGTACCTGATTTGCCAATGGCTATTTTCTTGTTTTATCATCTAGTATCAAGAGAAAAATCATCTTTTCTGTCTCTTAGCAAGGGTATAAATCTCATTGGTGCAAGTTATTTCCTCATAATCTAATCACTTCCCAGAGGACCAATCTTCTACAATCATCACATCTATCATTTAGAATTTTAAGATATGAGTTTTGTGTAGTCATAATCATTCCCCAGAAATATAAAAAGTGGCAAACTAAGGTTCATACCTAGTGCAAGAAGCAAGAAACAAAATTGTGGAATACTAACGTAGTTGGCCCAGTCTATAAATAGCTATTCATTAATTTGAAACACCCAAAGAAATAATTTTAGATGATGTGTGTGTCTTTATCAGTGTGCAATTTTATTAATTTAAAAAGTAAATCAGTGCCCTCTGATTAAGCTGAAGTAAACTGAAACAGCTGGGAAAGGAACAGTGGACTGTTTAGAGATGCCTGGGAAAGAGAAAATGATGCTTAGGGACAGAGAATTACATTGGAAGTCATTTCTCAGGAAATTAATAAAAGTAAATGCTTATTTTCCTTTTGTCAACTCTATTGGAACCATTTATCTATAAATGGTTTTCTAAAAGCATGTAGTAAACTTAAATTAGAACAAAAGTAGAGTCATTCATATTTCTGTTTCTCCCCCAGATGACCAAGTATGCATCAAAATTCTCTACAAAATGATAAAGTTGTTGTCCAAATACACTACTAAATGTGGACACTTCAATTCCTTATATAAAGTGAAAGAGTTCTTGTGCATGCCCATCCACTCTTCTTACTTAGTCTTCATTCTAATATAAGTGCAGAAGTCCCAACTCCCAATACACAGAAATGGACTGTGCTCATAAATCTATTTATACACGAGAGCCACTGCTGTGTGGAAAACTTCTTCCATGGGGTTTGAAAGATTTTCTTTCCCCAGAAATAATCCAGACAAAATCTAAACATTGAATACAAATAAAAAGAAAATGAAGTCAGATAGTTGTGGCTCGTTCCTTTAACCCTAAAACTTGAGAGGCAGAGGCAGGCAGATCTGAGTTCAAGGTCCGCCTGAACTCCAAAGAGATTTCAATGGTATCCAGATCTATACATAGAAGCTGTGCCTCAATAAAAACCAAGACGAAGAGAGATGGAGAGAGACGGGAGAGGGAGAGAGGGAGGGAAGGAGGGAGGGAGGAATCTTTCCAATTCTCATCTTTCAGAAGGCTTTATATCATGTCTCATTTTCTAGCCTTGTTTCAATCTCACTTTATTCTTTCAATCTAAGAAACCATCATGATTTGCTGTTTCATTCAGCTCATAATGGGTTATAGACAGAAAACAACTTTACTTTCCTAGACCCACTGAAAAAAATTAAAATGTCAACAATAACATTGAGGTGTGATTTTTTTTTTCAGGGTCAAGCTCAATAATGTTATAACTTGTCTACTTAAGGAGTATTTTCTGTCTTACTCTGTTCCTTACCCTCGCCATTTCATGTGTCTTATAAAACCAAGTTTAAGTATTGAAGTATCTAGGTTTAAGGAAAATTCCACTGTCTTACTCTCCCTAGGTTGCATTCTTTGTTCTATATAGGTAAAGCTTACTCTAAGGAGGTCTCCTGTAGACTAATCTACAAAGGACCTTGCTCTTCCTTGATTCTTGCAGAGACTGTTCTGCAGATATACAAGGTGAGCTGGCCCATAGCATAATCTTCATGGTACTTTTGGTGTCAAAAAAGTTTCTTTGCTGATAATGTCACACTTACAAACATTAAAATTCCAAGTACCATTTTCTGACAAAATAATTCTTTCTCAAAGTAGTAAATTATTTTTGGCCTTGGTGGTTCTGCTTTGAGCTGAAGGTCTTCTACCTTTTGCACAAGTGTCTTAGATCTTCCCACAGACAGCAGAATGACAGTTGATTCCAGGACCCAGGAACTTAAAACACTGGTTTGCTTCTTCACTAGCACACTGCAATTTCTTCCCAGGAGCCTCCAAGAGTGGGATACCCTACCTAAAAATAAAGTAGTTTTTCAAAACAAGTATGTTTCCATTAGGTGTACAAATACTTAGATAACATGAATATATCAGGCCTGTGGTTAAAATAGAAGAACTAGGAAATTTCCATCTAAATAATTGCCTTGCCTAAATGTGTGATCATAATTTGGGATGTCAGGAGTTGATAACCAATGACATCTTTCTAATACACATTTATTGCCCTCTAACTATTTGATGAATGGGGAGGAGGTTATTTGACACAGTAATGTTGAAAGCACATTCAGTGTTTATACTATGCTCATTGTACATATAAAGGTTTTTAGTGCTTCCCATTCTTTTTTTAAGTGTCAACTAATTGAGATCAGAATATGTTGTTTGTAGCTTTATTATTTGAAAGTAATTAGAGTAACAATAAGAAATAGAAATAGTGTGCTAGGTAAGTAACATAATAAGAATTATTACTTGAGCATTGAGTCTTGATGGTAAAATGTCTTTGTATCCTCTTTCTGCAATGGAATAAGTAAAAGGGAGTGTAAAAAGGCAAGAAACTGTTTCCTAGTGCCCTCTAGGGCAATATAGAGTGGGAGAAATGGACTATAGTGAATAAACATGACATTTTTTAAAAGGTGCCTATAAAAACCTGTGGAGAGTATAGATGGGTACTCTTAAGAATGCTTGATGAACAAACATGATGACCTGACTGTGAGTCCACAACAAGCACATAAAGATGGAAATATCTTTGTTCTTGTAACTACAGTGCTTCGAGGTAGGATGAGCCTAGGGAAGAGAATCACTAAGGATGGCAGACTGTCAGTCTACATGGAGGTTCAGCGACAAACCTCAGCTCAAGAGAATAGGAGTGTGAGTAGGACACCTGATATTCTCCTGTGGCCTCAGCACAGATGTTTACAGGCAAATGTATTCCATACAATTCCACTCACAGACAAAGAAAATGCTGTAAATCATATTCATATCAATTAATAACTATAGCTATACATGTGTATAAATATGCATATATAGAGAGAAATAGATATATATCACATTTAAGATAAAGGCTCAAAATCCAGACTTTCCCAATAATTCGTAATATAAAAGATTAGTTGTGCCTTGTGTTGTTCAGAGTCACACTTTCTAGACATGTTTAGAAAGGAGATAATTATGTAAAGGTTTTTAGAGAGCACACTCAATTTACCTGCTTATAAAAAGCCTCTTTCTGTGGATCACTAGCAGGACAGAACAGCCTGCTCTGATTTATAATAATATGTGTAAGTGGTGCAAGGTACTTTCGTTGTGAAAAAATTATTCTTCAAATGTACCAGCAAAATGTCCAAAATATTTCCTCCTGTTTCCTTTTAATTGGTAGTACTTGATTTTTCAGACCATTGTGACTCTAACTCACAGCTGCTTCCATTTACGCTCGAGTTATCTGAGGGCCAGAGTGCACTGTGTGAGGTGGGCAAGGTGTGATGTCAGTGGGAGTTGGCTTAGGGTTATGTTGTAAACATTTTTTGATGGTGTTAAGAATGTCTTTGTGTGATGCCAAATGCTAGATAGATATGAATTTTGTATGAATATCACAGGTGGAAAACAGAATTTAAATTCTCTTAAGGTCTGCCACTCAGGACTCTCTCTTTAGAGAATGATTTTCAACAGAGCACTGACCACCCCATTACAAATGCACTGTCCTTTTAACATTGTCGTTTTATCCAATAACCACTACATTTTTAAAATGCATATATTACTTAGGTTATGTTTCAAAACTTTTTAAATTCCATTTAATTAATACCGGTAACATCACATTAAAGATATGATACAATATTTAAAACAGACAATAATAAAGGTACAAAGATAATTTTGATTCCAGGCAATAAAAATTCAGTATTATCTCTGATAGGTATGGTATTTATGTCTATCGAAGAAAATTTCTCTTTGATCTTGGTAGTAAAATAAATGGATTTATATCCATAAATAGCTATCATTTATAGCTAGAACTTATGTCTGTTAATAAGACCTTTCTACACTTAAGATTTCTACAAATATTCCAGAACTTTTGATACATACTTTATATTTTATACATAGTTTTTAAGTTCAGTAGAACATTTGTTATGTTCTTCTATCCGTCACTGTGTCTTCCTGTCTTAATGTGCCAAAGCATCTATGAATGAGATTTTAAAAATAACAAAATACTGAAAAAATTTCATTTTTGGATAATTTGTTGTACCATGCATGTAATAAGAAAGTAAGAATAAAAATAAATAAATAAATAAATAAATAAATAAATAAATAAGCAAACCAACCTTAAACGATATGTGCTTTCCACGTTACTATTGGAGAGATCACTGGACTATGATGGGATGCTGAGTAAATATCAAGATGTCTAATGACATTTAAATTAAGTTCTAAGACAAAATTTGACCGTAAGTATCAAAGCCTCAACAAAGATCATGACTTTTCAACTCGTGTTAGAATTCTGAAACAATGAAATAAAAATATTATAATTAGCTTTCCATAATTTATATTCAATAATATGAAATAGTTTATATGAAACAATGATATACTAGAAAAATTAAGCTCTCAGAATAACAGAAATATGTAAAATTGTGCTATATATGTTATATATAACAACATACATAAAATTGTGTATAAATTAAGGTGTTTCGAAGTCAACATACTCATGAATGTCATAGAAGCACATAAGCACAAGAATTAATAAAGTGTAACAGTTAGGATGGTTATTGTCATTTAGTTTAGTTTATACATTTAGTTTAGTTTAAATGTTTGGCTTGGCTTGGTTTGGTTTGGTTTGGTTTGGTTTGGTTTGGTTTGGTTTGGTTTGGTTCAGTTTCATTCAGTTTAGTTTAGTTTGAGAAAGGGTTTTACTATGTACCCCTGGTTGTTATGGCACTCTCTTATGTAGACCAAGTTGACCTTAAACACATAGAGAACTACCTGCTCACACTTCCCAAGCACTGTAATAAAAACATGTTTGAAGGACAAACACACAGGAGATGTACACCAATATCTTTGAGTGGTTATCATATCATATCTTGTAAGATTGATTGTTTACATCCACTCATTTTTTCCCTTTACTTTGTGGTGGTACTTTCTTCCATAAAGTTTTATAAATTTTATCTTTTAAGAAAAAAGTATTGATTTAAAAGTTGGAAATAACTTATTTTTCTGTTCTCTCTGTTCCTTAAGAAAATCATATATGTAAGATAAAACCTAGAGAGAAAACAAATTTTTCACATTTTGGTAACCAGATCTGTTCAAATATGTCAAATTATTTGTTAATATCAATGACGTTTTTCCACTCTTAATTTTAAATTATAAAATAATTTAATGCAACAAAGTTTATACTAATCTGATGTTTAAAGAAGAGAGACATAAGTTATCAGAAATCCAAGAGTACAGCAACAACAATGCACATGTAAGCAGATTATACATGTATACATGTACTTTCACATATACATGGAGAACTGATATTGGTCATGCTTTGCCATACCATAGAAGATATCTGTTTCGACAATTTTACTATTTATGGTTATTCTGGACCATGACTGAATCAGAAAAGAGTCTCTGAAGAAGGTTTATATTTTTAAGCTGAATATTGAAATTATGTTATCTTCCCTTTATACCAACTCAATTCTTGAATGGTCTTCTACATCCAATTTACATTAAAATTATGGTGCCACTTTGAGTAACAGCTTTAGTTTTTAAAAACTCAGAGAACTTTGCCTGGTCCACAATGAGGGACCAAACAAGACAGACTTAGTAGTCCTTTGGTGTTTGTGGTATCCTCTACATCTTTTGAATTTTTGTGACAGTAGGTACGGTTGTCTAAACTATCAGATGGACCGAGATTCATTCATCTCCTGATTTTACTCTCTGGGACTATATGTACCACCACCATCATAGTTTTCTAATATATGTTTAAATTATTACATCATAGTTTAATAATATATAAGGATACCCCACAGTGGGCCTTCTTAGAAAGAAGCTAGTTAAGAAATGCTGTAAAGCCAGCTTTCCCAGATACTCTTGAATATTTTCAGATGAGTCTGCATTGTCAAACTCCTTTACATTTTATGAATTGATGAATCCATGGGCTAAAATAATATTTACTTAACATAAAAGATATAATAGTATTATTTGGCTGAATGGAATTTGTAATTTAATGTACTTTTTATTCTTAGAAGGTATTCATTAAGCTCAAGTATGTGATATACTTTGGGTAGAAGAACAAAATGGCATGATTCAATTAATGTTTGCTCAGGTAACCAAATTCTCTATTAAAA